>NC_054539.1:33894917-34223920 GCF_017654505.1 Polyodon spathula
TCACTCATATGATGCAAGTATCATCATTAAAACTGAAGTCACACTTTAAATCAGGGCTAACTGTTTTAGAATCTGAACGTCAGATTCTAACAGCTAACAAAAAGAGTACAATTATGTATTTACTTCCTACTAAATGAAACCTTGCAGTCATACACATTAAAATCATCATAAAGAGACAACACAAGCAGTATGCAGTGAAGAAAGCTTAATTACAGTCCTCATCAATTAATAAACCTTCCTGTCAATATTTGTTTAATCTTCTAGGAAAACTTCTACATTCCTGGTTTGTCACAAAAGTGAAAAGGTAATATTTAGATTGTTGTCAACTTCAGAGCACAACAAAGAGATTAAATACAAATAAAACAGTAACACTAATGTATGGTGTTATTCAAACAAATCCAGAAAATACAAATAGGAAAGGAAAGAAAGATTTAGAACCTACCTTTGTCTAACATGTACATAGTATGTGTGAACCTGTTCATATTGTTCTGCAACTCATCAGCATTTAACTGATCAAATAGGGTATCTTTCCACTCACTGTGGAGTGTGGCCCACTCTTCTTTCATCTCCCACAAAATCTTTCTTAATGCCAGGTCACACTCGATATCTGACAGATCAGATTTTACTTCCTAAACAATAACTTTACTATCATGACTTTTTCCCAAAAGGAGATCTCCATTGAATACATTTTTAGTTACAGAAATTCCTAATTGCTCCTGGTAGTGAGTAGAAATGTTTATTGTTTTGAACGAGAAATGTTTGTTCACTCCTGTGTCACAAAAAGTAGCTAAAAGCTAGGCTAGCCAAAGCTATTTCAGTTTTTATTTTTTATTAATTTTCTACAAATTTCTAGAATTTTTTTTTTTACTGGAAGTTGTGGGGTAGGATGTGTACATAAATTGAAAAAAAAAAAAAATCAATTTTAATGCATTTTAATTCCAAGCTACAAGGCAACAAAAGGCTAAAATTTTAAAGGGGGGGTGTAAACTTTCTATAGGCATTATATATATACACAGTGCCTTACAAAAGTATTCAGACCCCTGACCAATTCTCTCATATTAATGAATTACAAATGGTACATTGAAATTTCGTTCTGTTTGATATTTTATTTTAAAACACTTAAACTCAAACTCATTAACGTGACATTGGTTTTATGTTGGGAAATATTTTTAAGAAAAATAAAAAACTGAAATATCTTCCTTGCATAAGTATTCAACTTGCAGACATTAATATTTGGTAGAGTCACCTTTCACTGCAATAACAGCTTTAAGTCTTTTGGGGTAAGTATGTACCAGCTTTGCACACAGTGTCGGAGTGATTTTGGCCGATTTTTCTTGGCAGATTTGCTCCAGG
Organism: Polyodon spathula; assembly: GCF_017654505.1. Classification (NCBI taxonomy): domain Eukaryota; kingdom Metazoa; phylum Chordata; class Actinopteri; order Acipenseriformes; family Polyodontidae; genus Polyodon; species Polyodon spathula. Next base: position 33,896,271 of record NC_054539.1, read on the forward strand.
TTGTTCAGGTTGGTTGGACAACGCTTGTGGACCGCAATTTTCAAATAGTGCCACAGATTCTCAATGGGATTGAGATCAGGACTTTGACTGGGCCACTGTAGGACATTCACCTTTTTGTTCTTGAGCCACTCCAATGTTGCTTTGGGCTTGTGCTAGGGATCATTGTCCTGCTGAAAGGTGAATTTCCTCCCAAGCTTCAGTTTTTTAGCGGACTGAAGCAGATTCTCTTGTAGTATTTTCCTGTATTTTGCTCCATCCATTCTTCCTTCAAATGTAACAAGATGCCCAGTCCCTGCTGATGAAAAGCATCCCCACAGCATGATGCTGCCAAAACCATACTTCACTGTAGGGATGGTGTGTCTTGAGGCATGTGAGGTGTTAGGTTTGTGCTTTCATAGCGCTTTGAGTTTTGGCCAAAAAGCTCTATCTTGGTCTCATCTGACCACAAAACCTTTTCCCACCTTAGCAATGTTTTTTTTACTTGGAAATCCCCCCCAACCAAAAGCGAGAATTATAAATCAAACAGCAGGAATCAAGCAATTAAAATGGATCACCCTATTAACTTTACTCCTTTCAATTTTGATGAATTTGACAAAGACAATATTACCAAAATCACTACAAACTTTTAAAAACGTCTATTAACTCCTAAAGACCCAAATACTTAATATTGTATACCAAAGCTGCTCACTGAGCCTGTAATGCATACATGACTCCTCCCCTCAGGAATCAAAAGGACTGTGCTCACAGATCTCAACAAAATTTTTCCTTCAAGCCTGCTGCAATCAGGGACACACGACCTTGCAGGTTAAGGGAAACATTTCTATTTCAGGGAACCAAGGTTATGATTATAACATCAAGGACGAAATGTAACCATTAGCAAATGGGTCAGTATACTCAAGCCGTCGCAAGGGCAAGATTGCTGAACAGCAGAATGCTACAACGCTAAGCCAAGAGGCCACCCTGTGCATTACCATTCAGAACCTCAGTAATTAGCTAGGGTGAAAAAACAGAGGGAGAAACACCTCTCTATGCCTGCTGTAAGGGTTGACTAGGAAGACCCCCTTAACACTCTAGTTCCAAAGCCAGGGTTTTGAGGATCCATAGCATTCAGTTTGTAGAACCTAGTGAAGGTATGGCGAGTAGCCCACACCACTGCATTACAAATGTCTTTGACAGATGCACCCTGGAATAAAGTCCACGAAGTTGCCATGCCCCTGGTGGAATGGGCAGTGAGCTTTTCCTGAGGGGGAAAGTTAGCCAGCTCATAGGCAGTCCTGATTGTGTCTACTATTCACTTGGACAACTGCTACTTAGACAGGGCTAGACCATGGGACTTCACCACATAGATGACAAAAAATTGTACAGACTGCCTCCAACTTTCCGTCCTCTCAACATAATACCCCAGGACCTAAACTGGGCAGAGGGTATATAGCTGTTGCTCCCTGTCAGACTGGAAAGGAGGTAGGTGGAAATGCTCCAGTTCCACAGAATAGTTGACATGGAATGCAGAGATAGTCTTCAGTAAAAAGGCAGGATTGTTATGAAGCGCAACTTTCTCCCTGGCTTCTGCAAAAATTAAGCAGGCTTTTGCAACTGAAAATGCTTGCATCTCACCCACCTGCTTGGCGGATGCGATTGCAAACAAGAAAACTGCTGTTAATGACACATATTTCAGCTCAGCTGAATGCAATGGCTCAAAGGGGGGTTTCATAAGTACTTCATGCACCACATTAAGCCTACAAGAGGGACAATGTCCTTCATATGGGGGCTCAGCTCTGAGTCCATTTCTTTTTTTTTTCAATGCTCACTTTAATGACTAGACGTAAAAATATACAGGTGCCGTCTACTCCACTGGGATTAGAAGAATAAAAAAACGTAGCAAGGCAGTATTGGCGGAATGTTAATTAAAACACAAATTTGCAAATCACAATTGACAGCTTGTCCATCTGGAGGCGGGACGCAGAGCGAGTGCTCTGGCAATAGGTCAGTATTAAGGTCATGTGGCTGCTCTGCTGGGAGATGTGATACTAAAGCCAAAATTTTGTGACCCCAAACAGACCGAACAGAACTGGACACTGGAGGAAAATTATTGAATTCTGACTGAATATGAAATGCCTTGCAGTCTACAACAGACAGGGATTACATCAGCTAAGGGTAGCAGCTAACCTGGAGCTTCTGGACAACATTACACCTCACCCCTGGGCCCTTTGATAACTCTGGCTCTGTTTTGATCTTGTCTTGTGCTACACCCTATCTTATTGTCCTGCTGAAACTTTCTGGTAACACAGACACCAGACACACCCTATTTTCAAGCTTGTACAAGCTGTATAAATATCAACGGCAACCCCACTTGGGTTAACAGTCTCTTTAGACTCTTCACTTGTATACATTGATTAAAATATCTAGAGCTGACAATAAACCTGAATCCTGAGTCTCTTTTAGATAGCAGAGAATAAATCCACTACAACAACTTGATTTGGCGAAACCTTTCCACCTTCCTGCCGTGGAACGTGTTCTGCTCAATGAACAATTCCATATGTTGAAACATGGTTCAGCCATGCAGGGACAGCTACGGCCAAATAATGTATTATTATTATTTTTTTTTGCTTGAGATATAAAAGAAAAAAACATCTAGATTAACATAATTTATATGTTTTATTTAACATCATGTAATCAAAGGAACTACAGAACGATATCGCAAAAGTCTACCCGAAATAGTTGTACAGTAGAATTTAACCCCTTGCAGTCCATTTATTCAGCGCTTCTCAGCAGGTCCAATTTATTTTCACACACGCTGTTTATTTTACAAGCACTGTTTAATTTTTTTTTCAGAGTAAAACAGTTATAAAAGGCATTGAATCGCAAAACGACACTCAGTACTGTATCTCCAGCCCACCCCTTGTTCGCTGTATTTTTCACAGACCTCTTTATAGACGTGCATATTGCACTTGTTTTATCACCAAACTCAATAATGTGATCCAAGTCATTATTTTATTACTATAACATCTCAAAAAGCTCTGCAAATGTCTGGGATATTCTCTGAGTGCTGGATGGAGAAGCAGCTATCTCCTTTGTTTATGTCTGTGTTATCTTTGTAATGTGTGGGGCTATGAGATATACTTTTTTTTTTGTTGGCTTCATTCGGCTCCTATTGGTCTTCTCGGCCATTGAAAGGTTTTTTCTACTTTTTCCGGAGAAAAAACGACATCTTTTTGATGATGTTGGACAGGGTCAGATTAAAATTGTACCATGTTGCCATAGTCAAGCCAACTCGAGTACATGCCCTAATTGCCCCGCCAATGCTGGGTTTCCGTGATTTTGTAAAACTTGAGTTGGCCTCCAATTCTTTGGTACCATTTCACTATGCAGGCTGGCCCGAATTAATTTGGGCCGAGCAGAAAATATGTCACTAATCATGGAATCCCATGATTATCATGACAGCACATTATGCAACGTGGAATCATGATGAAACATTATCAATGATTACTGCTTGGGGAGATAGGGTCATTCAAAGTCAGCTTCAAAGATCTTTGTTGTGGATCAAAGGATCAAAATGTTTCAAAATATAAGTCAATTTCTACTTTCCATGGGTGTGAGTAGGAATGCTCTCCAATATACGTAAAAAATGTAATAAAAAATCAGAATACAGAAAAATCAAGGACCACAATAACAAAAACGGAAATGGTCACAAAACATTTCGCTGTTATGACAGATTAGATGCGATTTTAGGACAGCGTCTAATATCACAAGACAATCTGCAGTGAAGTATACATTGTTGTGTTTGGTGATAAAAATTTAACAATGTCAATAACTATGATACAGTAATCTGGTTATCTGGTTACTATCTATCCACCTCTCGTGAAGCGTGTGACTTGTGCAGCTCACGTAATAACTCGAGAAACTCAGAAATCCCTGGAAACGCTATTTTTTTTTTTTGCCAACTCGCATTGCACCTCAACTCGAGTTTTACAAAATTCAGGCTAACCCGGGAGCACTTGAGTACACTCGAGGTGGCTGGACTATGGAAAGAGGTATTGTAATGTTGGACCTGGTCCGACATAGGAGACGCAAGGGTTAAAGCATGTTGGCTTTCAAAATGTCATATTTTTTCATTGTTGCCAGGTTTTTGTTAGGTATGTAATTCAATATGTTAACTGGGAACACACAGAGTAGGTTTTTGTTCATCAGGCACAGCTCATTCAGCTGTTATGGTGAGGGCCTATGGTTCTCAGAGAGGGGCCGCAGCAAATGCGACTGGTAGGCTACCATGATGCTATTATAGGTATGTAATTCAATATGTTAACTGGGAAAGCCAAAGCTCCCTGCGGGCCGCTGCTAGCTCAACCAAGTTTCTGCCAACAGTCTGTCTATTGAGTTTGGACACACAGAGTATGTTTTTGTTCATCAGGCACAGCTCATTCAGCTGTTATGGTGAGGGCTTATGGTTCTCAGACAGGGGCCGCAGCAAATGCGACTGGTAGGCTACCATGATGCTATTATAGTTCCCTAGCCATGCGGCAAACACCCCAGCTAAATAGGCTTGTTTGAACATCATCTCATAAACCTGGCACTGCTTGAATAGGAGTGACAAATGAAGCACATTGACCAAGGCTGCAATGGAAGCCTCAAAAAGCATAAAATTGGCCAGGCCCAGATTCTCTGCATCTTGCACCAGGCGTTCATGAGCTGTTGCCAGGTAGTCCCATGAAGACTGGATTTTATATAGAATATCCAAATTAAATGGGGGGGGATATGAGAGAGGCGGTAGTTTCCCCTGCTTTGGGGGCAGGGCACTTGCAAGGTTGCGGTGGCCCTCTTGATTAGCAGTGTGAGCTCTGCCGACAGGGAGAGCTTAACCGCAGGGGATGTGCTGTCTCACTCCACGTCCTTAGACGGGAACGCCAGCTCCTGTTCACCCCCCTCATTAGAGGCAGCGATGGACAGTAGGTCCTCCTGTGGCCAATCTGTGCTTGCAGCACCATGGGGCCCCAAGAGGGCAGGTGGCGCTGAATGTTCCCACAGTGAGAAACATCTGCCCAGATTTTTTCCATCTGTTATGAGTATGCCAATCGCCTGGAATGGTGACTCTTCATCCTCTTCCCTAGGCCCCCAGCCTCGAGGAGGATAAGGAAGACCATGAAGATGGTTTTCTGCATGGGCTACTTTCCCGGGTGTGTTGTGCGCTCTCCCTTGGCACAGAACCAAGGGGTGAGGATGCAGCCACCTCTCTAAGAGAGAGTGATAGGGAAGAGCACTGAGCAGGATTAATGGATGCAGAACGCTAATTAGAGCATGCTCTTAGAGAAAGGGGCACAAAATTTTATTGACCAATGCAATTAACCATTGCCTCCCAGTGGTGGAGGAAGAGAAAGATGGGACCTGATGAAGGACCTTACTGTGGGCCACCCCTTACCCAGACTTTAATGTAACGCTTGTTTAAAAACATAAAACATACCAAGTGTTCAACATTTAACAATATTTAATTCTCAGAATGTAAGTGTATGAAATTGTATCTGACTACATCTTATAAGAATGTCTTCTATTTACCTACTGTACTTGAACTGCACTTTGCGTCCATCTTTAATTTAACACTACACTATTTTAAATCGAAAGCTGGCTGGTTCCGGTGTCACAGGAAATAACTTACCCTGTGAAATAAGTTAGTGTTTACCTTTTTGAGCCTTTCTGCGCATGTGCAAATTTTAGAACTTAAAGGCAAGGTTTTGTGGAGATTTACCCAAGATTTTACAGATGCCATTTGTATTTTTTTAAGAAATGAAAACAGGTATTGCAGATCGTATTTTATTTGTTTAAAAATGTGACGTTTGACATCATATTTATCGAAGTGTATTGCAGACATTATTTTCCTGTTTAAAAAATAACATTTGTCGTCTTATTGAAGTGTAAATGTACGTGTAAGGTTTTTTTTTTATACATACATTTTATTTAATGTAAAGCGCTCACTGTGTTTGGATGTGCAGTGTGGTTTTTAGCAAAAATAAATATTTTAAAAACATTATTTTGTCAGTATAGTTTATGTTTATGCAGTTAAAATCACTACTTGCCAAATGTTTATTTCCTTTAAAAAATGTTGTGTCATATCATGCTGTGGCGTAAGCAAATATAAGTGTTTATTCTATGTAGGCTCAAGTTTAATTAAGTTATCATTTTCACTGTAAAATGCTCGGTTGTTTTGTATTTTTTTTTTTAAATGGTATGGGTAAGTGGGTACAAACACTTTTATTGATACAGAGAATACTGTTTAACGTTTTAATCAAGTCTACATGTGGGAATATCTAAACCTGTTTTAATATATACAGAAAATGTATATGTTTTTAGTGAAAGATGATGTTTTAAGAGATATATAGATAGATCATTTGAGATACGCACAAAACGATTGGCTTCCTATACATACTTTCATATGATCATACGAAGAAAGACACGCAGACTTCATATTATGGATGTGTATATACACACACCTGTATCATGCATTATAAATTAGAGTGCAGTACTTACAGATTGATGCCTGTGATACGGTCTGTTTTTGTTTTTTGTATATTTTATAAAAATAAATTGTTTTAGATTTTGCACGTTTTTTGGGGTGAGCCTGGGCAGTATACATTATAGAGTGGAGGGGTTTGTGACTTAACAGCTGTAATAATCTAATTACACATAAAAATAAATCTTAATGCTTAATTGTTTACAAACTTAAAATAACAACTCTGATGATGGTTTAAACTGGGAATGTTAAATAACAGATATTGTCATATTATTTAAAAAGTGTTATTATAACGATTTAACACAAATATATTAATGCAGATAAAAATAAATCGCACGACCACATCTTTGTAGTAGCTTAAAGTTAACCACTATTATTAAATAAAATACAACATAATACAATAAAAAGTGTTAATCTTATAACAATGTGTTTTCGATTTTAACCACATATAAAGTAGACATCAAAACGGTTCGGTACTGATTTGGTAATTTTAGCACCAGGTCGGTATAAGGACGCTACCGGTTTGGTGACTTTAGCATCAGCTTGGTACAGGTATGGTACTGCGACTGCACCGGTACAGCGCCGGGTCGGTTCGGTAGCGGTTCAGTGGTTTTAGGACTGGCTCGGTATGGGGACGGTAACCTTGGTCCTGGTTCGAAACTGGGGTTGAAAGTTCAAGCCACAACAACCAAAGCAGGTATTTTGGACCTGCGCAGTGCTGTTGAGTCCAGTAGCTGCTTTTGCTGCACATGTGCTGAGATTTGTGACTGCAGTCCTTTTGCTACCTCGGGGGTGGAGTCATGACTGTGTCAAAGGCTTGGTGAGCAGCTTAGGTAAACAATATTCAGGATTCTGGTCTTTAGGAGGTAAATACCCATGTGTTAATGGATACATTTCGTACTTGAAAGGGAACACACATTTCTTCACCTGCACTTTTGTCATTAGCCAGTACATTACCAAAGATGACACACTGATGACAAGGTTAATTTGTAGTGCCAACAAATCCAATTTCCAAATAACTTTCTTGATGAAATGATTATACTTTTATTTTTTTGCTTTACCAAAAGGGATCAAATAAGATGCTTACCAATGGTTTGTTCAAATCCATGTAAAATTGTCTGTATTCTTTGTAAAATATCTTCCAATGTAGGATGTATAGAGAAGTGTGAGTATGGTCTTACAGAGGAATAAAAAAAACAGTGTAATACAAAACAAGAAATAAAAATGTGACATACAAAGTGACAGATGTTTTCATATATCCCCAATTTATTATAGTTGAAATAATTTGTTTTGAACAAGATCCTTACCAAGTTACATTAAAAAAAAAAAAAAAAAAAAAATGATATGCATTTCTCTAGTAAAAACATGATGCTGCCAAAGACAGTTTCATGAATATCAAAAGCCTTTTAATAATAGGCTAAAGATTTATGAACATGGCTCAACATTGTATAATAAAATGAATTACCTACTTCAAAAAAGCCTTGTCCTCACCCTCTTCCTTAACATCATCAGGTGCACCTAAAATGTTGATGTTTGGGAACACCAAAAAAAAAAAAAAAAAAAAAAAGGACTCTTTAAAGTATAGGTAGGTGTGAAACATGTCAGTTTATAAAAGCGATTTAGCAGCTTTGCTTTTTATCAGGAACTTAGCAATAGTTCTGAAAACTATTTGGAAAGTCATAATTTAAACACATAATTATCAGGTTTTAGGGAGGTATAAAAATGATGTTAAAATTATTTTTGCACCAACATGTCCTTTAAAGGAAAAATAAGTCGTTTTCCTCCTTCATGTACCATAACAAAATACTTAGCATAAAAATATAAAATAAATTAAATTAAACTTATTTGTTTGATTAGAGAGTATCAAATTCTAAAAATAGAAATGGATATGGGTGAAAAAACTAAAATTTTAAAAATAACATACTTCAAAATATATGTAAGGGATAAACAACGAGAAGTATTGAATTGGTAAAAATAATTCACTGTTTCGAGTGCCGTAGTGTACAAGAAACTGGATTATTTTCTTATAATTGGATTCAAATGATTGTTAATTTGGTAATCAGATTTGTTTTTCACTCCTTTTGTTGCACTTAGTTCAAGCACTTAAAATGTTTCTCTCTCACACTGCAGGAATGTTGTCATGAGTTCCTCAGAGTTTGAGTTTGAAATCCCACTTGCACAGACAAAAGTGTTTGTTGTAAGGGAAGACAATAACAAGGACTATGTTTTAGATGTAGAAGGTAAAAGTGGGATTAGCAAAATTTAAATGCAAAAAACAAAGGAATGTGAACCATGAACATGAACTAGATGAAGACCAAAATATCATTGCCAGTGATCGGTTTTTGAGCAGTACTCAGGCAAAATGTAAGTGGGCTGTAAGCTTGTTTGAACAATGGTTTAAATCTAATGTCAGTGTAATTGATGGATATTTAATAAGTGGTGATGGCATTGCTGTTGTTCCTTGAACCTGTCCAGAAGATTAGAAGAGGGTGGTTTATGTAGAAATTAATTTGTAATTACAGAAACTATTTTTTGCATTATGTTACTGTGTAACTGTATTACTTTTAGAAAACAACACAATCTGCTAAACTAAAATATCAAGCACTTTTCTAAGTGCAACTGTAATTCTGAAATTACTGAAAAGATTGTTGCGTAACAAAATAATATCACTTGTGACCCTAAAACCCTTCCTCCCTTGTACAAGGTGCGAGCACCTTTTTCAGTGAAAGGTGTATGCAGCAGAGAAGCATGGCTCTTTGACAGAACTTGCTTTAATTTCTTTGAAGTTTCCCAACTGATGATGGGAATGAAAATGTAAAGATGAGAGCCCTGCTAACAAGGTTTTAGTTTTTTGCAGGTATAAGGCTTTTAAAGACACCCACACAGAAATGGTTAAAGGATCCTGTAGTGGTTTTGAATGACTCACTGAGCGCAGAAACTGAACCAAAAATGTCACGAGCAGGCTGATTTGTGGGATACAAATTGAAAATTTGTGAAACTGCAACAATATTAAAATATTATAATAATTCTGTACTGTGTTTTAAAGGATATAAAGCCAGCAGGAAAAAAATATTGCAGAAAAGGGACAGCAGGCAATTATCTAAGGTTAGAGAAAAGCATGTCTTTGTGCCTTTGTTATAGGAGTGCTTATTAGTTATTGGAAACTGGCCAGACTTAAGACTTGGGCCTTCCTTATCTGAGAGCTGCGGGTGCAGAAACATATAACCTTGGGAGGAAAGGCAAAAACTAGCATCTCATTTAATTAACTTGAAAATGAGTTCACATGAAAATTCTTATAAAAAATGTAATAACTTTATAATTTGGAAGCATATTTTAAGCTTTTAAGCTAAAACACAGATGAGCTGCTTAAGTATTCCAATCTAGAAAAAAAGAATAACATTTAATGGTAATGGTATTTAATAGTAAATTAAAATAAGTATTTGTGGCAAAGTGACTGCTGATTGTGAACAGGTGCAGAGGTGATGCAGTGAAGGAATAATCACAGACAGACAATTGTAATCCGGTTTTGAGAAGGGAAGGTTTATTTTTGTAATTCCCGGTCTGGCACCCAAACAATAGGCTCTGGCTATACACATCAATGTGTAAAGCACGGAGAACAAAAGACAGGGATTGCAGCCCAAATACACACGTTATCTGCCCCACAATAATGCTAGCCGTGGTCACCAGTCTGGGTGCGTGCAGTAGTGTTCGTGGTGGGTGATAACAATTATTTATAGTGACTGTGGTGAAGTGTTGATCCGGCTTTGTGCTGGTCCAAGGCGACAGCTCTGGATACGTATTAGCTGTCTGGTGGTTTACAAACAATTACTAACAGACACAAACAAACAAAACACTCACAAATATTCTTTAAGCAGGTTTCACTGGGTCTCTCATGGCCCTTCTAGTTTCAAATGCAAAAACCAAGTGAAGGAGTAGATTGCGATTCTCCCGCCCTTTTTATGCCGTCACGCATGACCCCTTGGTAAACCAGTGCAGCTGTCTTTACAATCTGCAGCTGCTATGTCATTTCCCTTCCAGGTCAATATTTTCTTGCAATGGAGTCTTGTCTTCTTCCAGACTTTCCAACCCTGGGAAAGAACTGTCAGGCCAGCCCGTCGACTCTACTTTCACTGCTTAGCGCCCTCACCAGTTGGGAGGGAGATTTACAACCAAAGTTAATTATATTGCTGTCACATATCCCACCGAGTCAAAGGCACACTCGGCTGAATCTACCTTCCCCATTACACCCCCTCCCGGGAAAAATAATCCGCACTTTGATGGTCTTTCCCTGCACTGTGTACCATATGGCACATGAAGGGTTGCAATGCCAGATACCACCGAGTTATCCGGGCATTGCAATCCTTCATTGTGCTTAACCACTTCAGTGGGGCATGGTCTGTGACGAGATCAAATGAATGCCCCAGTAGGTAGTATCGTAAAGATTGAATAGCCCATTTAATGGCCAAACATTCCTTTTCGATTACGGAGTAGTTGCGCTCCAGAGGTAGCATTTTTTTTTACTGAGATACAGTATCGGGTGTTCTACTCCACCCACCTTTTGAGACCAGACTGCACCCAAACGCATGTCTGACGCATCGGTGTAGAGAATGAATTTCTTCTTGAAATCAGGTGTGATCAGAGTGGGTACCTGGCACAGTTTACGCTTAATAGTATCAATGGCCCCTGACACTCAGTTGATCATTTAATCAAATTTGGAGCACTCTTTTTGGTGAGTTCGATTAGAGGGTTAACTACTGTGGCATACTTGGAGATAAAGTGACGGTAATAACCGGCTAATCTCAGTAGTGATCTCACCTGACTCATGATCTTTGGGATCACTGCGTTGACCAAAGCCTTGATTTTGGTGATAACAGGTTTCACCTTGCCATTTCCCATTAAAAATCCCAAATATTGAGTCTCTGTTGTGGCAAACACATATTTTCTCAAGTTGGCCGTTAGCCGGGCTGCCCTTAGAGACTGAAGGATGGCTGTAATCTTTCTGGTGTTGAAAATGCAGTTTTCTCTCTAGAACTGTGGGTTAAGGGGATCTGCCAGTATCCCTTTGTCAGATTCAGAGTCGAGATAAACTTCGCCTTTCCCAGTCTGTCTAAAAGTTTGTCCACCCGAGGCATAGGGTACACATCGAACTTGGTAATAGCGTTTACCTTCCTGTCACCCCTCTCTCAACAGGTCGAGGATGCAGCAAGGTTGTCGGCTGTACAAGAGCTCGAAGGGGGAGAACCCTGTCAAACTCTGCGGCACCTCTCTTAGGAGGTAGGGGAGAAGCAATGCCCAATGTTTTTGCTCTTGCATTACAAACCGCCTCAGCATCAACTTCAGTCTGGTTAAAGTGTTCCACCAAACCGTCCGTCTGTCGATGATAAACAGACATCCTGATGGGACGTTGTTAGCAAGACGGCTGCAGTGGGTGACTTCAGACCAGAAATAGGAACCAGAAAATAAACAACAGAGCGGTGGAGTTTGAATAATGAAACAGACAAAAAATAAAAGGTTGTAAACACAAAACACACAGGACAAGGCACTTTCGCCAAAATAAAGAGACAAACAAAACGGACTACATAGACAAACACGGTAAGCTGATATTTCACTACTATTTTTATTATTATTATTATTATTATTATTATTATTATTATTATAACCTCAGTCTCAAATCCCATTCTCCACTCACCGAACACACAACCCCAACTTAGTGAAAACACACTGCTTTTATTCAGCTGTACCCTCAATTGTTAATCAATCATTCAATTGGAGTCGCGGTATAACTGCATGTGAAGTAATAAAGTGCAATTCCATGTGCTCGCTTGTGCCCACGACTAGATACCCTATATAGTAATTGCCCCTTGATACTGAAGTGTGGATATACCCGCGACCCAGCACCATCAACATCCTTACCTTCAATAAACTGGACCTGCCCCCAAGCGTGCACTCGTGATGGGTCATTATGTTGGCTCCACACTATGTCCGCGCTTGAATACCACATGTCCGGTACATTGAGAGGGGCTGGAGTAACATCTGCCCAGGATGGACCAGTAACCTCACCCTCTTGGTTACATTGCGTTCAGCCTCCCTTTGACTGGCATTTGTTACCATTCAAGCACTCTCCCACCAGACCCCAGCCTTATCTCAGTGATGCTCCCTCCCATTTTGTGGTCCTTTTCTCCTTATTAATTTTAATAGGATGGAAAGTAGGAGAAAACATTTGTTTGAAAAGGAAACACATCACCAATTTGTTCCTTTTTCTTTTTTTCTGCCACGCTTACGTGTGTGGCTGAGACTGCCATTATTTGCATTAATTCTTTGAATTTTAGCCAGTCTCGGCCCAGAATAACTGGGTGTGGCAACCTTTCCTACTTTTAGGGTGGGGCATGCCACCATGTCTCCATGGATACATTAGATGGCAACCTGACCTTGTGGCCACCACAACACACTGCCCAAGAGAGCTGTTCTAATGTAAGATTTGCTTACATCCTGTCTCCACTAATGTTTACCTAAAACCACATCAATCATACAAGGCCCCTCCCGACCATTTTCTCTGCACTTACCTATCTCAGGTGCCCAATTACATGTGGCCACATCACACTCCATGGCAGTGGGGCATGACCTGGCCAGATGTCCCGGTTGCTTGCACCTAAAACAAGTTGGGGGGATAGAGAGAGCAATGGTTTGGTATTTGCCCCGTTGTTGGTATGGCAATGAAGCAGGGGCAGTACCACTACCCTAGCTTGGGGCCAACCTTGGTCTCCATGGAGAGGAGACAAGGGGGGCCATTGAGGTCGGCGCGCTCAGAGTCTGGGTCCCGGGACTGATGGTGGTGGTAGAGAAGAGAGTGGTAGGGGTCGACTGTTCCGAAGGGCGAGAACCAACAGTATCCCAGTCTGGGCAGAGACTAGGAAGTCCTCGAAGTCCTCTGCTATTTTCACGGCATCTTCCAGGGGGAGATGCCTATTAGGGATCAAATGTGGTCTGTAACCACTTGATCCATTTTTGAACATTTAATAAACCAAAGGTCTACTAATAATGCTCTGAATCATTGAAATTTCAAATTGAATAGGTCTGTGTGATTATTCTTGATTAAAGGTTGTCTAAGGCATCACACTTTAAGCCAGTACACAAACTATGCACTTTAGGGTTTGAACCATCTATATATCTATATATCTATATCTATGTTAGCCTCTCCTGGGTTCTCTAATCAAGGACCAAAGTAGTGCTCACAGTGACAATGGTACTCGCTTTTCTGTTGAATTGTTTTGACTGCGATTTCATTGACAAATCAACTGTTTTCCGTGGATTCGTAGCACAAACTGCAGGGTTCTCCTCCGGCCTCTTCAGCCGGGCAGGCAACACGGCAAAGTATCTGTTACCGCACTTCGAGAGGCTAAAATGTTAAAAATGACTGCTAAAAAAATAACCAATTATTTTCAAAGCAAAAATAGTGACAATAAATGCAGGGTTTTCAAAATAAGCTGGCGACTGGCACAATCCACCGCCTAATATTATATTTTCACAGGCTACTTTATTAAAAAAAATATTAAGACTATTTTCAGGTGTTATCATTCAGTCCATTTTTTGTTGTATTGTACTGTAAGGTGATATATGGTACATAATAGCTATATAGCTTTGAGTCTCAATGGGGCCATGCACTTCAAAAAGGCACAGGGAGCTAGAGAGAGGCCTAATGGCAAAACCTGTAAGCTGTCCCTTGGAAAGCAAACCTAAGGTACCTCCTGTGTGTTGTTTTAAATAAGCGTCCTTTAAGTCCACCGTAGTGAACCAGTTGCCTAGCCTTATTGACTGCAACAGCTGCTACATAGTCAACATTTTGAACCTCCGTCAGTTCAGTCGAGGATTGGTCTGAGGCCACCATCTCGTTTGGGCACCAGAAAGTACCTGGAGTAAAACCCTTCCTCCAAGTGAAGAGGATGAACTGTGCAAATATTCCGCTTCTGCAGCAGGGCTGTCGATAGTTAGAAATTGCACTTTTTAAACAAGTCAGGTGCATACAATTTTGTTTCTGTTTTTTTCTGTTGCGGTACCTAAAATAATTTTTTACCTATTTTGGTTTTACAGAATTTACATTAATTAGATACAAGGAATCAGATTTTGACACTTTTCAGGCTGATTTTCAAAAGGTGCAAAATAAGAACCAGGTCACAAAGTATTTTTTAAAACCAGATTTGGGTCACTGAGTGTATAGGTTTCAATGACCTTATATAAAATGAGTCACATATCAGCTTGTTCAACCTTTAAGTGTATAAATACAGTGATTTGGTTACAGAAATCTTGCTTCAAAAATCACTTTGCAACTCAGTTCTTATTTTAACTGCTTTGAAAATCACCCTGTTTGTGATCATTTACAATAGTTTTCAATTTGCAAACTTAAAATATTTTCTATATAGTTACTGTGGGGGTTGCAGTGGTGAATTGTTTAATAATAATTGCAATAATTGGGTATAAAAATGGGGAAAAAAATAATTGCTGATTTAAAAAAAAAAAAAAAAGAAATGCAATATTAATCTTCATCACTGTCACTTCCACTCAGTACCACTGCTGTTTTCTGTGTTGGTAAATTTGTACAGTTGCAACCACACAGGTCTGTGCATGGAAGACTCTGTCTCCTACAAGAACACCTGCTCTTGCCATCACATGCTGATTTTTTACATCCACAGTGGACTATTTCTAAAATATGCTCGCAAGCTGGCTTTCCTTCCATCCAGTGGATGATCAGTTCCCCACCTTCCAACCATAGCCAGGAGGGGGTGGAGCTTTAAATTGTGGGAGAAGGCTCCGGCGGTAAATTGCTGCATGACAGTTTGCATGTTTCAAGTGTAAAAGTAATGCGTCCTCATTTATTGTACGTAGCAAGGTTTACATCTTGCCCACTCTGGCTGTTCAACAAACAAATTCCTTGAGAAGCGACTAGTTTTCCAAATCAAGTTCAAAGTTCTCTCCAAAACCTTGCACTGCTTGGCAAACTGACGGGACCTCTTCCATTACTCTGTAGGCCTTTTTTATCCCCTTTGCCTGCAAAAGCACTTACACTGTCATAGCCTGTAATACAATGCAAGCCAATGGGCATGTCTATCTTAGCAGGCCCTAGTGCGTTTGCAATAGAAGTTACAGGGAGTGTCCTCTGTTTCTCATTCTTTCCAGTGTGCATGAATATAGTTGCTTTGATCTTGTATGACAGGTCAATTCCAATGATGGCTACATCTGTGTCTGGACTCTAAACAGTTACAGAGCTACTGTCATCTGCTGCAGAAGCATGAGCTACATGAAGCCAAAGATGTGTGTCAGCTTCTTTATGGTCAGTCTTTAATTCTGACAGTTCTGTAACTGTGACAATACCATCTGTGACCTGAATAGAATGACACTGAGTGCCATGGGTGATGTTAATTGTCACTTATTCTGTTCAAAAATAAATTGAAAAAGTGCCTCCTTATTTTTGCCACATGACAGAAACTTACTGAACTGTACAGGGGTCTTCTGTTCTCCTCCATTGATCTCCATCACGTGTTGCCCATTATCTGCACTGCTGGCCTACTCAGCATTTTTTATGCTGATATTAGGATAAGTATCTGTTACAAAGTCAATCCTTGTGCACTAGCAAAAAATATTAATTTTGTAAGGATAAGACATGCTAGACCATTAAAAGTTGGAGGGATGCGGGTAAAGTCCATCTATTAATGGTACCTCTGCTATACCAGTGCATCAACTTAGGAAACTGAAAAGCCTATCCGGCACAGATGATCTGGCAGCATCTAATGTGAAATCCTGATCTGAAATAGGAGAATAGCAAACATTAAAATCTGAAAACAACTGTGATATTATGATAAAGTAGAATATAATGTAGCAAGTAAACAGTGAAGTGACTTGTGGAAGTGATGTACGTCAGCAAGCACTAAGCAAAGTGTCTCGCCACTGTTGCACATATACTACTATTGTTAACACTATTAACACTAATAATACCATTAGTAATCCACAGGACATCTGTATTACAAAACTTCCCACAGCTGTTAGTTACAGGCTGTTACAGAAAAAAAAAACAATGACTATCCTAATACATTGAAAAATGCAATCCAATGAAAACGGAGGTCTTTTAAAGCTTGATACACTTCTACAAAACTGGAAACGTTACATAAAATAAAGTGATGCAAAATGAAATAACTGTGTGGCAAGGACTTCTCTGTCTGGTATGAATCTTTAATATCAGCAAGAAGGATTTGTGCAGCTTCAAATATTATTTTACTTTTGTCATGAATTGAGGGAATATATGAACTTGCCATCTCTTTTCGGACTCTTCTGTACTGCACTGTACTGGGCTGGAAGGCAATTGAACTTTAGGCTGGTCATCAATTTTAAACCTATTAAATGGAATAAAATAACACATTAATATTCTGCAGATTAAGATGCATTTTACTAAACATATATGGATTTATAAATACAGTTGCAGACTAAAGTTTTGGCACCCTTCATTTGAAACTAATTTATTTAGTTTAATAAATATAATTGATGAAACTATATTTATTTACCAATTATGATATTGAAAATTCATTCCAGCAATCCTGTGTTCAATAAATTAATCATTGATAAGTATAGTTTAATATACAATATTGATTAAACTTAAGGAATCAGTGATTAACGTGAATGTATGTATATACAGTACCAGTCAAAAGTTTGAGTACACTTGCTGGAAACTAGGTTTTTTTTCATAATTGACAATGTTTTACATCGTATACAAAATACTTGAAAATGAAAACACATGTTACAATATACAAAACAAAACATAAGGAGTATCAAAGCGATGTTCAAGAAAATTGAAAATTGTCTCTAAATCTTGGATTCCTCAAAATAGCCACCCTTTGCCTCAACAACAGCCTCACAAACACAAGGAATTCGGTTAACAAGTTTCAGCAGGAAATCACCCGACATGTATTCCCAGCTCTTCTGCAGCAATTCCCAGAGATGTAGGGCACTTGTGGGTAGCTTTGCTTTGACTCTTCTGTCCAGTTCGTCCCATACAAGTTCTATGGGATTGAGGTCTGAAGACTAGGAAGGCAAGGTCATTAGATTGAGTTGTCCTTAACTTTCCTTCTTCTCCAGATAGTTCTTGCACAACTTTGAGGTGTGTTTCGGGTCATTATCTTGCTGAATAATGAAGGACTGCCCAACTAGCCATAATCCTGATGGAATGGCATGCCTCTGAAGTATGCTATGATAGCCATGCTGGTTGAGCTTGCCATGGACTTAGTAAAGATCACCAACTATGTCACCAGCAAAGCAACTCCAGACCATGACACTGTCTCCACCATGCTTGACGTGGGAACCACACATGCAGAACTCATGCACTCACCCTCTCTGCATCTTACAAATACTCGGCGGTTGGACCCAAATATTTCAAATTTTGACACATTGGTCCATCAGACTGACTTCCACTACTCAAACATTTTCTGGCCCAGACAAGTTTCTTTCACTTATTCTGCACTCTTAACAATGGTTTCTTTGCAGCAATTCTTCCAGTTAGGCCAGCTTCACGCAATCTCCTCTGAACAGTTGATGTTGAAACATCTGTACTTCTAGTAGCATTTAGCTGAGCTTGTATTTCAGGGGCAGTTAATCGCAGGTTTTGCAGACTTGTGACTCGAATGAACTTGTTCTCTGATTCTGAGGTCACCCTTGGCCTGCCTGATTTTGTTCGGTCCTCATGAATGCCAGTTTCTTCAAATTGTTTGATGGTCTTAGCCACAGCAGTTATAGACATTTGCAAAGTTCTTGCAATTTGTCTTCATTTCTTAAAGTAAGTACAGTCTTTTTTCTTTGCTTAACTGAGCGTATTTTGTCATTTTCTGCTCCCTTACATTCAGGAATGACAAACTTGTGCCTATGCTACCTATATTTTATAGTAATCATGGCCCCTCACCTGTTAACAATAATTGGTGACAAAAGGTTAATTAGGTAACATGCTAGTTAACTCAGAGAACATTTAACAAAGACACTTTCATAGTTAGGCCAGTGTTCTAACACCGTGTTATACACATTTCAGACTTTAACTGACTTGGGCTTCAGACTGAAATCCCCTTCATTTCATTTCATTGAAATTGACAAGATTTACATTTTCATTTAAAAATTAAATTTTTGAATGCAATTCACTTATGATTATCAGCTTATATAAGTACACATATCATATAATTAAATAGTAAGTGTTTATAGACAAGTTTATACAGTTAAAAGCATAGATAATCATGAAAAACTGGTTTCAAGCAGGTGTACTCAAACTTTTGACTGGTATTGTGTGTGTGTGTGTGTGTGTGTGTGTGTGTGTGTGTGTGTATATAGGCTATTATTCTTACTAAACAGAAGTAATCGTTTGGGGGTTTAAGTTTTACATTTAAAACGTTAAAAACTCAACACCTATACACTTTATTAGACCCCACAAATTACTCACCTTTCGTATTTCGGTTGGATTAATTTGCTAACATTTGCTTGGTGTGCTATTTAAATTGATTGATTACTTTGTAGTTTTATTTCACTTTCCATTATTTTTATTAAAATGTTTCAATTGACCAGGTGCTTTTAAACTTGTACGTTCATAGAACATTTTTCCCAGTTTACCACAGTTTCATGTGTATGACTATGACTATGAGTACAGGAGCAGAGTGGGAAATTGCTGAAATGCTGCCAGTAGTACGGCTGTCAGCAGACGTGCTGACAGCTCCCAGACTGACTCCTTCAGCTGGGGCGAGTCCAGCAGCGGAAATCTCTGGCAGCGAAACTGCTGCCGTGGAAGGTGGTCGCCTGACTTCTCCCCCCTTCTTCATAGCCGGCAGCTCCCTCTGGTGGGGCTGCGGCAACACTGACCCCTGCGGCCAAGCAGAGCTGACTGCGACCCCTGGTGAAGCAGTTCCAGTGACCCCAGGTGATGCGGAGCGGCTGGCAACCCCAGGCTATGTGGAGCAACAGGCAACCCCAGGCGATGCGAAGCAACATGCAACCCCAGGCAATGCGAAGCGGCAGGCAACCCCAGGCAAAGCGAGGCAGGCATCTGTTGTGTGAAATTTAATTACTTTAAATTTAAAAGGAAGTTGATGTGGAAGTAAATAAGACAATTACTTCACAGAGTAATTTTAAAAGGTCCTTTATTATTTCACACACAGACTGCAGTTCACACACAAAAATGAAGGGCACAAGGGCCAAAACAAAACAATTTAAACACAAAGAAAGACAAAAAGCAAAATACAAAAATAACAGGCTGGGCAATGCTATACTGCGAATAATGATATCCCTAACGGGACACAACCCAACAAGGTTACATACAAAAATTATATTAATCACAGATCAATACAATCCATGAGACGCAACTGAACTAATTCTTACCCTTCCAAGCGGATCGGGAGAGCCCTTCGACCCTGGTAAGAGAAAGCAGCTGTCTCCAAGAAATTACCGAGCAGGACTGCGCGCTAATCCTCACGGCTGACTCTCGTCAGAGCAGGGGAGAACCCCGTCCTTTATAACTTACCAAGTTAGGCTTTTGCATGCGAGAGAGTAATTGGCCAGATCACTCTCTCGAGGCTCGGCCCTCTGAATAAACCATTCCTTTCCCTAGAACATTCTAACCAAAACAAGTTATATAAACGTGACAAAAACAAGTTATATAAGATATGGGGTTATTATAGGGCAAGGGCAAAGATGAACTCGAACTCATTTCTAGAACTTTCTAGAACACACTTTTTTTTATTACAGCATCCTTGGGCGAAGCGAGGCAGGCATCCTTGGGCAAAGCGAGGCAGGGAGTCAGCATAAGCTGGGGTGCGGGTGTTGGTCCTCTTCTCGGCCACTGCAGCCAGGCGGTTCTTCCCCATGCTTCCCTCAGCAGCCTATGCAAAGGCTGCTGAGGACCGGCAGCATCTATTCCTGGTCCTTCTGGTGAAGGGAGAGGAAGCTAGTGCTCCTCTCCCCCTGATGGTGATGGAGACAGAGGCAGCTCCAGCTCCTCCCCTCGTTATGGTGGAAGTGATATCAGCATGCATTCATTCTCTGCTGGTGGGGGAAGTGATACCAGCAGGCATTCATCCTCCGCTGGTGAGGGGAAATGATACCAGCAGGGACCCAGCAGGCATTCACCCTCTGCTGGTGGCCGGATCCCAGCAGGCATTCACCCTCTGCTGGTGGAGGGGGACCCAGCTGGCATTCACCCTCTGCTGGTGGAGGTGGAGTAGGCAGAGGTAGCTCCTGCTGCTCTGCTTCTGTTGGTGGATGTGGCGGAGGCAGAGGCAGCTCCTGCTGCTCTGCTCCTGCCGGTGGAGCTGGAGGAAGCAGAGGCAGCTCCAGCTGCTCTGCTCCTGGCGGTGGAAGTGGTGGAGGTGGGAGCAGCGTGTAGCCTCCTGGCGACGGAGGTGGGAGCGGCGTGTAGTCTACCCTTGTTTCAGGGGACTGGTGTGGCTCTCTCTCACTTGCAGGGGACTGGTGCGGCTCTCCCTCTCTTGCAGGGGACTGGTGTGGCTCTCCCTCTCTTTCATGGGGCAAAAACAGCAGGCGATCTTCCTCTGCTGGTGGAGATGGGGACAGCAGGAACATACCCTCTGTTGGTGGCTTGGGTCCTCAGGCCGTGGGATTCCCCTTCTCAGGCTGTGGACGCACTGACTCCCCCTTTTGGGTTGTGGAAGCACCGACTCCCCTCTCTTTGGGCTGTGGATGCCCCGACTCCTCCCTCTTGGGTTTTTGACGTTTGGGCTCCTCCCACTCAGACGTAGGACATTCGGGCTCTTCCCACTCAGGTGTAAGACGATCGGGATCGTCATCCTCCTCCTCACAACTGCAGAAGGGACAGGAGGCAAAGTAATGTTTACCCTCACTGCTGGACAAGAACAATTTTAAATTTGGAGATAAGAAGTAATTGTGTGGTGTATGATTGAAAACAACCAGACCTCTTTCAATGTCCTGTCTGTGATGTTTTGTCTTGGACCAGCTTTTACCCACTCCCCAACCTTACAACACCCCCCCCCCCCCCCCCCCCACAAACACACACACACACCCAGTTGGGTTGGTAAAATACACTCCCACACACACACAGGGTTGAGTAGGCACTTTAAAGAGAAAGTAGCAGGGTTATGAAAACTATGGCGTTATATATCCCCATGTGTTGCTACAACTGTTTAAATAGCGTATCTTTTTTATTTTAATTGTTAACATCCTGACAAATATTTGCTTATAAATTTAAAGTCTGTTCCAATGGTCTTTTCAAGATGGTTGCTCCAGTACATGCGGGATGGGGATCAGAAAGCATTGAAAACCGCAAAATAAAATTATTACTCGAGTGGCAATGCATTTCAGTCACTTTTCCATCCTTTACAACTTTGCACCGCTGCACCACTTAGTTACTGCTCTGTATGTATACACTGTGACTCTCAAAATTATTCTCCCCACGTGGACTTTTCCACATTTTATTGTGTTACATCAAAATGGACTTAATTAGGAGTTTTTGCCACTGATCAGCACAAAAAAGTCCATACTGTCAAAGAGAAAAATAAAATCTACAAATTGTTCTAAATTAATATAAAACAGAAAATAATTGATTGCATTAGTATTCACCCCCTTTGCTATGACACACCTAAATAAGCTCTGGTGCAACCAATTGTCTTTACAAGTCACATATTTAGTTGAATGGAGTCCACCTGTGTGCAATTAAGGTGTTTCACATGATTTCAGGTTAAATATACCTGTCTGGGAGGTCATGAAGATGAAGGAACATTCAAAGCAAATCCAGAATAAGGTTCTTCAAAAGCATCAATCTATTAAGAAATAGAGAGAATATGGCACAACTGTGAATCTGTCTAGAACAGGCCGTCCTCAAAAACTGAGTATCCGGGCGAGAAGGGCACTAGTCAGGGAGGCCAAAGAGGCTTATGGCCACTTATTACTTTCTTCCACGGCTGAGCTGAAAGACACTGTGCATACGGCAACAATAGCCCAGGTGCTTCACAAAACTGGCCTTTATGGGAGAGTGGCAAAAAGAAAGCCATTGTTGAAAAAAACTCACATTAAATCTTTGCTAGAGTTTGCCAGAAGGCATGGGGAGACTCTGAGATCAAGTGGAAGAAGATTCTATGGTCTGATGAGACCAAAGTAGAGCTTTTTGGCCTCAACGCTAAGCACTACGTTTGGCTCAAGCCTAACACCGCACATCATCCTGAGAACACCATCCCTACCGTGAAGCATGGTAGTGGCAGCATCATGCTACGGGGATGCTTCTCTGTGTCAGGGCCTGGAAAGCTTGTGAAGATAGAGGGCAAAATGGATGCAGCAAAGTAAAGAGAAATCCTGGAGGAAAACCTGCTGAAGTCTGCAAAAGACCTGGGACCTGGGAGAAGATTCATTTTCCAGCAGGACAATGACCCCAAACATATAGCCAAAGCCACACTGGAGTGGCTTAAAAATAAAAAGGTCAATATCCTGAAGTGGCCCCGTCAAAGCCCGGACCTCAATCCAATTGAGAATATGTGGAAAGAGTTGAAAATTGCTGTTCACCAAAGGTCCCCATCCAACTTGATGGAGCTTGAGCAATTTTGCAAAGAAGAATGGACAAAAATTGCAGTGTCCAGATGTGCTGTAATTGCTGCCAAAGGTGCCTCTACCAAATATGGACTAAAGGGGGTGAATACTTATGCAATTAATTATTTTTGTTTTGTATTTGTAATTAATTTAGAACAATTTGTAGATGTTATTTTTCACTTTGACATTATGGACTTTTTTTGTGTTGATCAGTGGCAAAAACTCCTAATTAAATCCATTTTGATTCCATGTTGTAACACAATAAAATGTGGAAAAAAAAAATTTTAGGCATCCCCCCACTTGAAAGCCTTTTATATTATATATATATATATATATATATATATATATATATATATATATATAGAGAGAGAGAGAGAGAGAGAGAGAGAGAGAGAGAGAGAGAGAGAGAGAGAGAATTAAACAATATTTTTTGTTTTATTTTTTTTTTCTGCAAAGGTTATGCATTTATCACATACAGATCAGTGTACTGTAAAGCATCCAGAGATGATAAATAACAAAAGCAAGAAAAGTTTCAACATTAAATACCAATAAAAAATATGCAGAAATATACTGTTGTTTTTACTCTGTTCACTCTGAATCACAAAATGAAATCACCAAATCACCATGTGACTCATTTAAGACTACAGTGCGGGGGTGAAATTTGCCATGACAGGGAGGTGTCATTTTTTCCTACCTGTATTCCTGAAGAGACACCCCCCATTGAAGCTGGGATAGTGACCAGGGTGTGGTTTTAACTGAGAGACTGCTGTGATGGAAAACAAACTGAGAGGCTGCAAGCCTGCCATCATCGGGGGCGCAGAGTTTTAAAACATGGAGGACAGGGCCGGATTAAAGGACATAGGGTCCTTACGCTAACCCATATTTTGGGAGCCAGTGGCAAAGTGGTTTATTGTAGATAGGTGCAGGGGTGATGCAGTGTGTGAAAGAAGCAAACAGAGATAATTCTAATCCAGTTTTAGAATTGTTTTTTTTTTTATTTCCAGGTCTGACAACCAAACAATAGTTCCCCGGCAGTACACACTGTGTACAGCACAAGGTATATGATACAAGAATATCCGTCACACAATAATACCAACACGGTCACCAGTCCTGGGTACGTGTAGTAGTGCTCATGGTGTGTGATACAGGTTTATATTTGTGACAAAGGTGCAGTGTTTTCTGGTTTAGTGCTGGCCCCTGGTGACAGCTCCAGAACTGTGTTAACTGTCTGGTAACTTTCACAAAGATGGCTATAGTGGGTGATGTCAGATCAGAAACCAGGAAATAAACAACCGAGCTGTGGAGTTTGGTGAAGCTGAGCAATTTGCTTTCGCTCATCATTTAATAATGAACAAACAGAAAATAAAAGGTTGTAATATAAACAAAACATAGGACACAGCACTTTCACCAAAAGAAAGAGACAAACAAAACGGACTACACAGACAAACACGGTGAGCTGATACTTTAACTATTCTTATTATTCAACCTCCATCTCCAATCCTGTTCTCTACTCACCGAACACACAACCCTGAGTGAGTGAAAACATGCTGCTTTTATGCAGCTGTACCGAGACTCGACTGCTAATCAATCATTCAGCTGGAGTCGCAGTACAACTGCACGTGAATTAATAAAGTGCAATTCCCTGTGCTCACATATTATTACATTTTACCTGCACGTGAAGTGCTGTGCAATCCTCATGCCTAAATACAAATATACATTTTAAACAACTTGTGTTCCACAGATCCATTTATATCCCGTGTACCAATGACTGTACACCAACATTAACACACAACACGCAACATATAACACTGAAATACACACAGGGGCGGGCAACATTGCCACATAACGTACAAGACAAAATGAGACAATTACAAACAAACAAAAACACAACACTCACGATTTTATGTAAGAATACACTTTCACTGTCTTTCTGGTTCTTACTCACTACAATCCAATGCTAAGGAACAGATTATGATTCTCCGTCCCCCTTATATGCTGACACATATGACCCCTTGTAAACGAATGCAGCTGCCTTTACAATCTGCCACTCCTACATTGTTTCTAGACTGACCGACTTTCAACAATGTTTTTTCTGACATGCCCAGTAGAACTAATCTTGTTGAATAAGCCACTGTCTCTCCCCCAGGTGTCACAATGCGAGAGAGACCTTATCGGATCCCACAAAGTCGACGAGGTGGCGTTTTCAAAGAGGTATGGGACATGCTCGAACTTGAGGTGACTGAGCCTTCCAGGTGCGAGTGTTGCAGTACAATTGTGATAGTGTCCAAAAAGGACAGCACCAACTGCTTCTGCGTTGATTTCCACAAGGTAAACGTCATTACCAAATTTGATGCATATTGATGATAAGTAGACAAACGGATACTGGCAGATCCCGTTAACTCATAGTTCTAGAGAGAAAACCACATTTTCAACACTAGAGGGGCTGTTTTATTTCACAGCCATGCCTTTTGGGCTACATGATGCACCTGCTGCCTTTCAGAGACTGATGGACAAGGTTTTACATCCACATCATGAATATGCAACAGCGTATATCGACGATGTGGTTATTTACAGCTCCACCTGAAGAGATTATTACCGCCGCTTTATCCCTGAGTATGCCACAGTGGTTAATACCTTAGTTGACCTCACCAGAAAAGGTGTGCACCAAATTCCATTAAGTGGTCAGAAGAATGTCAGGGGGGGCGTTTGATATTGTTAAGCAGAGACTTTGCCATGCCCCTGCCCTAATCACACCTGACTTCACCAAGAGATTCATCCTGCACACAGCTGCGTTGGATGTCAGTCTGGGTGCAGTCCTGTCCCAAATGTTAAATGGAGTAGAACATTACATCCTGTACATTAGCAAAAAAATGCTCCCTCTGGATCGCAACTACTCCGTAGTCGAAAAGGAGTGTTTGGCCATCAAATGAGCTACTCAGTCATTGAGATTATACCTGCTGGGGCACTTATTTGATCTCATCACTGACCAACCCCCACTCAAGTGGTTAAGCACAATGAAGGACAGCAATGCCCAAATAACTCGGTGGTATCTGGCCTTCATGTACCATATGGTACACTGTGCTGGGAAAGACCAAAATGCAGAGTATTTTTCCCAGGAGGGGGGAGTAATGGGAAAGGTCTATTAAGCCGAGTGTTCTTTCGGCTCCACTCTGAGCAGTGGGATATGTGACTCATGTAAAGTTGAGATGCACAGAAGAGTTTACCTCCATTGCTGTGTAAAACTCCTGCTGGATACTGCTTTATGTGATCTGCTGCAGACACATTTTTAGCCTTTTTAAAGACATTAATTTTCTTGTTTACAGTGTGTAGTATTTTAATTTAATCGCGGTCTTGGGCTAATTTCACGATTTCCGTACAGCCCCTGAAATCGAGATTTTCACAGGGCCTTGCTTATTTTCAGTAAAGTGGCAACTATTGAAGAGAAATGCCCAAGCTTTAAAATTATGCCCTATTGAGGTGGCACAACCAGGCTATCAATGTAACTTAACCATTAGAATGAGAGACAATATTCAAGCCTTGAATCGGGAATAAGTAACTAATTTAAGCCCGGTGCCTCTACAATCAGATATAATCAGAGACATAAATACTGCAGCTGCTTTTTTATTGTATTCTATGTGTCAGAAGCATTTAAAAAAAAAAAAAAGTATAAAATTTCACCCTTTGAACGTTAAAACATTTTAGTAGTTGTCCTATAATATAAAATAAAAATAATGTGAAGATTTTTTTTTTAGTTAAACATTTTTATTACATCTGAGAATGCTTACTTTCATTAAAAAAAGTTCCATCAAACTTATGCAATGAGGTAATGTCACTGTATATAGTAAACTGTCAGAAACTGTCTCAGGGAAGCTCATCTGCATGCTCGTCGTCCTCACCAGGGCCTTGACCTGACTGCAGTTCGGCATCATAATTTACTTCAATGTGGGCAAATGCTCACCTTCGATGACCACTGGCATGCTGGAGAAGTGTGATCTTCACAGATGAATCCAGATTTCAACTGTACTGGGCAGATGGTAGACAGCTGATGTCAACGTTGTGAACAGAGTGCCCCATGGTGGCGGTGGGGTTATGGTATGGACAGGCATAAGCTACGGACAACGAACACAATTGCATTTTATCAATGGCAATTTGAATGCACAGAGATACCGCGACGAGATCCTGAGGCCCATTGTCGTGCCATTCATCTGCCACCATCACCTCATATTTCAGCATGATAATGCACGGCCCCATGTTGCAAGGATCTGTACACAATTCCTGGAAGCTGAAAATGTCCCAGTTCTTCCATGGCCTGCATACTCACCAGACATGTCAACCACTGAGCATGTTTGGGATGCTCTGGATCGATGTGTACAACAGCGTGTTCCAGTTCCCACCAATATCCAGCAACTTTGCACAGCCATTGAAGAGGAGTGGGACAACATTCCCCAGGCCACAATCAACAGCCTGATCAACTCTATGCAAAGGAGATGTGTCACACTGCATGAGGCAAATGGTGGTCACACCAGATACTGACGGTTTTCTGATCCACGCCCCTACCTTTTTTTTTTTTTTTTAAGGTATCTGTGACCAGTAGATGCATATCTGTATTCCCAGTCATGTGAAATCCGTAGATTAGGGCCTAATGAATTTATTTCAATTGACTGATTTTCTTATATGAACTTTAACTCAGTAAAATCTTTGAAATTGTTGCATGTTGCGTTTATATTTTTGTTTTTGTTTATATATATACACACACACACACACACAGTACCATGAAAAAGTGTTTGCCCTGTCTGATTTTCTGCATGTTTCTGACATTGAATGCTATCAGATCTTCAACCAAAATCTAATATTAGATAAAAGGGACCCTGAGTAAATAAACAACACAATTCTTTGATACTTATTTCATTTATTTATTAAAGAAAGTTATGCAACACCCAATGCCCCTGTGTGAAAAAAGTAATCACCCCCTAGACTCAATAACTGGTTACGCCACCTTTAGCAGCAATAACTGCAACCAAACACTTCCCGTAGTTATTGATCAGTCTCACACAGCGCTATAGAGGAATTTTGGCCCACTCCTTCATGCAAAACTGCTTCAACTCAGTGACATTTGTGAGTTTTCGAGCATGGACTGCTCATTTCAAGTCCTGCCATAACATCTCAATGGGGTTTAGGTCTGGACTTTGACTAGGCCATTCCAAAACTTAAAATTTCTTGTTCTTCAACCATTCTGATGTAGACTTGATTGTGTGTTTAGGATCATTGTCTTGCTGCATGACCCAGCTACACTTCAGCTTCAGCTCACGGATGGATGTGCTGACATTCTCCTGTAGAATTCTCTTATACAGACCAGAGTTCATGATTCCTTCAATGATGGCAAGTCATCCAGGTAGCAAAGCATCCCCAAATCATGACACTACCACCACCATGCTTGACCACTGTTATGAGGTTTGTACTGTGAAATGCAATGTTTGGTTTTTGCCAGACATAATGGGGCCCATGTTGGACAAACTCTTGAGGATCATCCAGGTGCTTTTTGGCAAACTTGAGACTAGCATTTGTGATGTTCTTAGTGAGCAGTGGTTTCCACCTTGCCATGAATCCCATTTTTGCCCAGTGTCTTTCTGATGGTGGAATCATGAACATTGACCTTAGCCAAGTGGAGAGAGACCTGCAGATCCCTGGATGTTGTTCTAGGGTTCTTTGTGACTTCAATGATGATTTTACACCTTGCTCTTGGAGAGATTTTGGCAGGACGGCCACTCCTGGGAAGATTCACTACTGTCCAAAACTTTCTCCATTTGGACAACTGTGGCTCTGACTGTGGTTTCGTGGAGCCCCTGAGCCTTAGAAATGGCTTTTTAACCCTTTACAGACCTATAAGCATCAACAACAGTTTTTTCCGGAGGTCTTATTGAATTTCTTTTGATCGTGGCATGATGTGCCTCTACAACCTGTGCAGACAACTTCACTCTGACAGTAAGGGCCAAAGTTAGTCAGATTTACATTGGGCAGGGCTGGCCCAAATCAGGCCTGATTGTTAACCAAAGTATACAAACAGCTGACCCTAATTATCCCTTTTAATTGGGTTGAGTTAACTAGTGGGGGCATTAACTTTTTCACACCTGAAGATTGCATGTTTGATTACCTTGCACACCAAGCAAATGAAAAAAGCACCAAACTTTGGTGTCATTTTTTCTCTGAGATTTCCTCTATACACTACGACAACCCACAAAAGATCTGACCAAAGTCGATGTGAAAAATGCAGAAAATCAGACGGGGCAAATACTTTTTCACGGCATTATATATATAAAGTATTCCGCTGACCAATTCTCTCATATTACCGAATTACAAATGATACATTGAAATTTTGTTATGTTTGATATTTTATTTTTAAACATTGAAACTCAGAATCAATTATTGTAAGGTGACATTGGTTTTATGTTGGGAAATATTTTAAAGAAAAATAAAAAACTGAAATATCTTGCTTGCATAAGTATTCAACCCCTGTGCTGTGGAAGCTCCCAGTGTGCACCGATGAAAGAAATTGCCCTAACGAGGACACAGTTACCTTACCATTGGCCTCCACCTGTGAACCATTAAAGTTGCTGTCACATTTTCTGGATAAAAACCCCACTGTTGAAGGATCATTGGTAAGGCTGTGAATCTGAAGGAAAATGAAGGCCAAAGAGCATTCTACAGAAGTTAGAGATAAAGTAATACAAATGCATAGATTAGGGAAAGGGTACAAAATAATATCCAAGTGTTTGGATATCCCAGTGAGCACAGTTGGATCAATAATCAGGAAGTGGAAGCTGCATCACACCACCCAGGGCACTGCCAAGAAAAGGCCGTCCCTCAAAACTCAGCGCTCAAACAAGAAGGAGACTTGTGAGAGAAGCCACAGAGAGGCCAACAATCACTGTGAAGGAGCTACAGAGTTCAGTGGCTGGGAGTGGAGTAATGGTGCACCAGTCAACCAAATCAAGAGCTCTTCATAACACTGGCTTGTATAGGAGGGTGGCAAGAAAGAAGCTTACTGCAAAAGTACCATCTGAAGGCACGTCTGGAATTTGCCAGAAAGCATGAGAGTGACCCAGCTGCGATGTGGGAAAAGGTTTTGTAGTCAGATGAGACCAAGATAGAGCTTTTTGGCCAAAACTCAAAGCGCTATGTGTCACGGAAACCTAACACTGCCCATGCCTCAAGACACACCATCCCTACAGTGAAGTATGGTGGTGGCAGCATCATGCTGTGGGAGTGCTTCTCATCAGCAAGGACTGGGCGTCTTGTTACAATTGAAGAAAGAATAGATGGCGCAAAATACAGGAAAATACTGCAAGAGAATCTGCTTCAGTCCGCTAAAAAACTGAAGCTTGGGAGGAAATTCACCTTTCATCAGGACAATGATCCCAAGCACAAGGCCAAAGCAACATTGGAGTGGCTCAAGAACAAAAAGGTGAATGTCCTACAGTGGCCCAGTCAAAGTCCTGATCTCAATCCCATTGAGAATCTGTGGCACTATTTGAAAATTGCGGTCCACAAGCGTCGTCCAACTAACCTGAACAACCTGGAGCAAATCTGCCAAGAATAATCGGCCAAAATCTCTCCGACACTGTGTGCAAAGCTGGTGCATACTTCCCCCAAAAGATTTAAAGCTGTTATTGCAGCGATAAGTGGCTCTACCAAATATTAATGTGAGGGTTGAATACTTATGCAAGCAAGATATTTCAGTTTTTTATTTTTCTTAAAAATATTTCCCAACATAAAACCAATGTCACCTTACAATAATTGATTTTTAGTTGAAGTGTTTTAAAATAAAATATCGAACAGAACGAAATTTCAATGTACCATTTGTAATTCAGTAATATGAGAGAATTGGTCACGGGTCTGAATACTTTTGCAAAGCACTGTATATAAACTTTTAAATATAAAAACTCCTAACTGTTGTAAAAGACCATTTGCTTTCAATATGGCACACTAGATACATTAAATAATTTAAACTCATAGTGTACATGTGTCCACTTTACTGCATGGCCAGTTCCACAAAAAAGTCTTAAGTGTAAGACTTAGTTTAAGTCCAGCGAAATTGGTCTAAAGTAAGACCTTGAGATAAGTCTGGTGCAGAAAGCAAAACTTATCAGGTCTTACGTAAGACCAGTGTTACTTTTGCGAGTCTGTTTGAAAAAAACAAAATGGCTGCACGCAAAGTGAAGAAAATACATTTTATAGAAGAAGAAAAATTGCAATTGTACTAGAAGTAATTATTAAAAAAGAAATACTATTGGGGAGGTTAGGGGTGTCATTAAAAAACTCAGACAAAAATAAATCCTGGCAAGAAATTACTGAACGGGCAAATGCCATCAACAAAGCCGTAAGTCGTGCTGTAAATTATAGTTTAAAAAATTGAAAAAATCTGCAGGCTGAGGCCAAAAACTAATATAAAAAAAGAAACCAAAAACTGGTAGCGGCTCTTTTTTAAAATTTTCCCAGTTAACTTCTTCATTTTCTTCAAGTGTTACATATTTTGAAATACCGTCTAATTAAAAATGTATTCAAATCGGTAGTATTCTTGTATTAAAAATCCTACTGTTCTATTGGAGGTCTTTCTTGTGAAAAAAAATCTCATAATCACTCAATTTCAAGATAGTATTAATCTTGTTTAGGTAAATACATGCAATAAATACATAAATTATCTTCAAATGTTTTATCGAACAGTGCAGTGAAATCGTATATACTGTACATTGTCGTGGCACCCTTAAAACTGTTAGATGAAGCTGTGCAATTACTAGGTTTGTGTAAAGCCAATCAAAAACCTCTGTTAATGCAATGATCTGTCCATCAACATGAGCTATACAGTGTTTGAAAATATTGTATTCTTAAATCAGATATGTTTTTATCATGATTTTGTGTAACAGCAACATATGTGTGTGGCTGTTATATGAGTAGACAAGTCAGGAATGAAGTTCATTAAAAAGTAAGAGTCAGATAGCTTTCACAGACATGTTTTTTACTGAAATGTTTAGTTTGTTTATATTTTGCAAAAAGCTGCGTGTGCATTTTTTTTAATGTATGTGTTGTTGACCTGAGCTGGGCAATGAAACTGCACAATTTGTTTCTTGAGGATAGGAAGCTATGCTTAGAAATATAAAAGTTAGACTTAGAAAAAACTAAACTAAAATTGGAAATAGCAAAAATGTCAGAACAGTAAACTGCAACAAATTATCAACACACAAAAATGCTAAATTGTTTCTTATTTTAATTTTTTTTTTTTTTTTTAAATAAAACTTTGAAATACAGCTGGTAAATCCAAGTTTCAAATCCAATTCCACATTAACTTTTAATAAAACATATTATATAGTAATTGTTAGTAATTTATAGAAATTATAATTTATTTTATTATTGTAGGTAAAATAAAAATACTATGTAATGTAGTTTGTTAGTGCAATTGATTTCTTTCTGACAGTTAATGGTTTCCATGGAAACATAAACTTAAGTTCTAAGTTAGCCTGGGGGTGAGGAGGCTAATTATTTAGGCTAAGACCCAGTCAATCTTAACTGTTACTGCTGCTGCATATATTTTACATGCTGAGTGAGACGTGCGTGGTGATTTTTCAGATGGCTTTTGAATAGTGTTATTGTGACTGTTCTCTGACTAAATACCACATATATTTGCCAATTTTTCTGTAATTCTTGGTGACAAAGATGAAAAAAAACATTGTTTGTTGGGAGATTGAAATGCTGTTTCATTTGTATATTGACATTTTAACCTACAGAAACACTGTTTATATAATTGTTACTAATAAGGTGTAGTAATATTAATAGATCAGGTAAGTAAGTCGGTCTATGATGTCATAGCTGTGCGGTAAGACAATTCTTACCGCACGGTCACAACACTTAATTTATCCAAGCCATTTTATAACATGCTGTAAAGTATTGCAGCCTATCAGAGTGCTGCATTTCTTTTTTTTTTCCTGACAGCACCTACAACATTAGAAAAACTTTTCCCTTTCTAAAATGAATAAATACAGCGCACTGCCATCGAGACAGAACAGCAACTAGTGACAGCCAAATAGTCCACAATAGCAATACAAGCTACAAATAAACCTACTTGAATAGAGACTTAAACTAGGGGAAGAACTAGCTCACAAATCTGTTATACTGGTTCCATTTCTAATGTAATCATTACTCACAAAATCACTATAACTAATGTAATCATTACTCTCAAAATCACTATAACTAATGTAATCATTACTCACGTCCTAAGCATGACATATAAACACAAACTTTTATTTTTTATTTTTATATTACATGTTGTGACAAAACAGTCAGGTAAAAGATAAATCAATAATAATAATAATAATAATAATAATAATAATAATAATAATACAAGTTGGCAGTTATGTGTTAATAATTAGGAAATGTATTATTCATTTTAATATAAGACACTTAAACAATTAAAATACAAATTAAAATATTATTTCATTAATATTTGACACTTAAAACTCCACTGCTGTTAGTGCCAAGTTCGGTGCTTTTACTGATTGTTTCCTGTGATATTCACGGGGTTTACCTGCAAGTTTTTTTTTTTTTTTAACTTGAGACATTTACACAAGAAAAATGTCTCATGTAAAATGCTTTTTTGGGTTTACATTCGCTCAATTTATTTTACTCGAGTAAGCCAGGCTTTTCACCCAACATCATGCAAATGAATGTGAAAGGTGGGGGTTGATATGTAAATAAATGACCAGACAGGAAAATAACATGAGCAAGCTGCAAAAAATCTTCCTTAACCCTTTACAGTCCATTTATTCAGCTCTTGTCAGGCTCGTCAGGTCCAATTTATTTTCGCACGCAGTGTTTATTTACACAAGTTGTTTAAAAAAAATTTGTTCAGAGAAAAACAGGTTTAAAAGTCATTGAATCGCAAATAGAAACTCAGTACTGTATCTCCAGCCAAGCCTCACCCCTTGTTCACTGTATTTTTTACATACCACTTTATAGACGTGCATACTGATAAATCCTCTTCTGATCACTCGTTTTATCACCAAACTCCTCAATAATTCAAACCAAGTCATTATTTTATTACTATAACATCTCAAAAAGCTCTGCAAATATCCCTGATATTCTTTGAGCCCTGGATGCAGAAGCAGCTACCTCCTCTGTTTATGATCGTGTTATTTTTGTAGTGAATGGGGCTTTGAGATACTACTTTTTTTTCGGCTTCACTGGGCTC
This sequence comes from Polyodon spathula, assembly GCF_017654505.1. Classification (NCBI taxonomy): domain Eukaryota; kingdom Metazoa; phylum Chordata; class Actinopteri; order Acipenseriformes; family Polyodontidae; genus Polyodon; species Polyodon spathula. The sequence continues at coordinate 33,930,575 of NC_054539.1, forward strand.
CTATCGGTCTCACTTGGCCATTGAAAGATTTTCTCTGATTGTTCTGTAGAAAAAATGACTAGAGACCTGTGCTTTACATCAAGAGAACGAAATGAACAACATCCAGGACCCTATTGGCAGTGGTGACCAGACAGCAAAAAGAAGGGAGGATTAGATTAATTATTAGATTGATTGTTGGGGACTCCATATTGAGAAACACAGCAAGTTCAATTCGCAGTTTGGACCCACTTACTACAACAGTATGCTGCCTTCTGGAAGCCTCTGTCAAGCACATCACTGAGAACATGGACAGGCTCCTAGAACGAACAGGAGATGACCCGATAGTAGTCGTCCACATCGGTACAAACAACATTGGAAGAGACAGACCAAAACCCCTGCAAAACAAATTCAGAGAGCTAGGAAGGAAATTAAAAGACAAGACTTAAACTGTGGTATTTTCTGGTATACTGCCGGCACCTTGCAAAGGACCATATGGACAGCTGGAAATAATTAATCTAAACGCATGGCTGAAGATGTGGTGCAGATGGGAAATCTTCACCTATCTTGATGATTGAACCACATTCTACAACAAGGACTATCTGTATAGACGGGACGGACTGCACTTAAATAAAAAGGGAACCAGTTTTCTTGGAGAAAAGATCCTCAAGCAGGTTCAGAAGCATTTAAACTAGAAAGGAAGGGGGGAGAAATCAACAAAAAAACAGAAGGGAGACCGCATCAAAACAAGGACAACAACTCAGGTAAGACAACCATTAAATGTATTTATCTAAACGCTAGAAGTATCTGAGAGTGATGGGGACGAATAAAATATTTGTGGTATACACTGTATAGGAAAGACAGGCAGGACAGAAGAGGAAGAGGGGTAGCGCTACACATAAGAAAAAGTCTTGAAGCCCAATCTTGAAGCCCATATAAAATGGAAAAACCTGGTGGGGAGCACAACGGATGAAATTGAAATGGTGGAAATGACAGATGCTTGCTTCCTAACACAATTTATCAAGGCACCGACTAAAGGGGAGGCATGCCTTGATTTAGTCTTTTCAAATAACGAAGACAGAATAACTAAAACAGAGGTCAGAGAACCACTAGCAAACTCAGACCACAACATGGTCTCATTTGAAGTGTTTTTTAAAAACCCCAAAAGTAATCCTCGACTAAAGCTAAGGTTTACAATTTTCAAGAAACAGAAAGACAGAAGGTATTGAAACAGAGACAGGCGCGCAGGAGTAGATTAACAGTAAAATAGAGAAAGTAAAATAAACAGAATGTGACGTTACCAGCGATGGTAACGCACAGAGGAAAATGTAGTAAACTAGAAAAAGTGCAAAATAAAACACAATACCCCAAACTATAACTCAAAAGGTGCCGTGAAAACGGCAGGCCTTGCAGCAGCCCCGAGCAATCTCCCGCAGATGTTTTTAAACTGACGGACACTCGGTCGAGACCCGCCCACCTGCTGATTGAGGACCAGCACAGCCAATCACTTGCTGCCCTTCCCTCAATCAAGCATAGCAGGCAGCAAATCTCAATCGAGCGACCGTCTGTAAACAATAATACAATCAAACTAATCAATTCCAAAACAATACACAATAAACCCATTCCCACATATAAACCACACCAACACTAATTTACCACTGTGCAGGGCAATCGCACTGCCACAAACCCCAAAAGTAATGACTAAAGCTAAGTTTTACAATTTTAGAAAAGCAAAATATGAAGGTATGAAACAGAGACTAACAGAAGTAGATTGGAGTAAAATAGAGAAAACATCCACAGAAGAAGGATGGTTGTTCTTCAAAAATGTAGTACTAGAGGCGCAAAACAATTACATCCCTAAAAGACAAATCTAAATGTAAAACTGAATTGCCAAAATGGTTTAATAGATCAATTAAAAAAAAACATTCAGCGAAAAAAGGCACTTTACAGAGCATTAAAAAGAGTACACGGAACTGCAAACGCAAGTCAAAAAAGAAGTTTGAAAGGCCAAGAGAGAAATAGAAATGAACATTGCTAAGGGGGCTAAAACCAATTCCAAAATGTTTTTCCAATATTACAACAGCAAGAGAACATTCAAAGAGGAGGTTAAATGTCTAAGAGATACAAATGGCAAAATCATAGATGAAGAAAAAAAAAAGCAAATACATTAAATGATTACGTTTTTACAAAGGAGGATACGGACAACATGCCCCACATATCATCCAGTTCCTATCCAGTTTTAAATAACTTTAGCATAACCGAGGCAGAAGTGTTAAAGGGACTAGGAGCTCTTAAAATAAACAAATCCCCTGGGCCGAATGAGATCCTCCCAATAGTACTCAAAGAAATGAAAGAAGTAATTTATAAACCGCTGACCAAGATCATGCAACAGTCTCTTGACACAGGGGTTGTACTGACAGACTGGAAAATTGCAAACGTAATACCGATCCACAAAAAGGGAAACAAAACTGAACCAGGTAACTACAGACCAGTAAGCCTGACTTTTATTATATGCAAACTTATGGAAACTATAATAAGATCCAAAATGGAAAATTACCTATATGGTAACAATGTCCTGGGAGACAGTCAACATGGTTTTAGGAAAGGGAGATCATGTCTAACTAACCTGCTTGATTTTTTTTGAGGATGCAACATCGATAACACTATGTAACACAATTTTTGTTCCTGGGTAGTAAATGTTATTTCCTAATTGCTTATGCCTCAAAGGTACAGAAAATGGCTATTATTCCCCACAAACTTTGCTTTTGTGACCAGGACAGTGACATTTCAAAATATCACTATTTCCAATGGGAAAATGGGCAAATGTGTGTCTTTTCGTTCACATAAAGTCAGAAAAACAACATATGAATCCAAATTAACATTTATTTATACTAAAGTAATACAAAGATGACTACAAAAGATTTAGAAGTGAGTAATTTTTTGATATTTACAATTATACGTATCTGTGCTTGTTGTAATTATTATTTTCGGGACTGCAACCCCCTTGTTTTGATGCTGGCAATACCCATTGATGGGTAGAGCCAGCATTATTATTTATATTGGGTCAAGGAGACCAAAAGGAAAATTATAGAAATAACTTGAAACGTGAACTTTGTATTTGGAGCACCTGCAACACCCTTTAACGACGCACAGCAACCCACAAGTTCACAGGCCGTCACAGCAGCCAACCAATCTTTGAACTGCTCACAGTCCCGCCCAAGAACTACAGGCACTGGCAACCGAGGACACAAACCCAATTGCACTTGCGTCACCTGCTGGTCACACTCCGTCCAAAGACCTGGCTAACCCTTCCCCCAGTCCCTTTGCCCTCCCTGGGGCCAGTAGAGGGTGTGATTCTGGAGTAGCGCTGTTTCCAGGAAGCTTAGTAGGCGTTGGTTCTGCTGCCTGGTACTGCTCTGCCAGTTAGATCATCCAATCCAGGGTGGTGTGTGCCTGTTGTTGCACCCACAAGCGCAGCCCCAAAGCCAAGCACTGCAGGAACTGCTTGATTACAATCACCTACACCAGCCTGGCAGTGGTGGTTGCTCCTGGGTTCAACCATCCCCGGGTGTAATCCTGCAAGCAATGTGCGATGGCCCTCCTTGGCAAATCTATCCTCCCGGATTTTGCGGAAATAACCCTCCGGAGTCGCCCCCACGTAGCTGAGGATGGCCGCCTTCAGCATGGGGTAGTCCATTATTGCTGTGAAATCCATGGTCCTCGCGGCCGCCTGCGCCTCCCCCGTCAGCTGTGGTAGGAGGCAGCTAGCCCACTGCTCTCAAGCCCACCCGGCAGAGATTGCCATAGCCTGAAATTCCTCCAGTATGCTTCTGGCCTATCATCTGTTGTTATTTTCATTGGCTGCTGTAGCTAGGAATAGGACGATATAAAATTTGCACAGTATGATAACCGTTAAAAAAAATACTGTGCTAACCTTAATATCACAGTATACAGTGCATCATGCAAGTTATAAAATACAGGCTTAAATGAAGAAAGACTGTAAATCACTGAAATTACTGTAATTCACAAAAATAAAACCAACAAAACACAATTCCTTTCATGGAATGATTCAAACATTTGGTATTTAGTATTTTACTATGCCAAATAACTTGGTACATTTATTTTTTTATAAAGACAATCAGAATAATAATTGAAAAAATAAATAAAAACCAAGTTGTACACTCTCAGCATTATACTACAACTGTATTAACATATCAACATTAAAATTAAATAAATAAACAAATAAATACTTTGTTTAGCTCATGGCAAAAAGAATTGGAAAATGATTGGTCTTTTGCTTAAAACAGAAACATGTACCCATACAGGTTATTATTCAAGAGCAGAGATGGGTCGTTTATTTTTTCAACCGGATAAATAAAATATGTACATCAAAAAAAAAAAAAAGAATAAAAAAATAATACAAAATGTGTTATTGGATTTATATTTACGACATTGCACAAGTGAGCTTCCAATGATTATTACACATGTTGATTTCGTAAAAAAAAAAAAAAAAAAAAAAAAAAAAAAGATTTCTTCCTTACCTGAGAAAATTGAAATATTGTTACAACTAGTTTAACAAAACTATGTTGATAATAAGTAGGCTATCCTGTTGCAGTCGTGGGTCTGTGCTAGCTTTGTTTGAGACATTGGTCGTGTTCTTATAGCGCAGATTTCCGCAGTTCTGCATAGTGCTGCACAGAATCTCGGAGATGCGCTGTAGACGTCACTCAGCACCCACAGAAATGTGTGCAGATTCTGCACAGCCAAGCACATCTTTGAAATGTTACTGCAGGAGGCTGGCTGCGGCTGTGAACCAAAGGGACAAGGCAAAGATCACGAGTGACCCGGTAATCATAATGCAAATAACCACTAAAACTACCTCTGCCACCTTGTAGCGGAGGCGAACGACATTTTATCATTATACTATGAAACCATGAATAGCCTTGTCAACGCTATATTAAATAAATAAATCAGTTATTAGAAAAACAATGTAATGTACTAAATCTGTGATAAGTGATGTATAACTTTTGCAATAAAGTTAATGTTTATCTATTACTTTACACTGACTGTTGATAATCCAGACAAATGTAAATATAGCACGTTGAAAATGTGTGCTATGCTGCAAAGGTTTGAAGAAGGCTTTTCTGTAAAAGCTGCGAGTGACGTCAGAAAGGCAGCAGCCAACAGCAGCCAGAGCAGCAAACTCTGGGTAACAGAACGCAGCAATTGAAACGTGTATTCTGTGTCGTTGACCGTTTTGTTCAAAGCCATTATCAAAATACAATATCAGTTCACAAAAAGATCTTCCTCAGACACTTTGCTAAGGCTGCAAGTACCATCGCTTGATTTAGAAGAAGCGTGTTTGCAGTTGAAAAAATTAACCAGTGTATAACCGAATTACAATCCATTAGGGTGGTGAATTGCTGGGGATCCATTCTGCTCCCTGGTTTTACACTGCTGTGTTTGGGACGTTCCAGTGAATCCCTCTGCTGACACCACGAGTGGAAGGGTTGTGGGCAATTCACTGACACACATGGGAGACAGAAGGTTTCATTGCAACACTGCACTGGTGCCCAGTTTTATTATTTTCTTTTTTTTTCTTTATTTTCTCTTTAGCCCGCAGAGGGCGCTGTTGTCTGTGGCATGGCCAGGTCTCCGTCCTATGCTCACCCGTTCCCTCAACCTACGTGTACAGTTCGGGGTTCTTCCCAAGTTTTTCCCTGCTACTAAAAACTCCTTTTCTTTTTAATTAATTAGTCGTAGTCCTCTGTCTTCTCCGGCCGTGACCGTTCCGGCAGCAGAGCTTCCGCCAGCTGGCTCGTTTTGTGTTAGAAGGGCAGGCTGAGGGAACAACAGAGCATTATCTTATAGGGTCAGCAATGCCTAAGGCCCGCCTCTGAAACACTCAGAGAGATTTAAAGCCAACACACCCTCTTTCCCACCCTCCGTGTCGCTGCCATGACTGACAGACGGATCTACAAGGGTGCTGCCCTCTTCCTGCTGTACCACGCTTGCGCCAGACAGTCAGCACAGATCTCCCCAGTTACACACACCATCCTATCTTTTCAGTCCAAAATGCTTTGTAATTCATGCATTATACCTGTAGTTGAAATTGTTGAGCAAAATGTGTATGTTAAAAAATTTGAAAATATTTCGACAACTTTTCAAAATACATTGTTGTAAACTATTTTCTTTCATGTTCTGTTAAATTCAAAAACTATGACTGCTAAGTAAAAGGTATGAGGTTTTTTATTTATTCATTTATTTTACTTTTTCAGATAGGCCTATTTTATTTCTAATAACTATGTCTATGGCTTCAAGAGTGGGAAGATGTCACATAAATGATGATAACATTTAGCATGATTATAGGATGTTGTGGCAAATGGCCCACCCCTTGGTATTTATTTATGTTTGTTTTCATTTGTTGTTGTTGTTGTTATTATATAAATGTTGTGTTTATGTGTGGACGGATGAAAGCCGTTATTTATTATTTGAGGTGACGGTGAAAAGCTGTGAGTTTGTGTTTTGTTTATTTAAAAAAACCTTGTGCAGAAGGTGATCATCTACCGTTAATTAATTGATTAATTGCTGCTATTGTTGCATATTGTTGCATTAATTGATTAATTGTTGCTGGTGTATTAATCAGCATGATACTGGTTAGTGTTGCGGTTTGTTTGTTTGGCCAACGTGCCCTTTTGTTTTGTGCCTTTTCGTTTCTTTTATTTCTTTTAAATCTTTTATTTTTCATTCAATTAAAATACAAGAACAGCAGCACTGTTTGCCCATACCACCCTTCTTTGTTTTGTATTGTTTCTTCCTGGTCCATGACGTCACTGCAGCTACGCATTGCAACCACTCTGCTACAGATGGTTATAAGTGATTATGTTTATTGTTGTGTATATGTGATTATAATTCATTACTTTGTTTTCTTGAAAAACACATGAAAGGTTTCTGTTCTACAAAGGTCTATAAGATTCTGGCCCTGAACATCAAAAGTGTCTCCATCTGTTTAACCCAAAAAAGGAAAAACTTTTCTGCTGTTTTCCAACAGGTGGAGTAGGTGCAATTCACATAAAGATGGTGGAATAACTATTCAGTACTTGAAATGTAGAAAGTCGGAGAAAAACAAAACAGACCTGTGTTTCAGGAGATAAGGAAATCAAGAGAAGATACATTTAATGGAACATAATAATAAAGCAAGTACAATAGGTCAAAGAGAAAAAAGTTAAGTTAGAGAGCTCATTTAACGTAGCCTAATTTTTAAAAATATATACTGTATTAAATAATTATAGTTTCCGTTATGGAGGATATTTTATGACAAAATGAAAATAAATAAATAAGTAAATACGTGTTTATTTATTCATTTATGTATTTATTTTTCATTTTGGCATAGCAGCTACATTATCCCTTTATCCTCTAAAATTGCAGCAATATCTAGCAGCACATTGGGCTCCATCACCATAGCTGTCAAAGTCACTGCACCCACATTTTAGACCAGCCTGTTTGAAATAGGTTCCCATCTCCATTAGGACTGTGAAACAGGCGGAACTACTTTAGAAGGAAAATATTCAATCCGACCACATCAACCCTTTTGATTTTTACATGGGAGGTATGTTAATTAGATACCCACTTCATTTCATAACATTCCTCATACTGTTGGAACTGGGGTTTTCCAACTATTCTCATCCTTCCTAGTAATTTTTGATTTTTGCTTAGAAAATGAAAAACAGTTGGAAACCTTTTAACTTTTTGTCAACCTTTCAATTTTGTCGGGTTTTAACGGGGGGGTGCCGGGGGGGGGGGGACCCCCGACTATTAAGAACTAAGCTTTGATATTCAGGGTCTCTGAGTCTGTTGCTGTACATTGCATTACATTAATAAATGGTAGGAATAAAAAAAAAAAAGAAATCATTAAAAATGCAATGTAGTCTAGAATGACTCCTGTGTAGTGTGTCATCATGCATCATGCCCGAACACAACTTTAAAAGAAAGAAAGAATAGAACCAGTTGAATTTTTACTCCAGGTCTGGCTTAATTTCACACCCTGGAGGAAGATTGTTGTTATCGTTACCTGTGGTTGTGGCAGTGTGCCTGCCATGTGCATTTTTATATTTTTATGTTGTGTGTAGTGTGTTAATGTTGGTGTATAGTCATTGGCACACAGGATATAAATGGGTCTGTGTAACACAAGTGATTTAACATGTATATTTGTATTTAGGCACGAGAATTGCACATCACTTTACGTGCAGGTAAAATCTAATAATATGTGAGCACAGGAAATTGCACTAGATTAATTCACGTGCAGTTGTGCTGCAACTCAAATTGAATGATTGATTAGAAATCGAGTCTCGGTACAGCTGCATAAAAGCAGCATGTTTTCATTCACTCGAGGTTGGGAGCTTGTGAGTGGACAACAGGTTTGGAGACGGGTGTAGTGTTTCCCTCTGCAGTGCTACTTGGTGGTAGGCATGTGGGTCGGCCTGGTTTAGATGGACCCAATAATTTTTTGCTCTCCGTTTAATTTTAAGGAACAACGGGAACCAGCCCAGTTCAACGCTGCACATATCTGTGTATTGTAGAATATTTTTTGAAATTTCCACGTGTAGTGGTTTAATTTGGGCTTTTATCCAATTTTTTGTAATCTGGGTTTATGAGTGGTCCCCTCAATTCACTGCCACAGAGAAGAATAGGTTCAATATTACTTTTTTTACTGGTGGTTTAATTTTGTAAAGTCGATTCTTTATGGCATAGAAAGCCCTTCATGCCTTGACTTTTAATGCTTTTATAGCCAGGTTAAAACTCCTTGATTAAAACTCTGTCAGATGCAGATATGTATAGCTGGTGCTGTGCTCCAGTGTAGTATTGTAGTACTAGCTTTTTTCTGGAAACCATAACTCTGGTCTTGTCCAGGTTTACTGCCAGTACCCAGTTCTGACAGTACTGCACTGCTCTGGCAGTGACAGGCTCTGTGAAGACCCTGCTCTGTGGGTGACAGCAGGACCAGGTCATCTGCATAGAATTTGATTTATTTGTTGTGTAGAGTGAGAGCAGGGACTGCAGACTGTTCCAGCACTGTAGCCAGCTCATTGATGTAGATGTTGAACAGTGTTGGGCTCAGATTGCAGCCCTGTCTCATTCCACGACCTGTGTAAAGAATTCTGTTTTTTTGTCACCAATGTTCATATTTCACTTATTTTCTGAATACATTGGCATTAATTATACCTCAGAACACCTTCCCCAGATTACTGCTCACACAGATACCTCAGTAGTTCCCTTTCAAGTAGGGAATATTAACCATTACAAAATGGGTGAGTATACAAAAGCTGTGGCAAGGACATGGCATACAATCCAATTTACAAGCTAGTAACTGCTTGTGTGACAGTAATGTTCCAACATAACATCTAATTTTGTGACATGAGGGTGTACTGGGAAGCCACCCTTAGTACTTTTGTGCCAAAACCAGGATTCTGCTGGTCCACCACATTCAGATGATAGAACCTTGCAAAAGAATAGGAGGAAGCCCGCACTGCTATACTGCTTATGTCCTGGATAGATGCATCATGGAACAACACCCATGAAGTCGCCTGACCTCTGGTGGAATGGCCGGTGAGCTTCTCAGGCGGGGGCAGATTAGCTAGTTCAAATGCAATCTGTACTGTGCCTATTAACCAATGGACAGATGCTGCTTAGACAGAGCCTGTTCCTGGGACCCATAGCAAACAAACAGCTGCTCTGACTGCCTCCAGCTTTTAGTCCTCTCCACATAGTATGCTAACATCCTCACTAGGGAAAAGCATATGGAGTTGGCGCTCCTTGTCAGATTGGAAAGGAGGGGGATGAAAAGCCTTCAATTCAACAGATTGATTAATGTGAAAAACCAAGGTGGTCTTCGGCAGAAAAGCTGGGTTAGTAGGAAGGGTGACCTTCGTTCTGGCCGCTACGAAAATTAGACAAGCTTTCAATGTTGAAAAAGCTTGCAATTCACTCACCCGCTTAGCAGAAGTGATGGCAAACAAGAAGGCTCTCTTGAAAGACAGGAATTTGAGCTCAGAATTTAAACACTACATTTAACCTCCAGCGAGGAACTATATCCTTCAATAGTGACCTAAGCCACCTGGTGCCTTTCAAAAATTGCCCTGCCAGGAAATGAGCTCCTGGGTAGAATGAATCAATTTTTAGACGGCACACCGAAATGGCTGCCAAATAGACCTTTAGAGTAGAGGGGGATTTCTCCTCATCAAAAAGGTCAAGTAAAAATGTCAGTGTAACTGCCATAGGGCACGTTGTGGGTTCAAACCCACAAGAAAATCACCACGACTGGAACACCCCCTCACTTCTATCCATATTGGGAAAGGGTAGAGGTTGCCCTGGCGTTTTGCAGGGTGTCAATTGCCATGTTCAACAACCCCAGGCTGCTCAAATGTAGCCGTTCAGGGGCCAAACCCAGAGCTGCAGGCTCGATGGGCTGGGGTGCCTCTGAGTGCCCTACGCCTGACTGAGCAGGTCATGTCACATCGGCAGTTCCCATGGCTGGCCGTTCAGCATCTGCGTCAGGGAGGAGAACCAGACTCTCCTGGGCCAGTAAGGGGCTATTAGAGCACCCTGGCATGTTCTTGTCTGATTTTCTCCAGACACAACAGGAACAGCGCATGCAGTGGAAACGTGTACAACAGACATGCTGACCACAGGTGTGCCAGTGTGTCTATCCTCTTCTCCCTTTATGGAGAACCACAGGGGGCAGTGTGTCGACTCTTGAGAGGAAAATAGGTCTACTTCTGCCCTTTCGAATCTCTCCAAAATGAGGCTCACAACCTCGGGATGGAGTTTCCACTCTGCGCTGCTGGGGATCCCCCTCGAGAGGCGGTCCATGGCACAGTTGATCACCCCCAGCAGGTGAACTGCCCGGAGTGAGAGGAGGTTTGCTTGTGCCCACAGCAGAAGTTTGTGGGAAACATGTTCATGTTGTACGTGCGGACGAGCACATGTCTCCCCCGAAGCTGCTCCAAAAATTCCTGCAAGAACAGATACACTGCCTACAGTTCTAAAATACTGATGTTGTGTCCCTTCCGTGGGCGCTGCCACACCTCTTGCCACATCATTTACTTTTGCAATGACTGCTCGGAAACAGAAAGAGCTTCTGCCTCCTTCTACTCAGCAGCCCTGAAGAGACTGACTGTCTCCCTTTTAAACCCTGCACCTGGCTCTAATTTACAATATGAACCAGGTGAAGGTGATAATTAACAAAAAAGAAAACAATCAAATTAAATAAATAGGTATTTGCACATATTTTTCATCATCGGAGAGGAATTTAACCATCTCCCTGCTCACACATCCTCCCCAATGTCTTTTTAAGACACTTGTCATTTAACGGCCATCTCCCTCCACCCTTAAAAGACCATCCACCCTCAAGTCCCATCTCTTTGATTTTCTACCTCTTCCACAGTTGGTCAGTCCCTTCGGTGTTTCCCGGGAGGGACCTCGATCCAGCGAAGAGGGACCCAGACGGCTTGTCCAGGGCAACTGCAATGCAGATCGGCAGGCAGAGGTGGCAGGCAGAGGTGTGTGGCTACGGACCGGTGCAACAACGTTTTGGAGACCAGGGGGAACGGAGCAGTGGGTTGCAGGGTGAACGCCAGTGACGTCTGCCTCTTGCGCAGTGACGTTTTCCTCCTGCATAGAGACGTCTGGGTTTCCAGGGGGAGTGGAGCAAGGGACCATGCAAGGAGCTGGGCCTGACAGTCCTGCGATCTGGGAGCTAGGTCCAGTGGAGGAAGGTCTAGGCATTCCAGACAAGTGTACATGATGTTGGGACGGTGGACCCCCCTCGGCAGCGCTGGACTGGCTTGCAGGGCTGGTGGTTGAGACACCTTCTCCCCCTTGACTGCAGCCGGTGGCTCGGGGGTCGGCAATGGCTCCTCCTCCTCTTGCTCCTGAGACAGCGGGGCTTCTCTCTCTGGGGCTGCAGACAGCGGTGCCTCTCTTGCCTGCTCCTTTGGAGCAGCAGTTCTAACTCGGTCAGCTCCGAATCTGTTAGCCCAGTAACTCAGTAGCAGTGTTCCTGTTGACCTGCTCAATCAAAACTTTTAAATCTGTGTCCATTTCTGGGTCTCTAGGGGCGCATACATACCCTGCCACCATATGTAAACCAGGCTTACTCTCTTTGCCCCTTTAAAATTAGACCCAAGACAAAGGAACTTGAATTTTTGTGTTTACACACTATTTTTAATAATAAAACAAAACAAACAACCAAAAACCTAGCTCTTTATGAGCACTCACTACATACTTGCAGGTCCCTGACTAACACACAGAACACCTAAGCTGTTTTCCTGTCATCAACACAAAACACAGTTTTAACACAGCACTTACTTTTGCAACGACTGCTCGGAAACAGAGCACACCTTCTGCCTCCTTCTACTTAGCAGCCCTGAAGTGACTGTCTGTCTCTTTTTTAAACTTTGCACCTAGCTCTAATTTACAATAAGAACCAGGTGCAGCAGGGAGAAATTTAACCCTCTGTCTGCTCACAATACTTATTGTTAGCACTCTTAGCTTCCTTCTATGTGCTATATATATACAGCGTCTATAGAAAGGCTACACCCCCTTGAACTTTTTTCACATTTTATTGTGTTAGTGCCTCAGAGTTTCATGCATTTAAAACTTTTTCCACTTCTCTACACAACATTCTCCACACTCTTAAGGGGAAAACGTTTTTATTGCAAAAAAATTATATATTAAAAATACAAAACTGAAAGGTCATAAATGTATAAGTCTCCACCCCCTCCCCCCCTGAGCTAATACTTGGTGGAAGCACCTTTGGCAGCAATTACAGCTGTGCATCTGTTGGGATAGGTCTCTACCAACTTTGCACACCTAGATTTGGCAATATTTGACCATTCTTTACAAAACTGTTCAAGCTCTGTCAAGTTCCTTGGGGAGTGTTGATGGACAGCAATCTTTAAGTCATGCCACAGATTTTCAATTGGATTTAGGTCAGGGCTCTGACTGGGCCACTCAAGGACATTTACCTTTTTGTTCCTTAGCCACTCCAATGTACCTTTGGCTGTGTGCTTTGGTTTGTTGTCATGCTGAAAGGTGAACTTCTGTCCCAGTTTCAGCTTTCTTGCAGAGGGCAGCAGGTTTTCCTCAATGACTTCTCGGTATTTTGCTCCATTCATTTTCCCTTCTATCCTGACAAGTGACCCAGTCCCTGTCACTAAGAAACATTCCCATAACATGATGCTGCCACCACCATGCATCACAGTAGGGATGGTGTTCTTTGGGTGATGCGCTGTGTTGGGTTTGCGTCAAACAAAACGCTTTGCATTTAGGCTAAAAAGTTCCATTTTAGTTTCATCAGATCACAAAACATTTTGCCACATGGCTAAAAAATCTCCTGAGTGTTTTTTTTTGCATACTTCAAACAGGATTCAAGGTGAGATTTCTTGAGTAATGGCTTCCTTCCTGCCACCCAGTCTTGGCCATAAAATCCTGTAGCTCTTGCAAACTTGCTATTGGCCTCTTGGTAGCCTCTTTGATCAGTTTCCTTCTTGCTCGGTCATCCAATTTGGTGGGACGGCTTGATCTAAGCAGGGTCTTGGTGGTACCATACACCTTCCACTTTTGCTTTTATTTTAAATTAATCAAAATGACTGCAGCCCTTAAACAAGGGCGGCCTTTTTTACAAACACTGCAATATTTTATTACATGATTTAAGGCATTTTAGAAGCTATGTTGTGGGAGGCTACGATCTGCAGCACTACACACTTGGGTGTTTTTGGGGCTTGAATACAGTACAGTTAACAAGAGTCTATTAGGTGGGAGTTGATAGATCAGTGAAGTACTGTACTGGTGAATCAGGAGTGTGTATTGGTTGCTATGGGGACGGACAAGAAGAGGAGAGAGAATGGTAGTTTAGTGTTGTGCAGTTGTTTTTCTTAATGAAAAATATTCTCCGAATATCGGTTTGATTTCTTTTAAAACTCAAATATATCTTACTCGGTTATTATTCTTTTTTTCTCACTGTAATTTACCTGCTTGTTTGTAATTTCTCTGTAAGAGAAACCAAAACAAAATTTTCTCATAGATAGTCATCACCTCTTGCCAGATAGGCAGTGATGTCAAGCCAGATGCCGGACCCAAAACAAAGACACCAGTACTGCAGTTCGAAAGACGCTTGCAGTGTCGTTTTTATTAAAGAACAAAAATAAATAAAACATTTTAACAAAAAATAAATGCTCACAGAGCAAAATAAAAGATTTAAACAAAAACACTAACTCAGCATAATAATACGATCAGGCGGCAAAATGGCCTTCACTGATCTACTACGTTTCGTTTTTTAAATTTATTTTCTCTCGCTCTCCTCTGTTCCTCCTCTGAACTCCCACACTAAGTGCAGAGAGCTGCAGGTTTAAATGCAGGTGACCATCTCCTGATTAGCAACAAATTAATCACCTAATTAATTTTGAGCTTTGGATACACTGATTTCTTCCACTCCAGGTCCGTGTCTTGCAAGACCCCAGGCAGTGGTGCTCCTCATGCCCGTAGAGCATGCAATAGTTGCAACACTCCTTTTCCTCCCATGCCTTCCTTCTTCTCTCCTCACCTCTGTTTTGGTCTTCTGGGACATTTCTTCCTCCTGCCATATGGGGAAGGTGCCAGGGGATACATGCCAGGGAAGGCCATATGTGCCATGCAGGACACCATGTGTGACAGGACGACCGTGAGTGGTGATGTCAGGCCAGAATGCAGGAAGCAAAACAAAGGCAAGTACTGCAGTTTAGAAGACGCTGTGGTGCCGTTTATTTAAATATAGAAATAAAATTAAATATTTAAACAAAACACTGCTCACAAAATAATATGATCAGGCTGCGCAATAGCCTTCACTGATCTACTATGTTTCGTTTTTTTTATTTTCTCTCTCCTCTCGCTCTCCTCTGTTCCTCCTCAGAACTCCCACACAGAGTGCAGAGAGCTGCAGGTTTAAATGCAGGTGACCATCTCCCGCTTAGCAACAAATGAATCACCTAATTAATTCGCGAGATGGTTTTTAATTATTCCTGGCAGATGACAAGTTGCCGACCTTGCCTCTGCCAGAACACACCCAAACAAAACAATAACAAAACAACTCGGCTACGCTGTCATAAATACAATAACAAAACACACGGTGTTCACCGACTTTTATATATAAATAATAAACACAAATAAATAAATCATAATACAAACACAAAATAAACTGCACAGGGGCGGCGGGGGAGACCCTGTTCTAAAAATAAATAAACACATTTAAATAGCAGGGCTTTCCTCCCGCTCTGCTGCAGATATCATCATCGTAACAAAGTTTTTGGTTTTTATATATATATATATATATATATATATATATATATATATATATATATATATATATATATATATATATATATATAATTGTACAGGACTGAGTAAAATTCCAATTGAATAAAAAAACAAACAACTAAACCCCCTACAAGAAGATAACTTTGGCAGCTTTCGGATAGCGCTTAGAGTGACCGGCAAAGCCCTAAGCTTCTCTGAGTTTAAGTTTTCACCATCCAAGCTGAGGACGAAGTAAACAGACAGCCCTTGTTTTATCCCCTGCACTGAACTCTGCTGGGGGGAAAAAAGGGGACGTAAGGACTGTTGTGCTGTAAGTAGTTCATCTTGGGTTGTCTGCCAGGACTGTACCATAAAATAAAATGTGCTTTCCGAGGTATGTGTACATCAGTTTGTATTACACAGTTGATTGAGGCTGCAGTCTCTTTGGGGACATCACATGTACATAGCCAGAGTTGCGTGTTTCTTTCTTTATTTTTTGAGCAGGGTTGAAAAAAAATACCTTTACGTTTCTTTATTGACAAAAATACCTTACATTTCTTTATAGAGAGCAGGGTTTATTCGAGGGCGGCATCTATTAAAAAGCTGATATGAGTGAGGCGTTAATTCGAGGGAGGCGTTTATTCAAAGTAATACGGTATACTTATATATAAGTGTAAGCACTGTTTTTTAGCTGATTTTAAAGTACAATGTGGCTACTTTTTGGCTGGTTATTTCCAAAATTTGGCATGGCGTTGCAAAACAAATCTGGCAGCGCTAATGGCTGTGTGTTTGGTTGCTAGAATACATAATGCTAAATGTTTTGGCATGTCTATCTGAGTGAGAGAGAGCAAAATAAAGCTGTGCTGATTTTTCAGTGAACTATGCTGTGGCACAGCTGAAGCAGTCATTTTTATTGGATTTTGTTAGATTTGTAAATAATAATATAATTTGAAAAGTAAGTTTGTGCTAGATCTGGTCACATGACTTTAAAAAGAGGCCGAAAAGCCATTCATTGACACTTGGACAGTGTTTGGTCAGCTTTTGTTTTATTAGCTGTTTTCCACTGCATTTTGTTTTGTATTTATTATTTTCATGTACACTGTCTTTCATGTACACTATGCCCTCCCACACTAGAACTACCATTGCTGTTACCCTAGTGGTGGCCACCTAACACGGCTTGAAATAAATCCTGGATGCCTGGCATTTCAGATACAACCTCTGTGTCTCTCCCATCTGTCAGCGGATACCCACCGTAACAAACACCCCTGTTACATGTGCGTACAAGAACATTTTACATGTTCAGGGGATCAACTCTGTAGTTTCTACAACACAAGCTGGTGTGTCACAGAGCATTTATACAGCTCCCATCGAGCTCTCCACATCCAGAGGCTCATACCATCTACTTCTATGACATCCAAATTCCTGGACACAGACTTGGACACTAAAAAAAAAAATGGGTCGCATGGGGAAAAGGTTGAGAACCACTGATCTAGGCTTTGTTAACATTTTCACAGTACTAACACCTGGCTGGTTAACCAGTTAAAGGCTATATCTTGGTAACTGATTCTAAGAATGTATTGAATCTATCCCAACAGACTCACAGCTGTAATTGCTGCCAAAGGTGCTTCCACCAAGTACTAACTCAGGGGTGGTGGAGACTTATCCAATTATGATCTTTCAGTTTTGTATTTAATATATAATTTTTTTCTCAATACAAACATTTTCCCCTTGACAGCGTGGAGTATGGTGTGTAGATAAGTGGAAAAAATCCTCATTTGAATGCATCAAACTCTGAGACACTGACACAACAAAATGTGAAAAAAGTTCAAGGGGGTTTATATATATGTGTGTGTGTGTGTGTGTGTGTGTGTGTGTGTGTGTGTATATATTACACACACACACACACACACCTACGTACGTACATACATACACACACATATACTGATACGCAGACACACACGTCTTTGGTCAAATGCACTTTAATAGTAAGCAGCAAAAATGTATGTTATTAGTAATTTAAACAACATGGAATCGTCCTTTTGACTGTGTTACAATAAGCTAATAGTGAGATTTCTTTCGTACTTATTAAATATTATGTGTTTCATTCTTTTTGAAAATGTATATCTCTCGGAGTGAAGAATTTCACTGCTTGAAACAGGGAAACTATCTATACAAGTTAAGCGTCTGATTGCCATTTCAAAACTGACTGAGAGCTTTCAAAACCGTCTGATAGCTTTAATTTAATTCCCCTTCTTCCAAAACTGATATCCTGGTGATTCATGCTGGAGGCAATGATTTAGGTAAATTGAAAAGTGTGCATTAGTTAGAAAAATGAAAAAAGGTTTAACAAATTAGCATGAGCTATTTCCAAAACAAAAAATTTTCTTGTGCATCACCCAGCGACGTCTTTGTAAAGATGTAAAGGCGGGGGGGTGTTGGGGGATTCAATTTGGCACCCCAAAATTACATATGATCGGGTTGGGCATTTTATGTAGGGTGGTGTCCATATGAATGACACTGATAAAACCTCCAGCATGGAATTAAACCACACTTTCTATAAACATATCCTTCCCTTCCCATACTATGACAAAGACGGCTATAGTAGGGACGTCAGACCAGAAGAAACACACAGTACTGCGAGATGGAATGTTAAATGAATGCGCTGCTGCACGGTTTATTATTATGAAATAAAACAGAACAAAAACAGGACATGACACTGGCAGCCAAAACATATAGACAAACAAAAACGAACTACACAGACAAACATTGTGAGCTGAATTTATGATTTACTTTACGTTATTTTTTATTATTACCTCCGTCTCCAATCCCGTTATCCACTCACCGAACACACAACCCCGAGTGTCTGAAAACATGCAGCTTTTTTGCAGCTGTACTGAGACTTGATTGCTAATCGATCATTCAATTGGATTCGCGGTACAACTGCACGTGAATTAATAAAGTGCAATTCCCCGTGCTCATATAGTATTACTTTTTACTTGCATGTGAAGTGCTGTGCAATCCTTGTGCCTAAATACAAATATACATTTTAAACACTTGTGTTACACAAACCCGTTTATATCCTGTGTACCAATGACTATACACCAACATTAAACACACAACATAAAACATAAAATACACAAAGGGGCGGTTCCTTTGCCACAATACCCACCCTTACACTTTTGTTTTATTGTATATATTGTTTTGCATTGTATATTTTGAATTGTGTATATGTATTGTGTGTATATGTATTTTAAAATATCTTTGTTATTGAGAAATGTATATAGACATATGTATTACTGTATGGTATGCAATGAATGCTGTATGATATATTTATATTATATTAATGATATCTTTATATTTGATTCATGAGATCTGTTGTTAAACATAATAATTAAAACAAATCAGATGTTAAGAACAAGTTCTCACATGGAGCGTCACATAGTAATCTTCAAGTAAGAACTATAACCTGTTTAACCTACACACCTTTATTGGACTTCTGGTGTTTAAATGTTAAGGTTACTCAGTGTAACCTTGCAGCATATGCACTGTATGAGGACCATCGGTGTTTGGGATAGAATGCTAAAGGCAGTTTTATCTTCTTTTTCAGTACCCGACGGTGCTGAAAATCATTCACTTCTGGCGTCTTTGATATTGCATCCCATTCGGTAATAGTTACATTTCATACTTGAAAGGGAACGTTTCAGGTTCCCTGAAATATAAATGTAACCATCACCCTTCAAGGTCTCTGCGTTGGCGCTGATCCCTATGCAAAAGGAGCACCTTTGATATAAGTGCTCAGGTAATACGGGCTGTAAGAGATATATCCCGTTCGATAATGGTTACGTTTGTAGTTCAGGGTTATGACAATAGCTTAATGTTTTTTTGGTTCCTGAGTTTTTGTTCCTGTTTTTTTTTTTTTTTTTTGTATTTGTAAATAGAATTGCACATCCATACATTAAACTGCAGCTTTCTGCCTTTGAGTCGCCTTCCTGGAGGAAACCAGCCTTATCTGCGACGCTATCCTTTCACACTGGTGTCAGGGTGGGATAGCGCCCGTTGAGACAGAAAGGCCTCTAATGTGCTACACTTGTGCAGAGTGTGGGCACCAGGGAGAAAAGTGCCCATATAAAGACTCTCACTTTATGGAGTCTGACAAGAAGGTGGGTCTCCTGAGAAATGGCTTTGCCTGATTGCCCAAAAGCCAAAAGGACCCGTATGTGTCCCCAGATTAAATGCCTTTCACAGCTACCTGGAGGACCAAGATTGATGCCTTGTATGTGGGGAGTTCAGGCACATGGTGGTATGCTGCCCCCTCCAAGATCAAGGAGCTGACCTGAGGGCCTGTCCGATAATGAAAGAAGGGGAGGAGCTGCTGTTCCTGGCGGCAAGCAAAGGAGCTGCCTGCCCGAGTCCAGAGAATGACGAGCTGCCTGCCCAAGTCCAGAGAATGACGATCTGCCTGGCCGAGTGCCAGAGAATGACGAGCTGCCTGGCCGAGTGCCAGAGACAGAGGAGCTGCCTGCCCGAGTCCAGAGAACGATGATCTGCCTGCACGAGTCCAGAGAATGACGATCTGCCTGCACGAGTCCAGAGAATGACGATCTGCCTGCACGAGTACCAGAGAGAGGAGCTGCCTGCCCGAGTCCAGAGAACGACGATCTGCCTGGCCGAGTGCCAGAGAACGACGAGCTGCCTGGCCGAGTGCCAGAGAATGACGAGCTGCCTGGCCGAGTGCCAGAGAATGACGAGCTGCCTGGCCGAGTGCCAGAGAATGACGAGCTGCCTGCCCGAGTGCCAGAGAATGACGAGCTGCCTGCCCGAGTGCCAAAGAACGACGACCTGCCTGCCTGAGTGCCAGAGAGAGAGAAGCTACCTGCCAAGTGCCAGAAAGGGAAGAGCTACCATCCCAAGTGCCAGAGGTAGGAGCTGCCGTCCTGAGTGCCAAAGAGGGAGGAGTCACTGCTGTCTCCAGAACCGGAGGGGGAGGAGCCACTGCCCTGACAGCCGGAGGAGGAGGAACCACTGTCTAAAGCAAATCCAGGCACAAGTCTAACTGTGAACCTGCAAAAGTGTGCCCTGGCCCAGGCTGAAACTAAATTACCTGGGTTATGTCCTAGAAAACTGAGTTATTCGCCTTGCAGGTGGAAAAAGTAGAAGCCACCCGGTCATGTTCACCACCTACAACAAAAAAGGTGGCGAGTAAATACAACAGGATCAAACGGACTGAGCTGTATGACAAAGCCTTCAATAATTTAAAGGAGGCACGTTACTAGGATGTTGTTTTACAAAGTTCTGACTTATGAAAATCTTTGACAAGGAGAACCAGGGGAGCAAAGACCTGTTGCCTTTATTAGCAGGAAACTGTTTCCCAGAGAAACCAGATATTCAACTGTGGAGAAAGATTGCAAAATAAGACCATACGTCCTTTCTTGTATTCCGGAGTACAAGCAACTGTAGGTAAAGGATAATCTGACATTGTCAATACCCACCCTTCACTAATTAAAAAACATTACTGCCGCAAAGCTATCGGTACTGTATAATGCAGTTTTAAAATCATGATGATCAATGATTGAGTCAGATTGAACAGGAAAGCTCACCCGGGGCTGTGCTAATCGGGAGCCTACGGCCTGTTCAAAAAGCGGCTCTGCTACACACATTGGATGCTTCTAGGCAATTGATCCACAGACGGGCACTATGCAGAGACTGCCTTGTTTACACTGAAGAGGAGAGGGTCCGTTCCAGAGGAAAATGACTACTACAGAACCATTCAACTCTCATGAGTCTCTTTCTTTCCAGCTGTGACCGTTAGAAAGAGATGGGCAAATGTCGTGACTCTGGGAGCACCAGAGCTAGGTATAGTTAGGGTTACTTAGGGTAGTTAGTTCCTCTTTTAGTGAGAATAATGCTCTGCATCTGTATGCATACTTTTATTTATTAACTGTTTTTTTTTTTTTTTTGTACTCTAAGTGTCGACACTTGTTCGCCATGTCAAAGAACAATGTGTGGGTTCAGCAAAAAAAAAAAAAAACACGCTATCAGTAAACCTGCAAAGCAAAGTAAATGTACAGATTAAGATTTAAAAGTACAGATTAGGATTGTGTAGATGTCGAATGTTCATGTTTATAAAATGGTGCAGACTTTTATTAAAATGATCTCGCAAATGCTTGTTTTATAACTCTTTTTTTGGACATTTGTCCAATATTGTTTTAAGAGTTAGCAAGAATTGTGAGGCTGGAGTTGAAAATGGCAGCGACTTGCTGCTAGCACAGTAACAGGACAGCTGTGCCCAGGGTACGTGAGCATGCCATGCACGTGCCTTATATTCATGGATTCAAAGGGAGTGCGCTCACTTTTCCCTACCAGAGCAAGGAACTTTAATTAAAATGCAATGTGTCTCATTCTTGTTTATAAAAAATAAGGGGTATATTTTCATGCTGAATATATACACTCTGAATGTAAGGTTTATATGCATGTTTAAATGTACTAAATGTTGATTTTTTATATATATATATATATGTTTCCCGGAAATGATAGTGCCAGGGCAGGAGCCTGGTCTAGACAGGTATATAGAACAACCGGGTCAAGAGGGTGGTGTTAGATTGTATTTGGTTGGGTGACAGCAAGTGAAGAGGTAGCAGCAGACCCCTTGAAAATGTACAAATTTTTTGACCAGGAGGATTTTAAAATGTTATGTTTTGTTGACAGCGTTTCAAACTGCTAAAAATATAAGTTTTATTTTTTAATAAAAAATTGAAAAAAAATGTATTACATCTGTTTAAAGTTCTTGTCTGCTTCTTGCACATCACAACTGCTTGGCAATCCCTCACAACAAACCCTTTTTTATGTATAACTTGGACCATTTGTGTTGATTTCACATCTTTATATTGCTGACCCTTCATGCTAACTTGGCAGTTTTTCTACATGTGAAATGGACTGATATAATATAATGACATTTGTATGTAACTTCTTTAAATCCTTTATGCGTGTCACATTTTTAATACAAATAAAACGTTTCTGAATTATACCATGGAAGATTTTACAGCAGTGTTTCTCGTGTGTTTTCTTTAATTACAGCCTTTTGGAGGATGTAAGTTCCCTGACAACTGGCTTTCTTGGAGACACAAAAAGGGAACAGCCAACCACTGGAAATGTAGCTCTGAGTAAGTGTTACCATAGTAACATGAAAAAATATACACTAATAGGTTACAGAAACATAATATAGAAAAGAAAATTGTGTGCTAACAATTAGTAGATTTTGAGTGTCTAGCACTAATGAGTATTTTTCTTCCTCTTTAAAATAATTGTGTACTGTATAATGAGCCGAAAGCTAAATGCCAAAGACTTCATACAGATAAAATAGCCTAGCCTTTCATTACTAATTAGTTATGTCATCTTCTTCAAAAGCCCTGTTAGTTTATTTTATTCTTAAATTGTTTTGCTATTTTAAGATCTACAGTAAATGTAAAAGGGCGCTACACAAGTAAAATATTGCGTTCTTTGTATGTGTTAGTCCACCTGCAGAAAAAACATTAACTGAAATTTCTCATCTTTAGCACTTTTTCTTGTTAAAATCAGTTCCTAAAGTTAAACGCTTTTCTTGAACTATGGATATACACTATGTTCTTTCTACCTCGCTGCAAAAAAACGAAGTTGCAAAAAAGTATAAGTTGAATATCTAACCTGGTGTTTTAAAGCTTTAAAGATAAGAAGTTGTTACAAAGGTTTAGATAGTTATCATAATTACACCGTGTAACAAATTTTTTTTGGTTTTGTTTTTTGTTCCTGGGTAGTAAGTGTTATTTCCCAATTGCTTATGCCTCAAAAGTATAGAAAATGGCTATTATTCCCCACAAACTTTGCTTTTGTGACTAGGACAGTGATATTTCGAAATATCACTATTTCCAATGGGAAAACGGGAATAGAATAGCAGCAACATAATCAGTCTGTTTCAGTTCTTTCACAATATTTTCCCTGCAAACCTCTAACATGCAGCCTAGAAGTTCATTTGGAACAGTCTTTGAGGTGCGTTTAAAGACTGTGGCCATCTTCAAGTGTGTTTCCATGGCCTGGTCAATCTTTGAAACAAAATCTGCCAGTCCAAGAAACACAACAGGATTAGATGATGATGTTTCACCATGACCTCGTATGGCCAATTCAAAAGCTCCACAGAACTTTATATACTCAATGATGCGTGTAAGTATGTGTCGGTTTTTAGACACTTCTTCATTGTGCTTCTTTATGGTGTTTTGGTAAGCACTGCTAAGTTGGTCAGCAATATCACCGTGTAACAAATTATTATTATTTTTTTTGTTCCTGGGTAGTGTTATTTCCTAATTGCTTATGCCTCAAAAGTATAGAAAATGGCTATTATTCCCCACAAACTTTGCTTTTGTGACTATTTCCAATGGGAAAACGGGCAAATGTGTGTCTTTTCGTTCATATGAAGTCAGAAAAAAACAACATATGAATCCAAATTAACATGCATTTATAGTAGAGTAATACAAAAATAACTACAAAAGATTTAGAAGTGAGTAGTTTTTCAAGATTTACGATTATACTGTATTTACAGTATAATCGTAAAACACATTTGTTCGTATATAAATTATAGTATCCCAAAAGAAAATATTAACTTTTACCAGTTAATGTAAATAAATTAAAGTACCAAGATTAACTTAATTCAATATACTGTATCCTTCTTTATGTTCTGGTTTATAGCTAGTTTAATATTTTAACCAATATTCCCCATTGGCTTAATGGGTGTTATATATAACAGTGCATAATTAGCATTCAAAAATAAAGTCAGATAGCTCAGTTTAAAAGTAAAATTACTTTTCTTTATTTCATGTTACAAAATGAGGTAGGTTAAAAGCATTATCATATTACTTATAATGAACTAATCTTGTAATTAGCTAAGTGTGTTCAGAAAATTATTAACCATATATTTAATCAGAATTCTAAATATATTCAGATCATTTAGATATGCATTAATTAAGCAATACTACAAGACAGGGTGTGTGTTATCATGAAATAACACAGGTGCCAAGAATTGGTGAGTGCAGTGGCTGGCTGTTCCATGAATCCTCAATCAGATGTGGGAAATCAGTCTGTTTTCAATTCCCAAATGCCATTTAATCTTGATATATTACAATAGTTAATGAAATGTTACTACAAATGGCAATGTTCGATTTAATGTGTATGCAGTGGTGGCTGGTGGCCAAAATTTTTGGGTGTTCACACCTCAGATGTGGGGTCTGTGGGGGTGGTGTCCAGGGGGTCGACCTCAGTGGTAGATGCACTATCTAGTGGATCTGTTTCTTGTTGGAAGCGATACAAGAAGTTTGCTCTGCAATGTCTTATCGTGGCAAACTTTTCAATTACTTTATTGTTAAAGTCAGGAATGTCAGTCGTGTCTTTTTCAATTGATAACATAGCTAAAGCATTTAGTCGTTCAGTTTTCATACTGTTTCTCAAGAAGGTTTTTATCCGTTTCAGTGTAGAGAAGCACCTTTCTGCCTCTGCTGTAGTCATTGGAGTGGTAATAACTATCTTCAGTAGTTTTGTAATCTCCGGAAATGTTTTGTCCAAATGGTCATATGTCATCAGTTCAAGCATACTTAATGCATTTTCAGCACTTTTAAAATCTTTAATTTCATACACTGTTTGTAAGTCAATCCATAAAGAGGACTTTCCAAGCACTGGATATGCTTGAACTGCTTCTTCTAGTACACTGTCTGGCAAAGCTACCTGATACTCATCAAAATGATCACTATGCAGCAATCCCATAAAAAATATCCACTTTCAGCATTATCGTTTGGAACAAGTACAGGAAGTACAGAAACTCTCTGTCATTGAGGCTATGACAAAACCATTTGTTTCTCTAACGATGATGCTGTCAAAGTCTCCTGAATCGCTGATTGTTTGAAAACACTCCAGCTGATGTTCATACTGTTCAAACACTGTCCTCACTGCTCGACTACAAAAATTCCACCTGGTTTGAAGAGCAGTTGGAAGTTTTTTATTTAAAACTTCATCCAAAACAGCAGTTTTCTTTGGAGAGCAAAAAAAAATTGAGCCTCTGAAACTTGACTCGCTGCTTGACCCATCATCAGATTTAGTTGATGGGCATAGCAATGGATATAAGGTGCATTTGGATATTTGTCCCTTACAAGCTTCTGGACCCCACCAGTCTCGCTCCGCATTACACTAGCTCAGGGGTTCTCAAACTGGGGGTCGCCACCCCTCGGTGGGCCGTGAGGTTATTACATTGGCATTGAAAAACTGCAATGCGTCATTTGCTGTAAAGTGTTCTCTTCTGAGTCGATAAAACCATGCAAACTGCAGCAACATCTTTAAACTAGACACCCTGAGCATAAAAATCTAAATGTGGATTTTTTTTAAACGCTGAGAAGAACAAAGAAGGAAAGCCAGGCTTGATGCAGATGGAACTTTCCGACAACAAACTTCCTCAGCTGTGGAGGCCTCTTATGCTGTGTTGCTACAAAATCGCCCATGCCAAGAAGCCGCATAAGATAGGTGAGGAGCTTGTTCTGCCAGCATGCAAAGACAATGTGTCACTTGTGCTTGGCAAGGATACTGCCAAAAAGTTTAATATGCTTTCTTTTTCGATTGTGTTGAATGTGATGCATGTTGTAATACAAGCGGTAAACTTGTATTACAACATGCATCTTAAAACTTAAAACGCATGCTTTGAATAGTCGTCTCTATCGAGAGCTCTGCAACAAAATGTGTGGTGAATACAAAGTTCTACTTTGGCTTCTAGGGGACGGGCATTGAAGAGCATTTTTGTACTTCACGAAGAGATGGCGGAGTTTTTCCTGCAAATAGAGAAACGAGCTGAACAAAAAGTTCAGTGACAAGAAATGGCGCCTCTGCTTGGCATATCTAGTGGATATCTTTGATAGACTTAATGACCTCAATCTGTTGCTTCAGGAAAAATGTCAATAGACCTGACTAGTAAAATTATTGCCTTCCAGATGAAGTTGGATCTGTGGTGCAGTAAGTTGGACATAGACAGATATGGCATGTTAACTACACTTTCCTTATTCAGAGGAGAAAGTCAACACTGACTGAGGTCTCAAGTGCTACCAGAAGCACTTCTTTCCCTGGTGAAGAACCCTTTCAGAGTGATGGCAAAGCAGTTACCTACTGGAACAATTTATCGACATTACCAATGATGATGGTGTGAAAGCAAAATTCACACTGCTTCCCTAAACCAGTTCTGCTGTTCAGTTGCAAGTGAATACCCTCTGGTTGCTGAAATGGCCCTGAAGGTCCTGCTGTTTCCCACTACCTATGAATGCAAGAGTGGATTCTCCAGCCTTCTCAAAATAAAGACAAAATCTCAAAACCAGCTTGATGTGAAGGATGATATTAGATGCACCCTTTCTAGCACAGCGCCAGGAATACAACTTCTTGTGTCAAAGAAACAGCATCATCCATCCCACTGTCTGCTTGCTGCTTATGGTGAGTAATATTTACCTATTTTAAAATTAACTTTTCTGCATATAACAATAATTTGATTAAAAAAAATTGTGTTCATCTTACTTTAAAAGCAGTGAGAAAAGATACATTAATTGTAAAACACTAGGGTTTAGCATTTAAAATGGTGTTAAAAATAAAACAATATTTTTTTAATTTTCATAAGGGGGTCGCACTCAGAGACTTGCTGTGTGAAAGGGGTCATCAATACAAAAAGTTTGAGAACCACTGCACTAGCTCCACCATAGCTAGCTAGTGCAATTATTTTAGCCTTTTCACTTCTGTGAATATGGCATCTAGCTGTTGCATAATAGCAGTGAACCCAAAAAAACACTCAACAACACGTCAAGTTTTGGGAGCAATGTACCTAAAAACTAGTACACTTTGGGAAATATTTGCAATGTCACTGGTTTCATCCACTAGAATAGCAACATAAGCAGTCTGTTTCGGTTCTTTCACAATATTTTCCCTGCAAACCTCTAACATGCAGCCTAGAAGTTCATTTGGAACAGTCTTTGAGGTGCGTTTAAAGACTGTGGCCATCTTCAAGTGTGTTTCCATGGCCTGGTCAATCTTTGAAACAAAATCTGCCAGTCCAAGAAACACACCAGGATTAGATGATGATGATTCACCATGACCTCGTACGGCCAATTCAAAAGCTCCACAGAACTTTATATCGTGTAAGTATGTGTCGGTTTTTAGATACTTCTTCATTGTGCTTCTTTATGGTGTTTTGGTAAGCACTGCTAAGTTGGTCAGCAATATCACCGTGTAACAATTTTTTATTTATTTTTTTGTTCCTGGATAGTAAGTGTTATTTCCTAATTGCTTATGCCTCAAAAGTATAGAAAATGGCTATCATTCCCCACAAACTTTGCTTTTGTGACCAGGACAGTGATATTTCAAAATATCACTATTTCCAATGAGAAAACAGGCAAATATGTGTCTTTTCGTTCACATAAAGTCAGAAAAAAACAACATATGAATCCAAATTAACATGTATTTATACGAAAAACTACTCACTTCTAAATCTTTTGTAGCCAATTGGTGTGACCTTTGTAGTAAGTAGTTTATATGGAATAATAATAATAGAAAAAAAAATGTAGAAACCTCATTAACCCCCCACCCCCCCAAGGCTCAATAAGGAGGTCTTACAGATATTACCTGATATGTAGAAATCTCAGTAATTCTTTTCCCCCCTAAGGCTCAGTTAGGAGGTCGTCTGGCTGTCTATAACTTTATGCCTGAAGTTCAGAAGTGCAGAGCTCCAATGGTGTCTGCTTCTATAGCTGTGTGGCAGAGCTGCTCTTTAGAAATTGGCAAGGATGGGGTTAAATTCCCCTACCTGCCTGGGTTCATTGTGTTCAGGTGGCTGGGGTTGATTAGTTGATTAGGTTAATTAACAATCAATCAGCACCCAGCCACCTGACATAAAAGGAGGCCTCTGCTTCTCATTTGGGAGGAGGGAGTTGAGGAAGCAGGTTGGTGTTTTGTTGTTTGTATTTTTGAAAGTTTGATTCCAGTGAAGGCATTGTCCAGCCTGGAAACCTTATTTTTTTCGTAAGTTTTGTTTTGTTGTCTTTCTATTTGTGTTTGAAGATTTTTAATTTTGCCCTTGTGCCCTTTTATTTTTGTGATTTATAATAAAATAATTATTTTTTTGAACTTCAGACTGTCTCTGGGCCTCTATCCACTCACCAGCCTGCCACAAGCTGTCTACCAAAAGATGTGTCACAACATGCTGCCCACCCCTGCCAAATCTCACTACACCTTCAACCTGAGAAACCTGGCCAAGTTTATCTCAGCTACACTGTATAGATGCCCAATTTTACCACTGTGCAACATGATACAATTATCACTCAATCTGAATAAAACGTTTGAGAAGACACACGTTTTAAATGTCTGCAGTGCAGTAAACTTAAACTAAAGTTTGTGTACAAGACTGAAAGGTTCTGTTCAAATACCTAATAGATGAATACCTACCATATTCATGTAGAACTGCATTGTCTTTGTAGTCTACAGTTTCTGCTCTGTATCTTTCATCATACCTGAAATCACATCCCTTTGGAGACACTTAAGTTGAACTTGTATTTATTTTATCTTCAATTTCAGAACAGTTATCATCTAACTGATAGAGTATTATTGCTCTCCAGGCTACTATCAACACAGTGTCTTGTTTTATAGCAGGGGCAGGAACTACAAATGCTACGGTTTTTACGTTCCGTACGACATCATAGGTTGTTATTATTGCGTACGGAGTTGTGGGAAAAAAAATCAAGACGGAGAAGCTTATTCTTATTTCCAGCATCTGATGAGATTTAGCTACAGTGGTATTGGGCACCAAGTGTAAAAAAAAACAAAACAACCCACAAAGATTTTACCAGGTGTTTTTTTCATTATTTATACATTTGTGTGTATTATTATTATATCAGATAGTGTATTATTGCCCGCATTGTCAAACAGGTAACACAGCAATAACGGCACATGATGTAGTATGGACCACAAAAGCTAGAGCACCACATATGGTAATAGAAGTGGGGTAGCATCCTAGCCAAGGCTGGTCTGCACCCTTTATTATTTACAATAACCAAAACAAGCAACAAAATAAACCTAACTCCACCAAGGAGTCCTAAACTTTACACTTGGTTAGACCAGTTGGTCCACCAAATTTCCCTACCTAAGAAGGGACAATCTAAGCTTGTTTACCCAACAAAACCACAGTTCTTTATTTGTATTTTATTGTATTTTAACTCTCCAAGAGTTTTGCTGTTTTCACCATGTTGCAGCAGCAAAACTAAATCATGTAGAATAAATAGGGTGTACAAAATTAAATAATTCCCTTTTCAAGTAGGGAATATTAACCATTACAAAATGGGTGTTTCCTTTTAAGACACCCGAACTGAAAACTCTATACCAAAGATTCTCACTAGAGCAGGGTGGCACTGCTGAGGCTCCGCCCCGCAACCATAAAGCAGCAACGCGACCTACCAGCATCACCATTTTCTTTTTTTCAGTCATGCCGTTTATCCTGAGACAGACAAGTGTATCTTTCTTCTCTATATACCTATTGTTAGCACTTATGAGCTTGCTTTTATAGTGATATATATATATATATATATATATATATATTTATATTTTGAGAGGAACGGTAGTTCCTCGGACAAGTTAGAAAAAAAACTGTTTGAAACTATCTATACAGCTCCAGGAGTTTTGCTGTTTTCTCCATGTTGCATAAATCACTTAGAATTACCATCTGTACCAGTACCAAAAGTCTGAAACTTTCTATTTCAAATGTGAAGAAAAAAAAACGTAAACACCTCTTTTACACAATGAGACAAACTAAGGTAAAATTGTTATTCTCCTTGTTCATCTTTCTCTTACGTTTATTTTTTTACGAGTGTGCAACTATTCAAACAGAAAAGCTAAATAACTGGACATTTACCAGTCATGTTATTCCACATGTTGGTCAACGTCAAAATAAACCAGGGAACAGGGCAAACAGTTTGATATCCACACTATTTATATTAAACAATGTATTTATGTTTTAAAACAGCACATATCGCAGAAGAAAAAAAAAATTACAGTGGTTTGAACTTGCAATCCACATTCTTGAAGAGCACAAGGCCTTTGCCAGCTGCACTACTGGGCAGTTGTGAAATTAATTAATTTTTTTAACTTACATCCCTGCCTGATTAGCTTTTGCTGAAAACCAAGGTTCTGCTCGATTCTAGAAATGATCTATTTCCTGTTTGAAAATATCTGGTTTCCTGTTTGGTAGAATGTAGTTCGTCATTTAACACTAGAACCGCCAGCAGTAGTCATTTGGACAGGTACTTTTTAAATAGTTTCGATATGAAAATGAAACACAAACTATCAGATACAACTCAAAAGATGTATTTATGAACATCATATCTAACACTGTAAGGCAGAAACACCGTATTTAAATGAAAAAAATATACATACAAGTCTATTTTTGAAATTCGCGCATATAATGCATGACGTAAAAAAATTAAAAACTATAATAAAAACATTTCAAAAAAGGATATTATGTAAACAGGTGTAACCTGCTATATGTACATGCACAATTGTAAAAACAAAGTAATTATTTACAAAAATAACATAAACGGCTTTTATTTCGAAAATAGCGCATACAATGCACGATGTAAAAAAAACTACAATAAACATTTCAAAAGATATTGTGTAAACAGGTGTAAACTGCTATATGTACATACAAAATTATAAAAACGAATTACAAAAATAACATAAGGCTTTTTTCATATTAGCCTACTGCATAGCACGACTTCAAAAAATGAAAACTATAATAAACATTTCAAAAGAAAATATTGTGTAACCAGCTGTAAACTGGTTATATGTAGGACTACATTCACAACTGTAAAATCAAAATCATTACTTAAAAAAGAAAATAACTCCGTTCACATTGTGTAACGTGAGTGCACATTCAAGGAATCATAGCCTAGCCTACTTCAAAGTAGCCCCCATATTAGCACAATCCACACAGATGTAACGCTTATCAACTTGTCGTGTGCATTTACCACATACTGCTCTTTCACACTGGGCACAGATATCAGGTGTTTTATTTTGACTGTTTTTAGTTACCTGTCATTGTTTTCTGTTGCGTGTGTTACTTGATACGCACTGTATCTAACCCTGCGTTTCCCTACCGCTTTACAGCTTTCTGATCGAAATATTTCTGCCAAAGCTCCGTGGCTAGCATCATAAGATGATATTTTCCCCTGTGCATTCATTGTACAAAATGAAGAAATTGACGGCTGGCATGTCCACATTGTAAAATATAACCTTCACTGAGTACTAACTTTTGCACAGATAGTGGAAACTCTCTTCTCGCTTTGTTTACTGTTCCAACCAGGTTGTTTTTTTTTTTGTTTTTTTTCTTCAACTGTTTTGCTTATTACAGTGAAATATAAATTGTCATTGGTAACATTCACCCCTTTTCCTATGCAAGGTTATATCAGCCTAAGTACCACATTGCCACCTGGACGAGTTCATCTTTGCACAGGTAGGGGTACGGTCCGCAGCCAGCCAAAACTTGATCCCAAATTTTGTTTGACCTGCATTCTGTCCACCGACACCGTGCTTTTGTCGGAAACAGCTGCTTCATTGTTTTATGTTTAGCTTGAAACAGGTAATGCTGTTTTCAGTGGTCGTTACAAATTCCTGCTGCCAATGCAAATATATCTGTATTACTCTCAAATCAAAATGCAAAAATGTGAAGATTTCTCGAAAAATTACTGTAACAGTAATATTATAAGACATAGCGTATGGTAGGTTATACTGACAAAAGCATGTATTGTAACACGCCGTCAAAATGACTACTTTTGGCAGTCCTAGGTAGAAGTGCTTTTAACTTTTTTTTATTATTATTATTTTTGCGATTCTGACATTCAAACGCCATCAGGATATTTAATATATCTATTTAGGAAAAGTCAAGAACAAACAACTGCTGATCTTTAACACACGCAGAGTAATTTAAATAAATAAATTAAAAATAATAATACCCATGCCTGGTTATTATTTGGATGGGGGACGGCCTTGCAATACCAGGTACTTTAAATCTTTCTTTGGAGTTTTACTCAGTGGTGTACGTCGAGGGTATATGCAGGTAAACGGCGTTTACCCACTTTGAATTTGGTCAATAAATCGTTTACCCACTTCTCATATAAGGGATACAGAGTTTACTCACTTCTACTCTCCTGTGATGTTCAAATCCTGTATTAAAGACAATGTATTTTAACGGCGAGCGTCTGTGTTGCGTTCAGAGAATGTGAGCAGTGACAATTCTGTTCACCGCTCATAATATCCGCCGCTCTGCTCCTCTCTTTCTTTCATTCCGCTCCGCTCCCCTGCTCCAGACAAAATGGTATTTTATATATTATATATATATATATAGAATAAAAAGTAAATAAACTATCTGTTTCCCCCATCGTGTGCCGATTGCAGATGAAAAGATGTACATTCAGAAAATAATACAATTTAATTATTAATTGCATACCTTAACCCAAGTAAAAAAAAATAAAAAATAAAACCCAGCTATGCAAAAAAGCTGACATAAAGTGCTTAGAGAAGTTATCTAATTGAATTCGAAGATGCTTTCTCATTATTATTGTTTGGTACTGAAAACATGCGTACCTTTCAAACTTTGCATATGATTCATATCAAATTAGCTTCATACAGGGCTGAGACAAAGCGTCCGCCCCTGTGTGTATTTTGTCTTGTGTGTTAATGTTGGTGTATAGTCATTGGTACACGGGATATAAACGGGTTTGTGTAACACGTGTGTTTAAAATGTATATTTGTATTTAGGCGCGAGGATTGCACAGCACTTCACGTGCAAGTAAAACGTAATAGTATGTGAGCACGGGGAATTGCACTTTATTAATTAACGTGCAGTTGTACCGAGACTCCAATTGAATGATTGATTAGCAGTCGAGTCTCGGTACAGCTGCATAAATGCAACATGTTTTCACATACACGGGGTTGTGTGTTCGGTGAGCGGAGAATGGTTTAGGAGACGGAGGTAACAACAACAACAACAACAACAACAATAATAATAATAATAATAATAATAATAATAATAATAATAATAATAATAGTTAAATATCCGCTCACTGTGTTTGTCTGTATAGTCCGTTTTGTTTGTCTTTTTGTTTTGGCTAATGTGCCGTGTCCTGTGTTTTTGTTTGTCATAACCTTTTTATTTACTGTTCTGTTAAATCATTAAATGCTAAGCGAAACCATTCGCTCAGCTCCACCAAACTCCACCTCTCTTTCTGTCGTTTATTTCCTGGTTCCTGTTTCTGGTCTGACGTCCCCAACTTCGGCCGTTTTTGTGACACACCCCCAGCAGCTATCTAGAGTTCATAGATACATTCTCCAAAATGTCACACAAAGTGAAAACAAATATTAAGAATGGCAGGTTTGTGCCTTTTACTTTTATTAATTGAGCACTTCTGTATTAAAGTTTTTATTTTTTTATTTATTTATTTATTTTTTTATTTTTTTATTTTTTTGTAGAGGGACTGAAAGAAGAAAAATATATACTGCATTGTTCTCATGCCCTGGTTGCATCTGCCAGTGTAGCCTAAATTGTAAGTATTTGCAAGTTTACGCTGGTGTGTTTTTAAGACTAGCAGCAGTCAGTTTCTTCCAGTTATATACCTTTGAGCTCATATTTAGGATCAGACAGTTGTTTAAGCTGCTGTTGCTGAAAACTGCTTCTGCAGCCTTGAT
This sequence comes from Polyodon spathula, assembly GCF_017654505.1. Lineage (NCBI taxonomy): Eukaryota > Metazoa > Chordata > Actinopteri > Acipenseriformes > Polyodontidae > Polyodon > Polyodon spathula. The sequence continues at coordinate 33,964,649 of NC_054539.1, forward strand.
CCAATTAATTTTGAGGAAAGCGGAATGTGAAATCTCTAAACTGGTTTGCAAAGGATATGTGATATAGATTTTGGACTTAGGCAGTGGAAAATATTAAATAATGAAACCATCAATTTTGTTTTGGTTTTGAAGGGATTGGTTTTATAATGGATTGGCAAAGCTATCTGAAGCAACATCCTTGGTAAGAATAATGCAAGAGGAGCTTATAGATTTGGGTCCAGATATAGAACAAAAATCTAAGGTAAATACAAAAATAAAAATCTAATTGAATATCTACCACATGCAAGTATAAAATACTTTAAATATATATTTACAAATGTTGTTCCAACTCCCCTTAGTTAATCATGCTGGTGAATCTAGGATGGCACCAGTGCTGGCTGATCTTAATGGAAAGATTTTGGCTGATAGGCAGATAGGATAGCACTTTTTAAAACTGGCATGTATAGATGCTTTAATATCAACATATCAACCTTTGGTAGTCAAATGATTCATTACTGTTTTATTATTCATGGGTTACTATCCAACTTAATACCAACATTATGGCCCACTATTAACAACATTAACATGGCATCAAACTACACTAATTACAATACCATATGTAAGCAGTATTTTGGAAAACTTCAAAATCCTATGCAAAACTGATGGCAACAACTGACATGATTTGGGTCCGCAGCTATGGAATAGGGCAAAAAAATCCTTTAAAATCTTCTAGAATTAAATATTCGCATTATTAAAAAAGCAACACAATATTTGTACTTGAATTTCAAATCATTGTATTTTACATTAAGGGTAAATAACAAAATAGTTTAAACACTAAAGAGTGAATTGTCAGCTGAAAGATCTTTTTTAGTAAAATAAAAAAAAAAAAAAGTATAAGCAATGATTAATATCTGCATAGTTAAATGAAGTCAAGCGTAGTAAAACATGCAAATTCAACATGCAAATGTGTTCCGTCAACAGCAAGTCACCAGAGAGCTTAATAATGTCCTGCCATGTCTGCAGCAAGCTATTGCCGCCCTTGATGCCCTGGAAAAAGCTGACATTTCTGAAATTAGGTGGGATAGTTAAACTTTTATTTGAAGTCACACCATTCTGATAAATATAGCTTTACAACTTGAATACCGCATATGGAATGTTGAGGTAGACTGATTATACTGTAGAAATTTTCCAGTTGTAAACATTGCATAATTCTGTTTCTCACTCCAGGTGAAAAGGACCATTATTCGCAAAGGTACTCAGGTCTGAGGTCCACCTTTACTAACATTCAGTGAAAGGAACTTTAATTTACCGACATTGATCAGAATTGGTATATTCAACATAAATGGTATTTCAGTCAAAAGATGTATTCAATAGACCTCCTTCCTCCCATATTACCTGTCTTATAAAAACAGTCTACCATATTGTAATCTGCAACTGTATCTTAATTTCACATTGTTTATTTGAGAAATTATCTGCAACCAGAATTAAATTAATAGACATTGAGCCCAACAAATATCCTCAAAGCAGGTCTTTTTAAAAAGCTAACGCTATCGCAGGGAAGCTACATAACACACAATAAAGCAGCTTGTGAGGGATACAGCTAAGGTGACAACGTAAAAAAAAACTAACAATTACATTTAAAGCAATGTTTATATAATGTTTAATATCTTAAATATTGTGTACTGAATTATATAAGGGAAAAGTTATAATTTCTGTTAAATATTTGGTGTTCTGGAAATATTAGCTAACCTGTGGCAATTGAATACTACAATAATGTATTAAATAAAAAAAAACATGTTCTCTGTTTAGATTATGTTAATAGTTTTCACAGAGCTTTATCCAGCACTGGCCATTCTGTAACTGCCGTCTGATTGCAGTAGACTAGGATTTTTTATTTTTTATGTTTTATGTTATACCTTACTGTGGCAGGGCAGAAGCCCTGCAGGTGTGTGGGTAATATTGGGTTGGCAAGGAGGGGGTTAAATTCCTCCCTGCCAGAACACACGTGGAAATGTGGCTGGGGCTTTCCAATTGTGCCTGTTTGCTTGATGCTTGATAAGATTGCCCAAATTGCGCATTAATCCGCAGGGTGGTGCTGGTGTCGTGCACTGAGTGTAGTGCTCTGGTGATGCGGGCTGGCTCCGTGGCTGCAGCCGCTGCGTCCGTACCCCTCCTCTGCAACACACAACAAACAACATGTAACAAACCAACAAAAACTACATGCTCCAGCCATCAGATTTCACTTGTGCAGCTGATCGCAATGGAGTCGTTCCGGGTACGTGCAAACTACTCTTCCCCCTAATACGGTCATCTTCCGGTTTTCACCTACCATCAAGGCAGTCCATCTAGGAGGCAGCGTACCACTGTCCTTACACAACGCCCTTTCTGATCAGGAGGGAGATTTACCACATTGATCCTTTCTCTCCATCACAAGATATCACTTCTTTTTTACTTCTTCAAATGTATAAAGTGAGGGAAAGCTATCCGAGAATGGCTATAGTAAATAGACAGACACGAGAGTAATAAGTAGAGTAAAATAAGAGAAATGAGAAAATATTTGAAAGTAATGGTAGAAGGGACTGTTGGACAGTATTGAAAGTGTAAACATTATATTCTTTTAGTTGCGAATGTACATCCATGAGGTAGTGATATTGATATTTATAAAGGTACAAAACTAAAATGTTATGAATGGTTATAGAGGTACATATGCATGTCAGTGCTAAAGGATTGCATGCTGATGCATTTTAATGCTGCAAAAAACCCATTCTCCTTGTTATAGAGGTGTTATGAACTTAGGCCAATGTAAGGCATTTATAAAGCATTCGATCTCTTCAGAAAAGGCCATATCCATGGTCTTTGCATTTCTTGGCCATGGTTTGACTTCACTTCAGTGCATCATTTGCACCCACCCAGTAGCACCCACAGTAAGAAGAGACACATAGTGTCCTGAAGTAACACCCTGACCTTGGTGTATGATAATGAAAACTAATTGGCCATTCCGGTTGTCCACAGTAATTTTGCTCTTCTGCACAGCAGTAAACTTGGCATTGTGTTGCTTTGTAATGATCCTGTTTGGTTTCCCAAAGTATAAATTGGACTACAATAATTCTTTCTGCTGCCTGAATAAGTTCACGTTTCATGATTGGAGAAGTTTTGCATTGCCTACATTTGCTACCAAAAATCGGCCCATTTGTCATTTCTATAAATGAGTTCTTCCAAACACATGGAATCTGTACACACAGGTATATTTAGAGGGTAAACATGCAAGACCTGTCGGTTTGATGAGCGGTAGTTACATCTAGTGCATAGAATGTCATGACTTTTTGTGACCGAAACCATGCAAGATACTGATGGACAAATTTCAGACATCTTGCTGCTCACCTCTGTTGAAGGCTTTTCCTAAGAAATGACAAATATCTACAGTAGATGGAGATGCAGTGGATGGCAAGTGATCATAGTTGTGAACAACGCTCCTGATAGTATCTTGTTGACTGTTTTAATGAAGCCTTCAGAGGTTGCAACTGAACATTAGTGATGGCTCGGTGAATGAAATGCACTCGGTCTTTTACCTTGTGTCCTTTGTGCGTGTTGGTCTCCTTCAAGCTTATCAACTTATGACAATAAGTCCTGCTGAGCCTATTGTACTCTGCAACTGCAGTTTGAGGTGCTGTAATGCAGATGGGGTCAAAAAGTTGATAAGATGGACACCGCTTAAGGATGCAACGCTGGAAAGTGCAACAAAACTTTGTCCACAGGAGGAAATGGAGTTACCAAGATCCATCATAACTGTTTTTAGAGTCATACCCTGGCATTTTTGTGAATGGTGATTGCATGAGCACCAATGACTGGGAACTGCTCTCGAACAATGTGGACTGTCCATGATTTCAAACTTTGAGTGTAAACATTCAAAGGTATTGTTGACTCCATTGTAAAATTTGATGGTTATGGTTTTGACCACACTTGTGTTTTCCAGATGGTATAAAACAGCTTGAAGCTTCCCTATTGCCCCAATGATGAGACCAGTGGCAATGTCAATGTTCTTGTGATGCACCATTTTGCAGCCTATTTTGACTCGTATGGTATGGTAATTTCCAGTCCAGCTGTACGACTGCAGTCGGCTTTGTAGGCATTCATTTTTTTCAACACATTTCTGTGGAAGTTACAAGGGCAGTCCATAGTCCATAAGATGAACGTCCTCCCCAGGCATACGATCAAGCACGGCGGATATGGTTACAGGCATCTACAGTAGGCATGATGCAGGTTGAGCTTGCATCTTTGTCAACTAAGTCTTTCATATGTTTAATAATTTGTTTTTTTGTAGCTGGAAATATCTCCTCTTCCATAGGTATCAAGCATAAAGTCAACAATCTGTCATCAGATTGGTTGGTGGCTGGTACGGGCATGGTTAAGGAGGTTACCAAAAGTTCTGTCCTGTTTCTGGCGCATATTATGCGAGTTGATCATACGTAAACAAATTCCACAGATGCACAAATCCCATGGAGTCAGTCAGTTTGTGCAATTGCTCTTGAGTAAATGGCACATAAGGTGGAAGCTGTAACAATCCCCCAGAAGATGGTGATTTTTCCAAAGCAGCCATCATCTGTGTTAGCAGTCTGGAAAATCTCACACAGACAAAGATGGATGTACAGTAAGGTGACATTGGAAATCATGGACACCTCATCAATAACGAGGAGGGTCACATCTCGCATGTCTGTATGACGGCATTGCAGTACCGAGAGGTTACGATACACCTGTGTTTTTCCATGTTCCACTGGAAGCATTAGTTGTCTGTGAATGGTTATCCCATTGATATTGTAAGCTGCAACTCCAGTTGGTGCTGTGATTGCCACTTCTTTTCCCAGGCTTGAGCCGGCTCTTTTGCAAGGAGTGTATATCAGGCTTAGGTCTTCGTATGTGATTACGTCATCTACCAGCCCTGCTGCTGCCTTCCCCTGTGCACGCTATATAGTCACTGGTTCTTCTGCACTACCCCATGGTAGATCATTGAGTCTGCCATGAGGTTTGAGAGCCTTCCGGCCAGCAATGGCCTCAGCCACATCTCTGATTACCACCACGGTTTGTTCTTTTCTGGGAAATTCAAAGTGACAAACTGTCACCACCTTGTTTTTGATTTTCTTGGAAATTAGACAGCACTTGCTGCATTTGTTGCTGCCATTTCAAGACACGGTCTCTGAGTACAGGTGCTATCAGGTCATTTGGAATGGTACAGGTGACATGATGATTAATGTACTGTGCAATTTGTGACTTGGGGAAAACTCCATTAAGTGGTGAATCTTCCATGCAAAGAAGCATGTGGAAGTGCTGCATTCCAGGATCCTGGTACTCTCTGTGCCAAAAGGAACATGTAACTTCACCCAGAGGGCCATTTGGGGATGTAGTAAAATAGTGTTGCAAGGAAATTGTTTGTGCATGAACGGAGATGCACTGACAGGATCTCATACGACAAGTTCACCTATGGGCATATAACAGAATATATAGGGCTCTAAACGACTACGACTGAATAATATTAATAATAATAATGTCTCGACCAGTTACAAGTATACAGTGCTTTGTTCTGTGTAGGCTATGTACCTTGAAGTTTATATCTAGAATGATTTTCCTTTAAATGTGCTTGATATGGAGGTTTTGTACAAAAATAATTGACACAGACATAAGTTATTGCAGCAGTGTTTCCATAAAACACATTTACAAGTATTTCAAGTATTTGGAGCCGCCTTAGTTCAGTTTTCTCAGATTAGGCTGGTTGCAGACTCGTCCGCTTGTCCTCGTCTGCATATTCACTGTCACTGCCTGAAAGTTAAACTGGGACAGTCAGACTGTTCATATAAGTACCCTTCTGTGGCAGGAAATGGCGTTGCGGTGACGTTAGGCCACAAGAATGAAGAACAACAAAGGTAACTGCAGGTCAAAGGCACAGCGCGCGCTGTTTTTATTTGACAAAAAATAAATACAATATTTAAACAAAAAGACAGTGCTCACATAGCGAAAAAAAATGTTTTAAATAAAACAAATCTCAAACACAAAATACAAACCGGTCAGGCTGGGCAATCACCTTCACTGTTCCTATGTTTATTTTTTAAATATCTCCTCTCTCTCTCTCCTCCATACACCCACCCAGTGCAGAGAGCTGCAGTCTTTTATTATTGCACATTCTGCACGAGTTTATTAATTGTGTGACTGCCGACTAGTTTAACAACGCACTAGCCGTCAGCCACACATTACCATAAGGTTTTAAATTAGCCACTGGCAGAGGCTGGGCTGCCAATCTCGTCTCTGCCAGCATAAAAATAAAAACCAAACAATAACAAAACAAACGCATGGCTACGCTGTCATAAATACAATACGTGATAAACACAAACAAAATAAATCATAATGCAAAATAAACTGCACAGGGGCAGAGGGGGAAACCACGTTCTAAAAATAAATACTGTACAGGGCTGCTTGCCCTGTTACACCTTCTATTTGATGTTTTTCATCCATAATAATCTGATATATGCTGTCGCAAATAGTTGTTAGCTACAGCTATAAACCAGCAGTGAGAGATTGTGTGGACCATATGAGAGACTCAATGCATAGAAGCTTAACATTGCTTTTAATGATTTTATATAGGCAGAGTAGGGGCTTTAAATTGTGTCAAGTTTTCAGCCACATATTTTCTATTGAAATGATTCTAAATTCACTACCAGGACAACAAGATTTGTGTGAGATTTTGCCTGATCGGACAAGTAGTTTTTATGTATCTATTTTTCCTATATTCTGTGGCTAGGAAACACGGGTATATTTTTAGAGCCATGCAAGTTTCTGAAAACTGAATTGCGGGTGTCTAGTACCTACAAATAAACATTTTAACAGGATAGCAGTGGGAAAAGTTGATCTTCTGCTTGTTACAAAGAAACCCAGAAATGGCTGCCTCTGGTAATGCCAGACTAATCTTTTTAAATTTAAGTTATTTATGCTTTTTGTAAACTAGCAAATAAGTAATGTTGTGTTTTTGTTTTTTTTATTTAAGTGCATGAACCGGACATTTTAAAAGCAGCAATCTAAAAAAAAAAAAAAAAAAAAAAAAAAAAAAAAAGTATTCCTGAGTCTAACTAAACTTTGTGGTCAAGCGTGTACAGTACTTGGGATGTTTAAAAGTTTAAGTATTTTTTTATTGTTTAAACGTTATATTTACAAAAAAACTAAAACATTTAACTAGATCTGAACAGAAGCAATATTAGTTACTTATTGTACTTGCACAATCCATAGATTTGTGAAACTAATAAAACATGATTGTCAAATGTTTATAATGATAGAAATAAAATGCTTATTTTATTTTAAAATAAAATAGACTAAATCTTGTGTGTATGTATTCATTCATTTATGTATTTTTTTCAGTGAGTAGTGCAGAGAAAGAATGTTGTCCTCCCAAAAAATAAAACAAACAAAAAAAAAACATCATGGTATGAAACCAGGATCACCCTTTCAGTTGTCCATCATGGGACAAGATGTTAGATGAGCAAAAATGGCTGAGCAGTGCTGTCCGCCGTAATCAGGGGTGGAAATGGATGGTATCACATCACAATTTGCGATGCCATACCATGATAAATGTGATGCACATGTATGTATGGCTCGCTAAAAAATGAAGCAGCTACTTCAGTTTATCTGCTTTGAAACGTATGTAAAATAAAGTACTGTAGACAATGCAGCAGTACTTTCTTTTTGAAAATGCAGCGGTACTTATGTCTGAAAGAGTGGTGTGCCAATTATTTAATTCCATACAATAACACTAGTTTGTGATTGGAGCACAGAATAAATGTTTCATTGATATGCGCTGCAGCCAATCCCGGATTCCACTTACCACGCTAGCAATGAGTTTTGGTGTAAACAGATGGACGGGAACCTCAAAAGCAGAATTTTTTTTTTTTTTTTTTTTTAGAAATACCACTTGAAGTTGAAAATTGCAATCGATAGCAATTGTTCTCGGGTTTGTACTGTTAAAAATTGGATTTCAAGACTCGAAAAAAAAAAAAGGACAACATGATAAAGCACTCTAAATCGGACCGCCATATACGAGCAGGGAAGTTAGACAATGAGCCACAGTCTGCCGAAGAGATTAAGACCACACCATTAGGCCGTGCATGGTGTATCGTGGAGCTGCAGGACAGGCAGTGAGTTTCTCGTTTGATTGGCTTAGTTTACACACTTGCAAAAGAACTACCCTTTTGAAAAATTCGTAAAATTTGTAGATTTATAAAAGAAACATGGAGTGGATATGGGTACAGCCTACAGCAACAGACAAGGGTATAAAACATTCACACAGACAATCGGTGATATTCTGGACTAAAATCTTGTTGACAAACTAAAAGAAACTGATTTTGGAACAACAGATGCTGGAAATATGGAGAAGGAGCTGTTTTGTGAAGTGTATAGCATCGGATCGGTCTGTGAAAACTAACTTATTGGGGAATGTTTAATTTAAATTCTAAAATATTTTGTATTGCAATGGAGTCTATTATAAGAGAGATTGTGTCATATTTAAGTTTAATAATGAAGTACTGTATAATGTGACTGACCAGACTTCCTATACTGTAAGTTTCATCCTATATACAAACTTTTGCATCTTGCAAGCACTCAATATGACATTTTCACAGACTATATATATATATATATATATATATATATATATATATATATATATATATATATATATATATATATACACACACACACACACACACACACACACACAGTGCCTTGCAAAAGTATTCAGATCCCTGATCAATTCTCTTATTACCGAATTACAAATGGTACATTGAAATTTCGTTCTGTTCGATATCACCGTGTAACAATTTTTTTTTTTTTTTTTGGTTCCTGGGTAGTAAGTGTTATTTCTTAATTGCTTATGCCTCAAAAGTATAGAAAATGGCTATTATTCCCCACAAACTTTGCTTTTGTGACCAGGACAGTGATATTTTGAAATGTACCTATTTTCCAGAACATTCCAAATAGATTCAGTGCTGAGTAAACTTGGAGTAACTTCTAGAACTTTCCAGTAATATAAATAGTAGTATAAATAGAGGGGCCTTAAGCCCACCAGTTCCGTTTAGTTCCGGCTGCCTAATACATATCTGCATTTTTCTGAGATGGCATCAAGAGGCTGCAAGCATCTGGCAGACTCATTTTGCTAAGATGTGTTTAGGCCTACAAGGCATCTGCTATTGTCGGCTTGCCTGTCGGGGATCAAGACAAACCCTGGGCACCTTTTTTTAAATTTTTTAAATTGTAAAAGTTTTTAATTTTAAAATGTTATTGAAAAAATATAATATGAAAAATGTTGCGAGAATCTCTTACACATTAGTCATGGGTGAAATAAATGTATTTTTGTAGGATGGTACAGAGGGGAAAAGAGAGCTATGAAGTTCGCTATCCCAAGAATTTGTCGGGAACCCACTGACCACTCAAGCAACTGCTACTTCTGCATGGTGGACCCTTCCAAACGTCGGACTTGCAAGAATGCACCTGCTATCACGTATCCGGACCTTCCTTCATCCATCACCCCAGTGCCACACTGCCATGAGCTCCTCGTACCCACTTCTCCGGAGGGAGAGCAGCAGTCTTTAGAAGAGAGCAGCAAGTCAGAGAGCGAGGAAGACGTTGTAGATCCAGATGACAATTTCAGAGGTGGAGCTGAGGAGAGAAACCCATACTACCCCAACCAAAAAGACCTCAACGACTTGATTAGAGATCTTGGTCTCGCCAAGTCCAGTGCCGAGCTTTTGACGTCTAGGCTCAAGCAATGGAACTTGTTGGATGAAAGTGTGCAAGTCACAGATCAGAGGAAGCGTCACCAACCTTTTTCCAGCTTCTTTACCCGTCAAGATGGGCTCTGCTTCTGCCACAATGTGACCAGTCTGTTCGAGGCAGTCAGAATCGCCTGTAACCAGAATGAGTGGCACCTCTTCATTGACAGCTCATCCAGGAGCCTCAAAGCCGTGCTGCTCCATAATGGTAACAAGTACCCGTCTCTTCCCCTGGCTCACTCGGTGCACCTCAAAGAGGATTACAACAGCATCAAGACCTTGCTGGACGCCTTGAAGTATGATGAGTACGGCTGGGAGGTCATAGGAGACTTCAAAATGGTGGCATTCCTGATGGGTCTCCAATGCGGTTTTACCAAATTTCCCTGCTATCTTTGCCTTTGGGACAGCAGGGACACCAAGGCGCACTACCACAGGCGGGACTGGCCACAGCGGACAGAGTTCTCTGTGGGGAGGAACAACGTCAAGTGGGAGCCACTGGTGGACCCCCGGAAGGTGCTGATGCCACCACTGCACATCAAATTGGGCCTTATGAAACAATTTGTCAGAGCTCTAGATAAGGAGTCGGCAGCCTTCAAGTACTTTCAAGACTTCTTCCCTAAGCTGTCTGAGGCAAAGGTCAAAGCCGGTGTCTTCATCGGACCACAGATAAAGAAGATCCTGGAGTGCAATGAATTCCCCAAGAAGCTCACTAGTAAGGAGAAAGCGGCTTGGAACAGCTTTGTCGCAGTGGTTCGGGGCTTCCTGGGCAATCACAAGGCCGAAAACTATGTGGAGCTGGTTGAGACTCTGGTGAAGAACTACAGCACAATGGGCTGTAGGATGTCCCTCAAAGTCCATATCCTTGATGCTCATCTTGATAAATTCAAGGAGAACATGGGAGCATACTCGGAGGAGCAAGGATTCCACCAGGATATACTGGACTTTGAACGCCGCTACCAAGGACAGTATAACGAGAACATGATGGGAGACTACATTTGGGGGCTGATTCGTGAAAGTGATTTACAGTATAATCGTAAATCTCGAAAATCTACTCACTTCTAAATCTTTCATAGTCATTTTTGTATTACTTTAGTATAAATACATGTTAATTTGGATTCATATGTTGTTTTTTTCTGACTTTATGTGAACGAAAAGACACACATTCGCCCGTTTTCTCATTGGAAATAGTGATATTTTGAAATATCACTGTCCTGGTCACAAAAGCAAAGTTTGTGGGGAATAATAGCCATTTTCTATACTTTTGAGGCATAAGCAATTAGGAAATAGCACTTGCTACCCAGGAACAAAAATTGTGTTACATAGTGTATTTTATTTTTAAACACTGAAACTCAGAATCAATTATTGTAAGGTGACGTTGGTTTTATGTTGGGAAATATTTTTAAGAAAAATAAAAAACTGAAATATCTTGCTTGCATAAGTATTCAACCCCTGTGCTGTGGAAGCTCCCAGTCTGCACCGATGAAAGAAATTGCCCTAACAAGGACACAATTACCTTACCATTGGCCTCCACCTGTGAACCATTAAAGTTGCTGTCACATTTTCTGGATAAAAACCCCACTGTTGAAGGATCATTAGTAAGGCTGTGAATCTGAAGGAAAATGAAGTGTTTGGATATCCCAGTGAGCACAGTTGGATTGATAATGAGGAAGTGGAAGCTGCATCACACCACCCAGGCACTGCCAAGAAAAGACTGTCCCTGAAAACTCAGCGCTCAAACAAGGAGGAGGCTTGTGAGAGAAGCCACAGAGAGACCAACAATCACTTTGAAGGAGCTACAGAGTTCAATGGCTGGGAGTGGAGTAATGGTGCACCAGTCAACCATACCAAGAGCTCTGCATAACACTGGCCTGTATGGGAGGGTGGCAAGAAAGAAACCGTTACTCAAAAAGTACCATCTGAAAGTGCATCTGGAGTTTGCCAGAAAGCATGAGAGTGACCCAGCTGCGATGTGGGAAAAGGTTTTGTGGTCAGATGAGACCAAGATACAGCTTTTTGGCCAAAACTCAAAGCGCTATGTGTGGCACAAACCTAACACTGCCCATGCCTCAAGACACACCATCCCTACAGTGAAGTATGGTGGTGGCAGCATCATGCTGTGGGGGTGCTTCTCATCAGCAGGGACTGGAATTTTGTTACAATTGAAGGAAGAATGGATGGAGCAAAATACAGGAAAATACTGCAAGAGAATCTGCTTCAGTCTGCTAAAAAACTGAAGCTTGGGAGGAAATTCACCTTTAAGCAAGACAATGATCACAAGCACAAGGCCAAAGCAACATTGGAGTGGTTCAAGAACAAAAAGGTGAATGTCCTACAGTGGCCCAGTCAAAGTCCTGATCTCAATCCCATTGAGAATCTGTGGCACTATTTGAAAATTGCGGTCCACAAGCGTCGTCCAACCAACCTGGAGCAAATCTGCTAAGACGAATGGGCCAAAATCACTCCGACACTCTGTGCAAAGCTGGTACATACTTACCCCAAAAGACTTAAAGCTGTTATTGCAGCAAAAGGTGGATTATTAATATTAATGTGTGGGGGTTGAATACTTATGCAAGCAAGATATTTCAGTTTTTTATTTTTCTTAAAAATATTTCCCAACATAAAACAGAGTTTCAGTGTTTAAAAATTAAATATCTAACAGAACAAAATTTCAATGTACCATTTGTAATTCATTAATATGAGAGAATTGGTCAGGGGTCTGAATACTTTTGCAAGGCACTGTGTGTGTGTGTGTGTGTGTGTGTGTGATTATATATATATATATATATATATATATATATATATATATATATATATATATATATATATATATATATATATATATATAGTACCCGTCTGAGTAAAACTTGTACACAAATCGGTTTAGGAGACTAGACACTTGTTTGGAGACAGTAATGGAGGTAAAATAGAACAGTACCTGTTTGTTTATTTCCCTATATTCAATACACAGGGTCGTTGGGACACAGTCCGGTACACAGTTCAGGTTCTCATACAAAGGTGGGTCAATGCAGGCAATAATGGTCTTGAAACAGTCCAGAGTCATACACGGCAAATCAATAGTTTTTTCAATATATTTACTTGTCTCTCCTACCTTACTCCATGCCACACTCACCAACCTAAACTGAGAGTCAGCCTCTCTTTAAATAGGTGAATCACACCCGTGTACTCCTAACAGGTGTGTTGACGACACCCTGCTATCCCACTAAGCTGCTGGGTTGTGCAGTCCATACGAGCGGTCATTTTGTGGATTGTAGTCAATTTTGGGTTGGCCATTTTGTGGCTGTACACAATCCACTTAAAATTTCTACCCTCCTATACTTCCCCTCAATCATCCTACCCTTGGGTCTGCAACAAATATATATATACACACACACACACACACACAAGGGTTCTGAGCACTTGCTTATTGTTCCCCACGGGGTGCACAGGCTGCAGTGTAGTACTCATGTCTTTATTGTAGTTTAAAATAAAGCAGCAACATGTTGTTTTAGGCTATATTAAACATTTGCCACTTGGTTGTGATTTTTTTATTTATTTATTTTTTCAATTTGCGTTAAAAAAAAAAAAAAATCCTGTGTCAATGTTTAAGTCAAGTTCCACTTTTCTACAATAATTTTACAGTGAGCTACCACTTTATTTTTATTTTACAGACAACACTATTTGTGTTGTGCTCGAAAACCCCTATGATGCAAGTTAAACGCCTAACCATATTGTTTAAAATCAATACTTTCTGTAACTTCCCAATGCACGCAGTGCTCATACAGATAATGTTTTCGCCTCATGCAAACAATTCAGTGCCGCTTCCTACTTCACTGTGTCACGGGCGATAATTATTGCTAATAATTTTTCGGTGCAAAAAAATTGTGATCATCGATGTCGGCAATTACTGTTCCAACCCTACAGTAGAGAACAAAATACGTTCACAGTTTGATAAACAAGGCGAATCCAATGTGGCCTTCTGCAGCACAGTTTGTTCTCAAACTGACGTCAACGGCAGTGGTTGCCAGGTGGCTTTGGTTTTTGGTTGGGCCACTCGGGACAGACTTCAAATCCATTTTTTTAGAAGTTAAGCAAAAGATATTAACAATGTATACACTTTTGAAAGTTATCACAACGCATTGTATTTATGTTGTCAACAAAAAACACATTTTACATGCTACGTACACTAAGGATATAAAAAATGCAACTGCAGAAGGGTTACACACAGCAGTCCCCGAAACTAGAGAGGTAGGATTACAAGGGCAGCTGGAGAGCAATTTAGTTGGCTTGTGTGCTGACAGTGCAGATGTGAATCTGGGTGTGAAGAAAGGTCTCGCTGTTCATCTAAGACAGGAGAAACCATGGCTTGTAGCAATTCCTTGTCTTACTCATCAGTACATGTTTTTCATACAAGACAGATCAGATCGTACAAATGTTGGCATTCGGTAACTTAAGTCATTTTTTAATTTGTGTTTTTACAGACTAGAGCTTGCTGTTAAAGATGCACTGAAGGGAACATATTTTTAAATGATCGATGTTTTGACAGCCCTTTTCTATCCGTACCAGAGGAGCCCAAAAAACTGAGAGCTGAAAGAATTAGCTGACACTTTAGAAACAATGGTTGAAAAACCCAGCCGTGATCATGGTACACGATGGCTGGAACATAAATGCAGGGTAACTGAAATTCTGTTGTTGTCTTACAGTGTCATAGTGCAGCTGAAACTGGTAGCAGAGAGGAAAGTTCAAAATCAAAAGGGATTTTAAAACATTAACATCTGGAAAGTTTATTTTGCATTTAGTGTTCTTTGATGAAATTCTCTCTCCACTAGCCAGGTTATCTCTAAATTTATAAAGTGACAATGCTGATTTTTGCGTACATTCTGTCCTGTGTTGAAGCAACACTTGCACAATTCAATCATAGTTGTGGTGATAAACCTGCATGCAAAGAACTATGTTTGCTGTTGGAAAATGTGAGAGATGAGAAAATAGAGGAATTCAAAGCAGTTACTCATAGAGGTGTCAGAAGAGGTACTGAAAGGACGTTTATGTAGATCTGAAATTCACAGATTAGATGAAATACTGAAAACTATACATCCAATTCTGAGCTGACTGAAGTTGTTGGACCTGGCAGTATGGCGCAGTAATGCAAAACAACTACAAGTGTTTCGTAGTGAGCAGACAAGCACTTTACTTGATCAGTGTTCAGAACTTTTAGGTGTGCATAGGAAGTAAGAAAGTAATTTATGAATGGAACAAACTCAAAAAATTCAGACTTAGGGGTCTAGGGCTTATAGACAACAGTGAATTCTGGAGGAGGGTGACCTAGCATGTATAAGACACACTTTCCAAATTTCTTTCTGGTGATCCCAATGAACAATGCCCCATTAGAGCGATCCTATTCAGTCATGCAGCTTGTTAAAACTGACTGGAGAAACAGGCTAGGGGAAAAGATACTAGAACATCTGCTCAGAATCCAACTGGAAGGTCCTGTGCCCAATTACATTAAGGGAAATCTTAGTGGGAACTTAAGTAATTCTACTTAAGTAGTTGCACTTTAATTATTTCTCTTAAGTTAGTTAACCATTAAGTGAAAATACTTAAATGTCCTATTGAGGTCCCTTAAGTCGAATCTCCCCCCGCCCCCCCAAAAAAATAAAAAAAATAAACGGTAATGGTAGTGTTTTTGGAAATTGAAGATGACGAGCAATTAATAAAAAAAACTAATATTTAACCGAAATTCTGTCTTTCAAATGTCTGTAATGCTGGAATCAGATTTACAACCACAAAGAAGAAGAAATCACAAATTGTTCCCTGTTCTGCAGATACTGGTAGAACTTCATTTTTTTACAACTGGTAGCTTCCAAGCAGTTGTTGGCAACATATTCCATATCCATAAATCTGCTGTTAGCAGAATAGTTAACAAAATTTCCAGTGCACTATGATGCAGGGTTGGACATTTCATCCACTTTACAAATAGCGACATGCAAAAGGACTATGCAGTGGATTTTCACAAAGTCGCTGGATTTCCCAGGATTGTGGGCATTATAGATGGCACCCTGTGACAGAAAGACAATGATTCTTGGTGGTAAATCTCCACCCCGACCTGTGAGTGCTCTAAGTAACGGAAACAGAATACTCTGGACTACTTGGCCTGACTCTTCGTTCCGAGAGTTAAAAGGAAGTCCGTCATGTAGAGAAGACGGAGCTTCGGCACACTAACTCATTGGCCCGGAAGTTAAATAATGTGGATTATGGATTACAGGAGCGGCTGCAATCGTTTACGAAGGGGTCATGAGTGACGGTATAAATAGGGGTCGAAGTCATGTATCTGTTCCTTTGTTTGGTTTAAAAGCATTTTGAACTGTAAGGACTGTGAGAGACTCTGTGAGGAATAAAAACATTTGTGAGTGTTTTGTTTTGTTTGTCTGTAATTGTCTTGTGTTATATATTACTAGATGGCTAAACACGATGCCGGAGCTGTCACCAGAGGCCAGCACAAACCCGGAACAGCACTGCACTGTATCACAAACTGTACTTGCACCAATTCACTAGCACTAATTCATGCACTAATGGACTTGTGTGGGTGTATAATAAAAACTGGACTATTATTTGCAGGGCAAACCCAGGGATTATATTTAAGTAATACACAGTGCTGCATTACTTAACATCGTTATTATTTACTGTTTGTTTCGCCGTCAGGCACTGGACAAAACAAATAAAACAAACCTTTGCACATGGATTACAATTGTTCTTTAATCACCTGCACACTTTTAACCACTTTGCCACACACCCACATCAGAATACAGGCACATGAATTCGAGGAAACCTACATTAACAGAAACAATTACCATTCAATTAACGTACAATGCATCTGCGATCCATCCTGCTTTATTACCAATATCTTCGCCTCTTGGCCTGCAAGTATCCACAATGCAAGAATTTTAAAGGAGAGCAAAATCGGCAGAGATTCTGAAGAAGGGAGATACAGGGAACTTCTGCTTTGGGACAGTGGTTACCCTTGCCGACCCTGGCTGATGACATAATTTCTTAACCCTTCAAATCCTTCTCAGATAACTTTCAAGTGTATTTTAATTAATACAGTTACATATTGTTGTATTTACACATTCATTCATTCACGTTTTGCATGTATTGGCACTTGTATTTACTTAATTGTAACTATTGTATTCGCTCTTGTATTTATGTTTTAATTTTTTGTACTTGCACTTATCTGTATTGTAATACTCTAACCACTGCAAGGGTCTGTTAAACACATTTTAAAATGTCATCATTGAGTCTGTTGCCATTACAATGCAAGGATGGAAACAAGACTTCCATTGCATAGGAGTTGAAGCCATTTGGGGTTTTCTGACCTACAGAGACTTTTTTTTTTTTCAGCTTCAGTTGGGCCTGAAGTTAGTAAAATCTGAAATGGACCAAACTGCTATGCATTAGGAATCTTATTTCTAGCCCTGCAATGCACAGACAATGTAATTAAAAAGAAAGTACAGATATAAAAATTGCTACACAAATCCCAAGTTTTGTTACGCAAGTAATATTTTGAGTCGCAGAATTGCTATACAAATAAAAAAAGTTATTTCCATCCCTGAGTAATAGTTGGCAATGACTTTGTAACTGTCATGCATGTATCTGTCATGCAACAAACTGAAACACCTGGAGTTGGATTCGGCTCATTGAGAAAAAGTGGGAAAAAAAAAACAGGCAGAAGCTATTTTTATATTTGAATAACTCCCAAGTATTGCTTATTATAGTTGCGCTCTTAGTATGTTACTTAAATTTACTAGCAGATGTGTTCCAAACTGCACTGAAAGGAACATTTCCTTAAAGTATGTTATACATTTGTTGAGGTGAGGTGGGGTCTCTGAGAACCTTTTGTGTATCTTGAAGAATTTAATGAATGCGTCGAGCTACAAGGCTAGACCCGCCCATATTAATCACTAATTGATTGACTGTGTTCACTGTTAAATAAAACCAACATCCTACAAGTTATATTCTACTTTTTTGTTTGCTTTGTGCAACAGGGAGGGAGAAAGTAGATTAAAAAGAACACAGATTTTTCTCGCATTTTGTCCCTTGGACAACAAGCTTTTTTTAAAAATTGCACACCCTTGTAAACATACCATCAATTTCCAATTGTTCTGCTATTTCTTACCATGTGGCGTCATTTTTATTTACTTTATAACCACGGACACTGGCATCATAAAGAACATATTTTTTTACTTTAAATTCTCATTGATGTCCTTTTTTTATTTCTATGTTAACCTCTGCATGAGTGAGACAGTGACAGTCTGACTGCCACTACTTTTGACCTTATTTCTGATTGGTTCATTGCGACACGAACAGCACACAGCGCGAATACAAATAAAACAATTGGATTTCTATATTTTCATTCATGCTGGTCGCTTTGCTTGCGGTGTTCTTTACTTCATTACTCATTAAATTCAATAGTTTTAATTGTTTTTTATTCAAATGTTTCTGTCCGGTGTTCGAAGTTATACTGTAAATAAAGAAGCTTTGTCACAATTTGTAATTATGAATAGTTTTTTTTTTACATTGTCAATGTATAATTGTTGCTTTTAACAAACAATATGAAATTGTAAAATGCTAAACTAAAATCACAAGCCCGTTTAAGTGTTACATTTAAAATAATACACAACATATCATTAATAACTGTACTCACTAGTCCTACATATTTTATTTCTTCCTGTACATTGTTGACTTTCACCCTTGGAAAATATGTTGTTGACAAGAAACCCATTAATTACTTATTGGTAACCCATTCATTACTTATTGGTTTTAAACACTGCTACAGGGTAAGTGGACATAAATGATCAACATGTATATACTTCTGTAGGTTGCATAAATACACACAAAAAATGGAACATCAGATCAGAGTGGGATATTTATTTGCTTACTGTTGTATGCATACACATTTTAACAACTTTTTCTTTTTATTATTAGGCAACGTTTAGCGAATAGATTGTTTTCAACGTTAACGTTCAAGTTGTTACCAGAATCATACAGTACAGTATAAAAACACTAACTCATGTTTATTTTGATGAAGCCAGTTTGAAATAGGTTCCCGTCTCCATTAGAACTCTTCGAACCAGTCAGAACCATTTTATTTACAGAAAATGTTCATTTCAACCACATTTTTGCACGGGGAGTATGCTAATTTGATGCCCACTTCATTTGCATAACATTCCTCATACTGTTGGAATTGAGGTTTTGCAAGTGTACTCATTCTTCCTAGTCGTCTTTTTACTGATATACAATATAGGGTGTCCTACTAGAAGCTCGTCGACCCGAGGCATGGGGTAGTCATTGAACTTGGCAACAGCGTTTACCTTATGGAAATCAACGCAGAAGCACACTTGGAAAAACCCTTTTTAACCACTATGACAATTGGACGCACCACTTGATCCTGCAAGGCTCAATCACCCCAACGGGTATGGAGAAACGCTTTCTTGATGAAGTAGCTGATCGACTTTCTGGGATCCAGTAAGGTCTCTCTCATACTGTGACACCTGAGGGAGAAATAATGTCATATTCAAAAAGGTTAGTTCTGCCGGGCAAATCAGAAAAAAACATAGCTGAACTCCTCAATAAGCTTACGCACTTCTCGTTGCTGATCTGGAACCAATTGTTTCACCATCAAAATTAAATTGGTGCTAGGGGTCTGTAGACAGGGACCTAAATCATCCTCTACTTCGCCTTGGGCAATAAATAAGACCTCCCTTGCCTGACAGGGCTTTAATAAATTTATGTGATAGATTTCACGTTCATTACAGAGATCGGGTTTCATAATTCACCTTTCCTATAGCCCGAATCACTTCATATGGACCCTGCCATTTAGCACATAATTTAGATTAGGAGGAGCGAAGCAGCAGCATTACCTTGTCTCCACCCTTGCCGGTGCTGAGCTAATCTGAGGTTGTCCTAGGCCAAACGACCGACCAACTCTTAGTAGTGACACATGCTTCACCACATTTTTGGACAAGCCTTTGTGCTGCTCCCACCCCTCTCTCAACAGATCGAGGATGCCGCAAGGCTGTCGGCCGTACAAGAGCTCGAAGGGGGAGAACCCTGTCGAACTCTGCGGCACCTCTCACTGCAAAAAGGAGGTAGGGAAGAGGTAATGCCCAATGTTTCTGCTCTTGCATTACAAACTGTCTCAGCATCGACTTCAGGGTCTGATTAAACCGTTCTAGCAAACCATCCCTGTGGATGATAAACAGATTTCAGGATGGGAAGTATTTTTTATATTTTATACATCTGCTGTAGCGTTTTAGACAGAAAGTTGGTTCTATGATCAGTCAAAATCTCCTTGGGGATCCCTACTCTAGCCATAATCTGCACTAATTCTGTTGCACTCGACCCATCACTACTCGTCAGCAGTCTTGGCACATGGCTACATATTTCAACACATCAGTATGAAGACCTACCCAATAGAATAGAGTCAATATCCGCTCGCTTGTCTTCTCAGCTCCGAGGTGCCCTTCAAAATTGATATCACATGCCAGCCTTATGACCTTGGTCCGACAAGACGGGGGAACCAATAATTGTGTTAGAGTCTGTCCTGGGCCCGTGGCTAGGTTTACCCTATACAGTAATTGCCACTTGATACTGAAGTGTGGATATACTAGCGCCCCAGCACCATCAACATCCTTACCTTCAATAGACTGGACCTGCCCCCAAGCGTGCACTAGTGACAGGTCATTATGTCCGCACTAGTGACATCACACTATGTCCACGCTTAAGTACCACATGTCCAGTATATTGAGAGGGGTGGAAGTAACATCTGCCCTAGGTGGCTCAGTAACCTTGCCCTTTCGGTCACACTGCGTTCCGAATCCTTTTGACTGCGAAGTGTTCTCCCACCAGATGAGTGGACATCCCACCAGATGTCTAATGATGCTCCCTCCCATTTTGCAATCAGTCTTAATAAATACCTGTACAATGCAGTCGCATGTCTTTCTTTTTTCTGCCATGTCGACACACATAAACTGCACAACTTGCTTTTTTCCACTGCTAGTCGCTGCAGACGGGATTATACTGCACACACTGTGTACATGCCTAATCACGTGAGATGTGATCAAATTTAAAAACAGCTTTATTGGTTTACAGGATGGCGTGGGGTGACGTCAGGCCAGATGCAGGAACCAAAACACACACCGGCAGTACTGCAGTGAAAAAATTTAAATACAAAAAATAAAATAAAAAATTAAAGACAGAAAACAATGCTCACAAAGCAAAATAAAATAATAAACAAAACAAGTCACAAACACAAAATAACCCTTAAGGTCCACCTGGGCAGTAGCCTTCACGTTTCCTTTAAGTTTAATTGTTCTTTCTTTTATTTTTACTCTCCTCTCCTGCTCTCGTTCACTACTCCGAACACCCACCCTGAGTGCAGAGAGCTGCAGGCTTATATACCTTGGCCGAAGGGTTTAACTAGCTCCTAATTATTCTATTACCCCTCGGCCACAATCTGCACGAGTTTATTATGTGTGACAGCTGCCTAGTTTAACAACGCACTAGCCGACAGCCACACATCACCACAAGGTTGTATATTATTCCTGGCAGAGGACGAGCTTCCTACCTCAATAACAAACAAAACTCACAGTTACGCCGTCATATTTAAATACAGTAAATCATAATAAACAAACACAAAATAACACAGAGGCGGAGTGGGAGACCCCATTCCGAAGATAGATAAATAAATATATTTAAACATCAGGGCTTTGCCCTGCCCCCTTTTTATGTGCAGGGCTTTCCTACCGCCCTGCTACTGTTGTACATGTCCTTTCACTTGATACAGTATCATATTACATGCAGTCAGTTTGCCCCAAAATGATTCTCATAAGTGGATTGCTTGATTAGTATTTTAGCATGGTTAGTATAGGAATGATTTTGTCCCAGTTGTTTTGATCACTATATGTGGTTGATTATTATGTCAGTAATTCTTATGAACGGAGTGCACTGTACATGCATTTAGGAAAAGTCAAGAACAGACAACCACTTGTCTTTCACACATGTAGAGTAATTTAAATTTAAAAAAAAAAAAACATCTAAATGACTTCCATGGTGGTTCTAGTGTTAAACCATGGAAATTCAATAAACTCTTATAGTTACCATACTTGGTTTTAGTAGAAAGTTGGAACAAAGTCTTGGAAGAGATATGTTGACTTCCTGTGGTGAATATTGCAAAGAATGTATTACTTTGCCTTGTAATTTCATTGAAGAAATTAATTTCCTGGCAGGGACGTCTTAGAAGCTTGTAATGGTGTCCAGCAGGATAAAGTCGTCTGTCATTCCTAACAGACTGATCTGTGTTTTAGAAGATGGTTATGACACACTGGAGTTTTCAAAGGTGTCTTTTTTTGGAGTGTGTGGGTGTGAAGAAGAAGAGGGAGAGTGATTATTTTTGGAGCAAGCTCTTTTAAACCTGGTGCATGATTGAGCAATTTGAAAATAAACAATGTTGGCACTTCTCCTCAATGCAGAGCTCCTCCAATTTCCTCTAGACAAAGCTTTGTCACAAACTTCGAAGCAGAATAGTTTTGAATCTTCATAACTCTTGCATATGTACTCATTGCCATGATAATTTCAAATACATTTTCCTGAAGTCATTCCACCCATTTTCATTTTAAACATTCTTCTGTAAGCTCAACCCTGATCGTGCTATTAATGGTTTTTGAGTTCTAACCAGAAATATCTTTCATTTCAAGGTTTAAAAATCTTTTGTGTTAGTCCATTGCCTTAGAAAATAAAAATCTCCAGCAACATTTTTCCGTTGTCTACCAGATGGCAATGTCACTCCTTATTTAAATTGTATCCATTCTTGGAAGCATTGTCTAAAGAGACAAATTGTCTACTCAGTCCAGTTTGTTTACTCAGAACAATAAATTGGCTTGTGCTCACAGCTGGCAGTTCCTTTGAAAACCAAGAACATCAGTGGGGGTCCTTTTAACAAATTCCTTTTGTTAAAAATTGAAGTTTTCTAAGAGACTCACAGTCTAGCAATCTGTTTATTCAAACTTCCCCTTTCATCAGATATTTTGTGAGAAAGATCCCAGTTAGATATGGTTAAATCCTTATATAATCTAAACAACATATTTAAGCATTAATAAATTGTAAACCTTTTTGCTTCATGTCACATTTTTGCCATCAGCAAATCCACTAGAGAGCACAATGGATTTACCTTCTGGAAGATATGTGCCTAGAAAGCAATATACTTGCTTACAAACTCAGCAAGGGTAGCTTTGTTGGCAGAGCTCTTCAGGAACAACTTATAATTAGGTCTTATCTCCTCGGCTCCTCAACGGTCACACTCCATCTGTTTGATTGACATCTCCTGGTCATACCTAATAGTGATAACAACATAGTAGCAGTGTTCTCTCTGAAGGATTTGCAGTAGCCTGCTAAGGACCCCCTTTCCAAGTAAATCTCATTCAGGGCTGCTGTATTGCCATCAATGATGTATACGGCAAAGTTGGTCTCATGCCGTAATATAGAAGGTACTAGATGCACCGCCTCACAGGTTGATTGTAGCATCTTGGCCATATCTGACGGTTGCCTTTCTCATTGAATCATCATCACTGAACAGTGGTGGTGGTGCCGTAGCAAGTTCATATGGCAGCACAGTTTTCAAATGAATATCCCTTTGTTTGCACACAGCAAACAGGTGAAGAAAAAGCACCTCAGAGTTGGTCAAAAGCATATCTGTTTTTCTGCAAGCAATGCCTTTGTCATGTTACTGAACGTCTTTATCTTCAATCTTGGCTTGTTCCATGCATTATTCAACCTCCTTTGTTGCAACCTGTCCTGTAATAATTTGGATTAGCTCACTGGGCACTGTGCCCAGGTCAAATGGGTTTTAATACTGGCTATGTATGTGGTAATAATTGTGCAACTTTTACTAGAGCTACCAGGGTCCCCTTTTACTTCTGTGGAAGTGGAAGACCTGCACAGTGACTTTATTGCTCCTGTTATGTGT
Organism: Polyodon spathula; assembly: GCF_017654505.1. Lineage (NCBI taxonomy): Eukaryota > Metazoa > Chordata > Actinopteri > Acipenseriformes > Polyodontidae > Polyodon > Polyodon spathula. The sequence continues at coordinate 33,988,445 of NC_054539.1, forward strand.
CTTGTAAGCAACCATCGTATTGCAGTGTTTGCTCAGTATCACAATCAAGCCAGTCAAGACCACGTGCTTCAGTCCATGACTTTGCTGAGAACAGATACGACTGAGACAGTGTCAAGTACCAGTTTTATTCCCCTCACTGCCCTGGACAGTTGCTTGCCTTGAAGCATAAGATGTGCTGTTGACTCAGCATATGTATCTGTTGCTTTAAGAAGGTGCAAGAGACCTCCACTTATCAAACAGTTTGCCAGTGTTTGCTACGAAGGCCATGAGTAAATGCATCCTTCAAAGTTTCATGGTTACCTTTCCATCGTGTTTCTGGTTTTCTCCATAGTGTTTGTTGTGCTTTACTGTAAATGGCCAGGTCTGATGTGACCAGGACATGGGGTCGTTCTAACTTCTCTGCCACTTCTCTGCCACAACCACCAATTTCAGTAGGGTTGTGTTATAGCACCTGCTACACTAATGCAGCATAAGAAGCTTGCTGCTGCTGCACTTAATTGAGTGGCAGAACACCTGCCCAGGTTATTCCAATCAGTTTTAGATAATTGCTAATTAAGCAATAGCTTGTTTTCTTGATTAACAGAGGGCTAATATTAGTTTTATTTGGTAGAATTGGTAAGCTTATAGAACTCCATTGTAAGCTCCATATGTTTCCCTATCTCTGTAGTGCCCGTTTATGTGTATGTGGTTTATTTCTATATCAGGCAGATTGTATGACATTCTAACTAAAATTAGAATGTGTGAATTGGTTGATAATCTGTAATTAGTTGTCATTGGTTCAATCTGTGTCTAAGGGGTCATTAATACTTCCTGTTTCTGTGCTACGGGGAGTTGGTAGTTGGAACATAAGACGGGGGTTGTGTTGTTTTTTGAAGTTTTGGTTTGCTAAGAATGTTAGTTTTCTAGGCTATCGCATCACCACATAACCAGAAGAAAATTAATTCAGTGAATAAATTAATCTTTAGCCTGGTTATTTTTTGTTTCTCAGACAGAGTTAATTTCAGTCCCTATTTGAAAAGCAAAACAAGTTTATTACCAAACGAGTCAAAGAGAAGCCTATGAATCCTGTTTTCCTTTTCTGTTTATTTCCTTTTTTTCCAACACCACTCTGTAACAATCATCAATCCTAATGTAAAGTCATAAAAAAAACTATTAGTGACTGAAAATGAATATAACTTCTCTGAAATAATGTGAATACCCAGGGGAGCAGGATTAGGCAGCAGAGCCAAGAAAAGTGCAAAAGTCAGGTGGAACTGTAACAAAAGGTGTATTTTAAATGTGCAGGGTTCACAGAAATACAGATAGCACACCAGAAATAAAAATTAATAAATATTGCTCCCAACACCAAAACAAAAAGCTATATATTCATAATCTGAATAAATGTTTCATTGTTTGTTTGTTTTTCTCTGCATTGGTTTAATTTCCAGGTTGTTCCAGGTTTTGCGACTGCTGAGAATGCATATTACAAATATGGGTGTTTAATGTTTTGTTGAGGAGTTGTGAACTCAGTCCTGCTCCCCTGGGTATTTACATTATTTCGGGGAAGTTATATTCATTTTCAGTCACTAATAGCTTTTACTAAAGACTCTGCGTTAGGATTGCTGATCATTACAGTATAGATGATACTGAGGTCTGTTGGTGGTGCATGGAGGAATAGATATCTGATGATTATCAGATGCTAATGTATTACTGATGTTGCAGTGTTGAAACGACTCCATGAAGAAATGTCTTGGTTTTCTTTATGTATTAGTTCTAATATAACCATCTAATTATTTATACATAATATATCAATAACACAATGTTTTTAAATAGTGACTCTACAGTGCTGCTAGCCTGACAGGAAGAGACAGGAAGTGCAGCCACGGGAATGTTTTTTTTCCCTATAAAAACCCCTCCCCTTTCCTCCCTCGACCTGGAGTGCGTTCAATAAGCAGAGCTGTTATGTTGCTTTTCCTATTGAACAATGCCGATGCCAAGAGTGCTTCCTAACTTTATCGAGTCAAGTTCTGAGCTTCCTGAAGGCTGTAGGTTCAAAATGGCTGACCTGCATTATCAGTGTGGCGGCTGCAATTTTTAATTTTTTTTAAATATAGACTTGTTTGACCAACACATGTATGGTAAGTTATATTGTTGTTGTAATTTTGGCTTTCAAAAACTGATTCTGATATTTTTCTAAGTGGTTAGTATATTAGAAAAATAAACTTTTTTTTTTTTACAAAATTACAAATCATGCTTAAAGCAACAGTTTTAATACACAGTGATATCTTGCCTGCCATTTGAAACTGCAGTTGCTTTAATAAAAATGGCATGTGTCTTTTTTTTTTAGGTGTTTCTTAAATTAAGACTATATTTCAAAAATCCAAACTTCACACCTGAAAAGGTGGGTTTAGTCTCTACTGCTTGTCACTCGATGTGTCTTTGGGTTTTGGCTTTGGAACCTTATCACAAAGTTATTAAGGTACATCTGATCTGTTAATAAATACATTTTTTAAACTAAAGTGCATCATTGCAAACATGTTGGCAAAAACTTAAAAAACGTACAAACAAAATACATGGGCTTATACAGCAAAGCCACATTTTCATCTAGTTTGACATATTTTGCATTTATATACTTTTTTTTTCAAACAATATATGAATACCAAAATTGTTTATATTTACATGGTATAATAATATACTAAAACTTAATTACTAGTAAAACGAGTGACATTAAAGTTACACCTTTAAAAACAACCTTGGCAGGGATATTGTGTGTATAGTTTGTTGTAAGTAAAGTTTGATATACAGATAGTCCTCGCACTTACGACACAATTAGTTCATAGAAGTCGCGTTGTAAGTCGAAGCACATTTTCCCATAGGAACAATGTTATAAATTGGGGTTACGTTCCTGACTCTTCGGCCAGATAATATAGTTTTACAAAAATGACCCGTTATATTGTACTCATGCAAATATTTATTTAAATATTTACCCACAGCCTGGTGGTTATGTGCATATTACTATAGCCACCTACCTGACTTGTTTAAAAGTACAGACTCTGGGTTTCCAATGACATATTCATTGTGTGTATGCGGTGGTACTAGCAGGAAATACGATTGCCTGAAGTTAAGCCCCTCATCATATGACAGCTTAGGTTTTGTTTGTCATAAGTGTCGTATCGATGTCGTAAAGTCAAAGCAGGGTAATAATGCAAAAAATTCTTAAGTGCCTTGTGTCGTCAATCAAACCGTCATAAGTCAAAGATCGTCTGTATTTAGAATTTAAGTTTGGCAGGGATGGGGTTAAAATTCCATCCTTACCAAATTCATGTGCAGAATGTGGTTCCATCCCTACCAAATCCATATGCAGAGGGTTAAGCCCAGCCTCATGGACTAGATCAATTTAATTTAAGAACATAAGAACATAAGAAAGTTTACAAACGAGAGGAGGCCATTCGGCCCATCTTGCTCGTTTGGTTGTTAGTAGCTTATTGATCCCAAAATCTCATCAAGCAGCTTCTTGAAGGATCCCAGGGTGTCAGCTTCAACAACATTACTGGGGAGTTGATTCCAGACCCTCACAATTCTCTGTGTAAAAAAGTGTCTCCTATTTTCTGTTCTGAATGCCCCTTTTTCTAAACTCCATTTGTGACCCCTGGTCCTTGTTTCTTTTTTCAGGCTGAAAAAGTCCCTTGGGTCGACACTGTCAATACCTTTTAGAATTTTGAATGCTTGAATTAGGTCGCCACGTAGTCTTCTTTGTTCAAGACTGAACAGATTCAATTCTTTTAGCCTGTCTGCATATGACATGCCTTTTAAGCCCGGAATAATTCTGGTCGCTCTTCTTTGCACTCTTTCTAGAGCAGCAATATCTTTTTTATAGCGAGGTGACCAGAACTGTTATTCAAGATGAGGTCTTACAAGTGCATTGTACAGTTTTAACATTACTTCCCTTGATTTAAATTCAACACTTTTCACAATGTATCCGAGCATCTTGTTAGCCTTTTTTATAGCTTCCCCACATTGCCTAGATGAAGACATTTCTGAGTCAACAAAAAAACTCCTAGGTCTTTTTCATAGATTCCTTCTCCAATTTCAGTATCTCCCATATGATATTTATAATGTACATTTTTATTTCCTGCGTGCAGTACCTTACACTTTTCTCTATTAAATGTCATTTGCCATGTATCTGCCCAGTTCTGAATCTTGTCTAGATCATTTTGAATGACCTTTGCTGCTGCAACAGTGTTTGCCACTCCTCCTACTTTTGTGTCGTCTGCAAATTTAACAAGTTTGCTTACTATACCAGAATCTAAATCATTAATGTAGATTAGGAATAGCAGAGGACCTAATACTGATCCCTGTGGTACACCGCTGGTTACCACACTCCATTCTGAGGTCTTTCCTCTAATCAGTACTTTCTGTTTTCTACATGTTAACCACTCCCTAATCCATGTACATGTGTTTCCTTGAATCCCAACTGCGTTCAGTTTGAGAATTAATCTTTTGTGCGGGACTTTGTCAAAAGCTTTCTGGAAATCTAAATAAACCATGTCATATGCTTTGCAATTATCCATTATCGATGTTGCATCCTCAAAAAAATCAAGCAAGTTAGTTAGGCACGATCTCCCTTTCCTAAAACCATGTTGACTGTCTCCCAGGACCCTGTTACCATATAGGTAATTTTCCATTTTGGATCTTATTATAGTTTCCATAAGTTTGCATATAATAGAAGTCAGGCTTACTGGTCTGTAGTTACCTGGTTCAGTTTTGTTTCCCTTTTTGTGGATCGGTATTACGTTTGCAATTTTCCAGTCTGTCGGTACCACCCCTGTGTCAAGAGACTGCTGCATGATCTTGGTTAGCGGTTTGTAAATTACTTCTTTCATTTCTTTGAGTACTACTGGGAGGATCTCATCCGGCCCAGGGGATTTGTTTATTTTAAGAGCTCCTAGTCCCTTTAACACTTCTGCCTCAGTTATGCTAAAGTTATTTAAAACTGGATAGGAACTGGATGACATGTGGGGCATGTTGTCAGTATCTTCCTTTGTAAAAACTTGTGAAAAGTAATCATTTAACATATTTGCTATTTTTTTTTCTTCCTCTATGATTTTGCCATTTGTATCTCTTAAACATTTAATCTCCTCTTTGAATGTTCTCTTGCTGTTGTAATATTGGAAAAACATTTTGGAATTGGTTTTAGCTCCCTTAGCAATGTTCATTTCTATTTCTCTCTTGGCCTTTCTAACTTCCTTTTTGACTTGCATTTGCAGTTCCGTGTACTCTTTCTGTGTACTTTCTTTTTGGTCCTTTTTTAATGCTCTGTAAAGTGCCTTTTTTCGCTGAATATTTTTTTTTAATTGATCTATTAAACCATTTTGGCAATTTAGTTTTACATTTAGATTTGTCTACTTTAGGGATGTAATTGTTTTGCGCCTCTAGTACTACGTTTTTGAAGAACAACCATCCTTCTTCTGTGGGTGTTTTCTCTATTTTACTCCAATCTACTTCTGTTAGTCTCTGTTTCATACCTTCATAGTTTGCTTTTCTAAAATTGTAAACCTTAGCTTTAGTCTTTACTTTTGAGGATTTAAAAAACACTTCAAATGAGACCATGTTGTGGTCTGAGTTTGCCAGTGGTTCTCTGACCTCTGTTTTAGTTATTCTATCTTCGTTATTTGAAAAGACTAAATCAAGGCATGCCTCCCCTCTAGTGGGTGCCTTCACAAATTGTGTTAGGAAGCAGTCATTTGTCATTTCCACCATTTCAATTTCATCCTTCGCGCTACCCACCGGGTTTTCCCATTTTATTTGGGGGAAGTTGAAATCCCCCATTAGTATGGCTTCTCCTTTGCTACACACATTTCTAATGTCATTGTATAACAGATTATTTTGCTCACCGTCTGAATCTGGCGGTCTATAGCATGCTCCTATTATTATGCCCAATCATTAGTATCATGAGTCAGGGACTCAGGACCTCCCGTCTGACGACAGGGCCGCTGTCCCAAAAATTGATATGTGTGGTTTTTGTTCTAACTATACACTAAATTGATTAATTGGACAAATTAAGCTTCTAATAAACATTTAATTGGTCCAATTAAGTAATTTAGGGTACAGTTGGAACAAAATCCTGAAGGAACAGCAGCCCTCCAGGACCAGGGTTGAGTAGCCCTGTCCTAGATGATTAGCAAGAGGAGGGGGTGAAAGAGAGCGTGGGGGAAGAGAGAAAAACAATTAGTGATGGGCAAAGCAGTACTCAATTTTTGAAACCGATCCAGACAAGCTTTCAGAGCAGGAGAGAGCAGAGATACTGTGGAATTGCAACGTAGTAGGGGGGGACTGAGCTGACTTGGACAGGTTTGGAGAGGGAAAGGGGTTTATGCGGAAGAGGAAATCAAGAAGGGACAGGTTAGCAAGGGGGGGAGACATTGGACTGGAGAAAGTATAGGACATTGTTAAAATAATTTAAATCAAGTGTTGTGATATAATAAAATACAGATATAAATGAGTGAGAAACAAGCTTATGTCAGGAAAAGAATGTGAATATAATATAGAGAAAAACAAAGTAGGTGAGGAGGAAATGGACTGTCAAGATATGGGAGGTAAAATAAAGAAGGGATCAGTAAGTGGTGATAAAGAAGAAAGTAATTCTGAGACAGGAAAGAAAAATAAAGGTGGCTATAGGGAAAGTAAAGGCAGTGAGAAAAAGTTAATGGAGGAAGATTGTATATTGAAAAATTTTCCTAATAACCCTTTAATAATATTCAGAAAGAGGTTAATAATAGCTGGATAAATAAGGAATTGGGCAGGAAAAATCTTTGGATAGGTTAAGGATTACACACACTACTCTGAATGGGCATTTGTTTAGAGTAGATAAACATATTAGTGGATTAGTGAGAAGTGTAAAAGTCCACAAACGGTAAATGTATATAGTGTTCTGGGTTGGTTAGTTTAGGACTGGGAGCAGGAGGTTGTGCTTCCTGTCTCTGCACTGTGATAGCATAGCTTTGCCTTGTTTTTTTTTGTTTTTTTTTTTGTATTTATATTTGTTTGTTAAATCTTTTTTTTTTGTTAATGAAAGTGTGGAGAAGTGCTGAACTGCAGTTTTCCACCACTGTCTGCTATTCCGCAATGCCACTCTTCCACAAAAGCATACACTTATTTCATTCACAATAAAATCAGACAAAGCCTAAGTGGGAAATGCTTTGAAATGTTGAAATCTTCTTTTTTTTTTCTAGTAGGTCTTTTTTCCAATATTGTATGTAAAATATCTATGGATGTCTAAGCAATGCCAGTTCCACGACTGCTTGAGGTCTCTAACATCTATGGCTGTAAATCTTTTATCTTTATTGGCTTATTTTAGAAGAAGAGAAGTAAAGGAAGTACATTTTTTTTTAAGCAAAAGAAAAATACAACAAATAACCAATACAGTAGTGTTGGTTGAATCATGTATCTGGCTAACTCCTAAAATCTTTTCTATAGTTAAAGTCAATCTTATAACATGAATTACATTAAAAAAAAAAAAAAAAAAAAAAAAAAAAACTGGTGTTCTCCCGGTCCTCTCTATCACAACAATAGGTGAGGGTGTTCAATTACACCATCAGTTTCAGATGCAGGTGTACTTTAAATACTCTTGGGTTTTTTTTTTTTTTTGCTTTATGAACCTAACCATGAAGAGACTCTATTTGTAAAGCATTTTACAGCATCAGTTTGATCCATCAGTTACTGTTAGGGGTAATCCCAAATAACCACTGATATTGGTTGTAAAACTCTCTTTAAAAATCCAGGCTTATCCCAGCAAAGCTGATCAAATCAATTCACTACCTCCACTCCTGTACAATACAAACAGGGCACTGAATCAATTGATTGTAATTAGACTTCACATTGCAGTATGTAATGGGGAAAATATTGTATTACTAGTTACTTCTGTTTTAAATACAGTGTAAGGTATGGTTTAGCCTTTTCCTTTCATAAATTAAAAACGATATATATTTAAACTTAACCACAAAATGACTCAGATTTGAAAGATGCAAATCAATTTATTATACAATCATTTTATACATATAGCAGTTTTCTGTGGTTTGCACAGGCTCATATTACATGACCAGAAGAAACAATAGAATAGAAATAGTGCTAGTGCTTCTACAAAAACATATACCGTATTCCTTTGAATTTAAGATGGCCTGCATCTTAAATTTGAGTATAGTGATGTGTGTATTAAATTCAGCAATAAAAACATGTGAATATCTGAGTACACAAACAGTAACGTGACTGACTTCAGAGAAAAGGTGAACAAAGACGTCACTGCCCGATCTCGAATCATCCATGACATACAGGCAGCCATTTTCAAAGAAGTGAGCCTACTGTGGAATTCGAAGAGAAGTTTGTACAATTTTATTGTTTCGTTAATAGGCCAACAAACAGTACCAGCATAGATAAATTGGAAAATGCTGATCAGACCTCCATTTTCTTCAACGTGCCAAGTAATACCACGGTTCACAAAAAGGAAGAAAAGTAGGTTTGAGTAATCGTGACTGGAAATGAGGAGCAGTGCACAGCTGTAATGCTGTGTGTGACTGCAGACTGGAAATGAGCAGCAGTGCATAACTGCAATACTGTGTGACAGCAGACGGACACAAACTGCCTCCATACTTTGTTTTCTTATATGTGTAATTGAGGTTGAATCTTTGTTAATGTAGCTTTATTTGATGTTTTATTTTATCTTAAATTGAGGTTGGAAAATTTGGGCTGCATCTTAAATTTAAAGGACTACAGTACATGTATAATACCTATCTGTTTTGATATTGACACACAAAACAAACAATACAACTTAATGATTGCATAAAAAAAATACAAATATTTGAGGTTAAACATGTTTGCATACAGTATATATACTGGTATAAATTTAAAATGAATACATTTGATAAAAAAAAAAGCTAGATTAGAAAAAAAATTGTTAGATATATTTAGCACATACTTAGCTAGTATGACATTTTAAATGCAGTACTCTTAATAAAATATATATTTTTTATGATATTGAAGTACCATTGCTGTAAGAACTTTAACTACATTTTTCCAAATGAACCATATGTTTTCAGAATGTCTCTGTACAGGACTGCAAAGGTCTGATAGCCATGACCTCTAAATTTAAGCTGATGTCATCTTGCTGTGCAGCAAGAGTCATTCTACTGTTAGGTCCAATGTGGAAATACAGCATACTTGAATCACTAAAAGCCTTTTCCAACAAACAGGAATTAGAATGTTTTCCCAAAGATGTAAACAATTGTATGTCCACAAAAAGATGATAATTCTACATTTTATATCAACATAATACTTTAAATGGTGCACTCAGTAATACGCATACAGGTACTGACTAACTTCACTATAATGAACCCTTCTTATATTATAATTTATAACAAACCTCAGTTTTTAACAATCTGAACAGCAATCTGTTTTCAATGGAAATGAGCCCTATTAGAACGACCACTTACCAGGATTTACCTTGATACAACAATCGAAGTACTGACTGACACTGTGAATGTGTTATTATCTCTTTGACCATGGTTGGCTAATAAAGGAATAATGCACGACAGGGCATGTGTTGTGTTGGGATAACATCGCGCCTCAGGTTGTTGGGCACGAGGCCGCTGGCCAAGTGCATCCAATACCCGAGAAGCAATGTTATCCCAGCACAACATCCAACCTGGAGTGCATTATTCCTATTATACAGTAGCTCACACTGTAAAAAATAGCAAATAAGACTCATTCATATTTTAAAAAGTGATTTTAAATTAGACAAATGTGGAAATAACATTCTGCCTCATAAAATAGTTTCTGCTTTCCATTTACAACTGTAGTAAACTATTAACTATGACGTTCTAACAGATAAAGTGTTATTTCTGTTTAAAATGAGTAAATAACAGAACTTATTTTTTATGTGTGCTGTGAACACACTGTTGGCAGAGTTGAACTCTGCATTTGACAGTATATTAATATTACTGCTCAGGGGTGGTTCATTTAAGAGTCTGTTTAAGCCTGTTCTGAGACCCACATAACTGCCTATGTCATACGACTCTCCAGAGCTACTTCTGACAGAGGTATACAATTGTGATAGAACTGTATTAGGGTGTTCTAGCTTGACAGTTTTGAAGTCTATATTTTTCACTCTCACTCACCCAATCATAAAAAACTTTGACTGCCCAGTTGGTTTGTCGTTTCGCAGATGCTTTCTTTTTGTATGATTCTATCTTGTCTAGTCCCTCGGAGTCGATCTCCAGGTTTTTTTGTTTTTGTTTTTTTTTCTCATTGAGAGGTGTTGTCTGGTCTCCTGGCTGCTCTGTTTTTGAAGGCTCTTTGCCAAATGAGGTTTCCACAGTTGTCATGTTGTTTAAGTTAAAATTCACTTCAGGAACTGTGTAATTTATTCTGTGTTATTGACAGTTGTTGCGAATTGATATGTCTGTCTGTGTATGTTTTCAGTGAGGAGGTTGCCTGTACTAGGTCCGTGATGTTATGCTAGGATAACATCACAGGTCTAGTGCAAAGCTGACCAATCGGAGCTCAGGATTTTTTCTTGCCATTGTAGAATTCAAAGATAACCTACTCTAGTGTGAATAATGTATGACGTATGCAATTGCTGCCTGCCATTTTAACAGACACTGTAACCAGGCTACGGCATGAGGAGGAAAACAGTGCAATCAGAAAAATATGAAGCATTCTACGCTGGATGTTTTTTTCAACAGAAAGGACATGTAAATTACATTGTAATTACCGTGTTCAGCATGTAAGTGTACATTTTTTTCTTCTTTACTGTTTTCTTTTAAACATACAATTTAAATGTTGATCAATGGGAAGTAATCTTCACAAAAGTACTATATATTGACATTTAATTCAAATTGGTCGGTTTTCATTATTCAGAGACAGCAAATTGCCAAACCCTATTATAATGAACACCCTGATATAACGAACATTTCTCCTGGTCCCACAGGGACTCGTTTATAGTGAAGTTAGCCTGTATTTACATCCGGTTAATTGTTTTTTTTGTAATTTTTTTTTTTATTCTAATCTGTAAATTTAATTTAATTATTAACATGAAAAAGGTTTAAAGTAAGTAATATAGTTGATAGTGGAAAAAATGAGTACAGTGTACTTGAATAGAAATGTCTCTCATGCGTTTCTGGTGGAGTCTTGAAGTTCTTAAAGTGTTTTAGAGTATCATAATACATTTAATCTTGTTATGTACAGTACTAGTCCGAGTAGTTCACAAATTAATTTGATCTTTTCACTGATTTATGTGAAGCATACAGAGTGCAGGCATAATAAGTATTGTGTTTATATTTTAATAGGATACTGCCACCTATAAAAGGAAAACTAGTATTTCATAGTTTTACATTATATTTTCTGGCCTAGACTGTACTTTCTTTTTATAGAAAACACTTAAGGCATGTTTGCCACATTACTAGTATTTAGAATGTAAAGCTCATATACCACTAGTCTTCTTGTTAAACTATTAATTGTACTTTCTTTCCTGGTTTAATGTAATCAGGCTTTGCATTTTAAATTGTCCACTCTAAGTATGTTAAGGGTTTTCTCCTTATTTTCTGGTGGAGATGTGCACTTGAGAGCTTCAAAAGGAGATAAGTTGGCTCTGGTCTGGGATAGCCAGCGAACCAAAGATTTCATCTTGCAGTCACATGACCATGGGTTGTCATGCAGGTATACTTCCTTGAGAGCTGAAAATACAAGAGCAGTGTTTAACATGTGTCATTTTAATTCTAGTATTCCTCTTTTATATATAAAAGATGTGTATCTAGCTAATACCAATGAGGTTTAGAGGTGCCATATTGTTGGATACTAGTACTCTGACATCTAGCAGTCTCTGAAAGCAGGAAAGAATACTAATGACTAGGTATATGCATATACTTTAACTGTAAAAGACTGTCATTTTGTATTCATTACTTTCTGTAAACTTGCCAATGTAATATACTGAGCATCAAAAGAAACTTATCACTTTTATTTGGGTCAAATTTACTAAATGTAATCGAAAAATGACAAAAAGAAATGATGTTTTAGAGCAGGTGCAGTGACATTTTATTCTACTGATTAACAATTGACATTTTACTGTCTAGAGTTATGGGGGGACGAGGGGGACCAGAGCTTTGCACCAGGTTTCGGATGTTGTCTTGTGAAATCTTTGCCCATTCCTCTTGTAGTGCCTGGATAAGCATCTGCCTGTTCAGTGGTCTCCGAGCCCTAGAAGCTAAGTCTACCGGTTTGTGTCCTGTCATTGACAAAGTGTAACTGGTTATACCGTCTCACCAGATTTGAAATTTCTGGTTGTGAGCACCCAAGACAGCGAGCCACAGTACATAAGAACATAAGAACATAAGAAAGTTTACAAACGAGAGGAGGCCATTCGGCCCATCTTGCTCGTTTGGTTGTTAGTAGCTTATTGATCCCAAAATCTCATCAAGCAGCTTCTTGAAGGATCCCAGGGTGTCAGCTTCAATAACATTACGCTGCCCTAGTCCAGCCTCCAACATGCCGATTGCACGAAGGCACTGCTCTCTTGACAGATGTGGCGTGTCGGTATTCTTCTGTGATTTGCTTTATTGCTTTTATTTAAACTTGCAATTCACCAGCTGAAATTACTCCATACCCAGTGTCCAATCAACTGCCTCACTAATTAGGTGATTAAGTGCATATGCTTCAGTCATGGTCACTCAAGTGTGTCATGGTCAAGGATGAATGATCGAGTGATTAAAAAAAAACAAAAAAACATTTTGGCAATGTCCATCATTTATATACTTTTTTTTTTCCGAAAATAAACGTGTTATAATAGTGATGTTTCTTTTGATGCTCAGTATATATTACATGTACTGCAAAAGAACTGTGTGCACTGATGCATTTCTACATAACTTTTAACTGACCATTTATTATGATTGTATTGTGCAATTACTGTATATTTCAGAGTACATATATTTCCTTATTATTTTATTTAAAGGATAAAACATTAACGTAATTTCTTAAGTAAACTGACAAAAGGGCAAGTTCCTTTTCAAGTATGAAATGTAGCCATTACCTAATGGGATATAACCTCTTGTAGCCAAATTACTTGAGCACTTACATCAAAGCTGTTCCTTTAGGAGTCCTATATGTGTCAGACGTCGTCTCCGTCCACACAAGATAAATATCAGTGATGCATAAGCACCATTTTCCCTTTCAGCCTTTGTCTGAGGAAGGAGTGAGCTCTGATCTAAGTCATAACTACAGAGATTAGTTGATTAATTCACTTTTTCTCTCATTTCATATTTTTAAATAATTTAGCTTTTTAAGTACTAATTCTAGCTTTAGGTTCTGATTAAGTCCCCTCTGTGTCCGTGTGCCCTGTGCGAAGCCTGAGGCTCTCCCTGCCCCTTTCCTGGGGTTCAGTAACTTGTTGCGGCTAAGTTCACACTCTCTCCCTTGCTGCTTGGCTCTTCGGGAGGCGATATAAATTCTTGCTACTTCTTCATATAATATATATATATATATATATATATATATATATATATATATATATATATATATATATATATACAGCTCTGGAAAAAATTAAGAGACCACTGCAAAATTATCAGTTTGTCTGGTTTTACTATTTATAGGTATGTGTTTGGGTAAAATGAACATTTTTGTTTTATTCTATAAACTACTGACAACATTTCTCCCAAATTCCAAATAAAAATATTGTCATTTAGAGCATTTGCAGAAAATGACAACTGGTCAAAATAACAAAAAAGATGCAGTGTTGTCAGACCTCGAATAATGCAAAGAAAATAAGTTCATATTCATTTTTAAACAACACAATACTAATGTTTTAACTTAGGAAGAGTTCAGAAATCAATATTTGTGGAATAACCCTGATTTTTAAGCACAGCTTTCATGCGTCTTGACATGCTCTCCAGTTTCACTTTGATGTTGGGTGACTTTATGCCACTCCTGGCACAAAAATTCAAGCAGCTCGGCTTTGTTTGATGGCTAGTGACCATCCATCTTCCTCTTGATCACATTCCAGAGGTTTTCAATGGGGTTCAGGTCTGGAGATTGGGCTGGCCATGACAGGGTCTTGATCTGGTGGTCCTCCATCCACACCTTGATTGACCTGGCTGTGTGGCATGGAGCGTTGTCCTGCTGGAAAAACCAGTCCTCAGAGTTGGGGAACATTGTCAGAGCAGAAGGAAGCAAGTTTTCTTCCAGGACAACCTTGTAGAGAATATTTTGTGTGTCTGTGCCATTGCTGTGTTTGCTTTGCTGCACTGACCCTGTACCAGTCACCTGCTCAGTACCAGAGCTGGTAGTCAGGACCAGAGCCTGTTCTAGTCAACTAGCTGGTACCAGAGCCAGTACCATTCAGTACCAGAGCCTGTACCAGTGACTTGGTTGGTAATAGAGCTCTGTGGAAGGGTGTGGGTATTCACTGACACAGGAGACAAAAGTGTACTTGCAAACACCGCATAGGTGCCCAGTTTTATTTGTTCTCTTTTTTAATTCTTATTTTTGCCTGCAGAGGGCACTGTTGTCCGTGGCTTGAGTACCGGCAACGGTAAACAAGTCCACAGTTATACCAATACAAGTACACTGTCCAATGCAGGTGCACTCGCAGGTGCTCTGGACTAATAATCATAAAGGACAAAAGGTGAAAAATAAAATAAAACACAGTAATAAAACTACAAAATAAAGGTGCTGCACTCTGCAGCATTTACCCCGACACACAAGCCCACACACGAGGCTGCTGCCCCCTACATATCATATGCCAAACAGTCAGCACAGACCTCCCCTGCTACAAGCTTGTACCAGTGACCTGGTTGGTACCAAAGTAGGGACCAGTCACCTTTACTGGTACCGAAGTTGGTACCAGTCGTCTGGTTCATACCAGAATCTGTACCAGTGACCCAGTTCGGTCTGTTACCAGTGCTCAATTTTTGTGTACACTGTACACAACAGTTTTCAGTAGCAGTCAGCTTACTGTCTGTTCTTGTGCACATACATTGCACAGCTGAACAGTTTTTTTCAACCTTGCACCATGCCTGGGTTTCACCTTTGTGCTGATTGCAAGAGAAAAATTCTAGCAGAGGATAAGCATGACAGGTGCATCCATAGCCTGGGAAGGGAGTATACAGAGGGGTCCATTAAAGACCACAGTTCTTGTGCAGTTTGTGCTCATTTTCTAAGAGGACACTGGAAAGCAGGCTGGCCTGATGTTCCAGGGACCGATTTGCATCTCTGACACTGGCACAACGTGACTTGCCCCATTCGTTACCTGCAGTGTGGTCAACAGAGCCCCCACTCCCTGTTACACCGGGAGCTAGGAAACGATCCTCTAGGGTTAGGAGCAGGACTAAGAGTCCTCAATCCTCTAAATCTTCCTCTTCATCACCTGGCTCGGAGAGCTTCCCCTCTCCTCCTACACGGAAGAGGAACAGGAGCTGCCATGGCAGGCATTCTGGTACTGACAGGTTGCGGGGTAAATGGAGAAGTTGTTTGAAGCTATAAACCAGTAGCAGTCCCTTTTGATGGAGCTGCTGTGAGGCCTCCCCTGTTGCCTCAGTCCCCAGAGTTCAGGCACCATCGTATGATCCACAACCAGAGCAGGAGGACGCCATGTACCTTATTGCATCTGAGGGCATGGACACCCAAGAACTAATCTTCCCATCCGAGCTCACCTCCCTTATCAGACATGCTACCACAGCCTTGCAAGTACCTTGGGCCACAGAAGATGATCTTAAACGCTCTATTTTTTTCCCCAATTTGGAATGCCCAATTATTATTTTCATCTCGGTTCACCGCTGCAGCCCCCCCGGCGACTCGGGGAAACAGAGGCCGACTCACCCGTCTTCCGAAACGTGTTCCTGCCAATCCATAATTTTTTGCACTGCAGATCCACAGCGAAGCGACCAGACCTATAGTGTTGGAGGACATCACAGATCTGAATGGCTCCACTGCAGACCCGCAGGCGCCCTATCAGCCACAGCGATCGCTGGTGCGCGATGAACCATGGATTGCTCTGTCTACCTAACCCCTCCCTACCTGGGTGGCGCTCGGCCAATTGTGTGCTGCCTACTAGGAACTCCTGGTCATGGGTGGCAATGACAACGCTCTATATTTGATAGGGTGTCTGCTGCTGTGCATCAGTGCCTGGACCACCTGGTTCTCACGTGTTTTTTGCACCAGGTGAAATCATTCTGGGAGCCCCCAGCAACTAATCCTGCTTTTCTCCCTCAAAGTTTTTTCCATATCAACCAGTCAGTGGAATTGGAGGCCTTCCATCCACCTCCTTTCCAATCTGGGGAGGGAGAGAAAGTTCCCTACGCTCTGACCGGATAGGGCACTAATGTATTATGCTGACCGCACCCATAGTTGGTGGCAATCAGAGCAATTGTTTACAGTTAGCACTCACATTTCCGACCCTATAAAATTTTGACTTCAGTGACAGTTAAACGCATGTGAAGCATATCTAATTATTTCATTTTAGCCTGCTCCAATCCTTGCCCTTTTTTCAGGGAACATAAAAAAAGATACAATATCTAAAATACATATCTGAAAGGACTTTGTTTTAAAATAAGTAGGCTTCCATTTAGATGTACTGTATTGGCTTTGTTGGTACAGTACTTATATTGAAAATATAGTATTATTTTAATTCAGAACGATATGATTCTGAAAAATATCACTTGTCAACACTAAAGAGATGACACGTTAACTGTAATACAGCACATGCTTTTACACGTATTGTAAATTCACACGTGTTGTAGTGGTATGTAAAATTTCCCATTAACAACCTAACAGCAAAATTAAATCTAGAACTGCATTAAATGTAAAAAGCAATTAAAAAAAAAAAAGGTTTCAGAATTAAAAAGTCAGTATTCAGAATATGGTGCTTGATAAGTTTGTTTTGGCTGCATTTTCATCAGGTGAAACTGGAGGAAACGCTGTGTAACTGCACAATATAAGACAGACTGATTTGGCATTAGAGAGAATTTAAATAAAAAAAATAAAAATGTGAGGGCTGTGACGGATATTCAGATAAATTGTAACATTTAAGAGATGGGCTTTGTATCAGAAAACTGGTGACGGAAATCGCATGTGACAGGTAAGTGCATTAATTTGTTATATATATATATATATATATATATATATATATATATATATATATATATATATATATATATAATGGGGATTGATTTTATTCTTAATACAATGTGGTAAAACGTGACTGACGTGTATCTGGGTAACGGATGTCTGAGTGCTGACTGAAACTTTCCTTTGGGTCTAAGTTTCACGTACAATCCCTGTCTAAGCAGTGGCTCTCAAAGTGGATTACAGACACGGTCAGGATTGCATACAATCTAGCCAAACTGCCCCCTCCAGAAAAGGTCACTGGTCAATTCACAAGAGGCCTTGTAATCTCCTGGGCAATATTCCAAGGCGCATCTGCCACAAACATTTGCAACGCTGCATTACGGGCCATGCCTCGTATTTTTACCAGATTCTACCAATTTACATTTTTTAGATCAGCTGAACCCTGGTTTTGGGACCAGAGTTTTAAGAGCGGCCACTCATTCTGCTTTTTAACACATTTGTATTGTGTTCCACTTCAAGTCCTGGGGTAGTTGTCCATACACCCTTTTTTGGAGTTTTGGTGTTAAATGCTGAGGTTACTCAGTGTAACCTTGTAGCATACACACTGCATGAGGGTCCTCCCTCACTGAACTGTGGAATATATTCCATGGATCCTCATCAGTCCTCGGCTGGAATGCTAAAGGTAGTTTATCTTCCTTTTTAGCACATCTGCCGGTGCTGCAAGTCCTGCACTTCCAGCGACTTGGGCATTCTATCCAATAAGGTACTGAGTACATTTTGTACTTAAAAGGAAACGTTAGGTTATTATCATAACCCTGGTTCCCTGAAATAGAAATGTAACCATTACCCTTCAAGGTGACTGTATTCGTTGTAACGCAGCAGGTCTGAAAAGAAAATGGCGCTGAGCTTAGGCGTCACTCGTACTTATCTCCTGGGGGCGGAGACGAGGTCTTACGCATACTGGGCTCTTAAAGAAGCAGCTTTGATACAAGTGCTATAAGAGATATCCCAACATTTTTATTTATTTTTATTATACATGTTAAAAGTAAATACAATTGAGAAGATGTTAATTTATAGTTCACAGAGCGTGTGCTGGGGGGTAGGGATAGGGCAGAAGAAGCAGAAGGGAGCGGTAAGTAGGACAGAGTGCTGGCTAGAAAGGACCGGACCTAGGATAGAAGAGCAGGCGAGGGCCACTCTAGTAGCAGACCAGCGAAACTGGACATGGAAGCTAGGATAGAAGGTGGTCACCCACTGAGGGCGACGATGCAGACACAACCCAGGGGCGAAGGACCCAGCAACCAAAACCGGATAGAAGGATGGTCACTGACTGAGGGTGGCGATGCTGACACGAGCCCAGGGGAGAAGGATGCAGCAACCGAAGACAGGATACAGAAAGTGGTCACTGACTGAGGGCGGCGATGCCGACACGACCCAGGTCACGAAGGACCCAGCAACCGAAAACACATATGAGGGTTATGACTCGGGGAGCCGTCCCTCAGAGGAAGTTGGTCCCGGAAGACCGGGACATGAAAGGAGATAGAGAGGGAGAGGTACCCAGCATCTGAGACTTCTGTAAAGGGGCGCTCGTTAGACCCCCCAATTGGCCGAGACTTCACGCTACCTGGGACTTGAGATAAGAACAAGGCATAGAGGTTAGTATGGGACTCGAGCATGAGTAGCCACGTCCTGAACTGAGACAGAGTATAGAACAGAGCCTTGAGTGAGGCAAGATAAGCGCAGGAGAGTGGAGAGGAAGGAGGCCTGCTCGGAGGCGAGGATGAAGGTGAGTGATGATAGGAGTGAGAGGAATCAATGAACAGGGGGTCTGAGGAGGGGGTGGGGGGTGTTCCTGCTGTGGAGATACCTTGAAAAGGGAGATAGGGGACACTTGATGTGTGAGTGGACCGACCGTGCTGAATTGATCCCTCTTGAGGTATGCAGCCAAGTGATGGAGTAAGCATGGAAGGTGGTCGAGAGGCAGCTGATCTCCATGGGTAAATCATTGTAGGGGGAGAAGCAGCTTTTCTGAAGAGTGGAAATTAGCAAATGGAAAATATATGTTGATATAGACAGGAAGGTGAGGCAGGGGGAAAGCTCTTAAAAATCCCACAGAGGGTCAGGCGGAATGCGGATATGTAGAGACTGGAGGGAGTTGGAGAGAATCCCTAGCACGGACCATGAGAGCCAGGTTTTGATTGAAGGGCTATGATTATTCGAATCTGGGCGCAGAGGATTGAAGACACTGAGCAGGCTGTAGAATAGGAGCTCTTGAACAAGGTGGAGGGCTGCAGACATGTAATGCTGAGCAGATTGAAGGAGGTTGAGAGTAGGATTCAGTCAAATAGCATCTGGAGAAGCTGAGGATTCTGGATGGGGGTTGTGGAAGCAAATGGGACCAACTGACTGAACTTGGATACCGAAAGTAGAGGCAGAAGGAGAGCTGGAACTGAGGGCTGAGGTGGCAGCTGGACTGAACGAACATGAATCGGCTACTGGGGAGGCACACCGCCTTTGCATCCCATATTCTAGAAATGAGAGCAGAGATGAGATGTCGCCTTTCTATGTGTTAGTTAATACAGGATCAATCAGCGGTTTGCTACTATCATGTCTGCTTGAAATGGAAAAGGTAAACTGACATTCAGAGATTTGGGTTTCGCAATGCCAGTTATTCTCTTAATAGTGGAAATCCTTTGCTCATAATCAAGACAGATTTTGAGTCTCGTACCACGTCTCAACCAAGTATTAATGCTGTAATATTTGGGAGGATGGGCGGAGATATGAATAGGATTGCTGAGGAAGTGCCCCGTATTTTGATTAGATGGGGATTAGCGTTAGCCTTGATTGTGGGAATGCTGCCACGATCTGCATATTGGAGGAAGGCTAGAGCATTGTAGGCTCTGGAGAAGTGCAGCTGCAGATTTAAACAGTAAACTAGAGCGGCACTTGCAGCTGCAGTAGTGAGCTGATCTGAAGAGGGAGTGGAGATCTGCTGTAGTGAGGAGCGATTAACGGTAGAGGGCAGGATCTGCTGTACAGAGCAGAGGTCTGAGGAAGAAAACAATGGAGTGCTGTCAATAGTGTGCAGAGGCCCAGCTGTGAGAGCAGAGATCTGCAATAGAGAAAGGAGGACTACCATCGGTAGTGTGTGGTGGTCTGCTGCAGAGAGTAGGGATCTGCTGAATGCAGTAGATATTGGTCTTTCAGTGTTAAGGCAGATTTAGATGGAGCCAGAGATGGGGCTGCTTTTGGGCAGAGATGAAGATTGCAGAGATCTGAGACCGCTGCAGAACCAGAGAGGATGAAGAATGTGTTGCTCCGAGGCGTCTGCAAAACCTATTGATTGGTCGGGAGCAGTTTATTGTCTGTTGGGGATAGGAGGACATTGACTGCAACGTTGATAAATCGTAGGACATGGTTCCATGACTGACTAGCGGCTCACGTTGATGAAATGATGACTTTGAAAGTTGAATAAGGTACCTTGATGAAGCTGGTCAGATTGGAGGAGCGGCACGAGATGAGGAAACACGAATCTGGGAACAGGACTAAGTCACAGGAATGGATGCGTGATGCAGGGAAGCAGGACGTTACTATGATGGTAGATACTGAGCATCTCAAAAACAGCTGAGTAAGGTTGCTTCATGACCAGGTCCTTGAAGAGGGGAAGAGTTGAAATTGGAGAACGTCAGTTGCTACAAAAGGTTGAGGAGGAGGGGGACGACAAACTGCAGGAATGTATAGAAAAGCTGGATCGTGCGAGCTTTACAGTGATAGCAAACCAGCTAGAGACTGTACAAAATTTGTGGTGTTATACTGCCATCTAGCAGTTATGATTAGAATTAACCATTGGTTTGAGTGAAGCCGGGTAGAATATATTTGGTTATTGTGATTAAAATCCTTGTCGGTGTAGAACAACAATTGCATATTCTTTTAGATTTGAATATCTTCGTTACATGTTTTAGGACAGTTAGTTATGTATATGAATACGTTAACACAGTATTTAGATGTCACAATTCGGCGAGTTGAACGATCCCTCGCAGATTGTGAAAGCGCAGCATCAGCAAGCCAGAAGATTGCAGTACTGAGGCACAGAGCTCGCGGTACCGGATGAAGCTGCCTGGTCACCATGGTGACTTACCACTCCCCACAGTCACGCAATGAGGGCGTTGCCAAGGACTGAGAGGCGTCGGTGGAAAAGTTGCATAACAGCAGTGCTGGCAGAGCTTGTTGTGACCAGTCGAAAGCACAAACCACTACACGTTGAAATGGAGCATGAAATTGACTGGATAGGTCTTTAAAACGTTGAACGTAGTTAATAGAAATCCAGGGCAGGATCTTATGAAGGAACGATAATTTGTGCTGGCTCTGGGTCGGAGGAGGGGTGCTTGATTGCAAGTGAAGAGTAAAGGAATGTTCAGCTGACAGATCTTTGTGGTGGATTAAAGAGGAATTATTGCAAGGCAAAAGCTGACGATGGGAATGTCGATGTCTTGTTGAAGGAGCTTTAGAGGTTTTAGTGGAGGGCCAGTCTGTCTAATAAAGACGCAGACGAGTTGAGTAATGAAGCTGCGGTTTGGATGATGTTGTTGCTGGGCTGGAGGCTGGTAAGAGCAGGAAAGACTAACGCTGGAGCTCCTGCAGCCAAATGGAGAAGCTGAATGATGAGAAGCAGCACCGGAGCAGGTAGGAAAATATTTGATAATATCTTGGGAGTGCTGCACAGAGAATTGATCTTCAGTGAAAGGCAACGAAGTGTAGATTAACGGTGAAGCACGAAAAGACGGCATCTGAGTGTTTGCTACAAAAACGAAACGCTAGACAGCGAAGGTGCAAGTGATCAGGGCTTAAATAGAAAATAGGTACTAATTGACAGGAAATTGGAAACCCCCTGCTGCACGCCCCCTGAACTACACTGGCTAACATTTATTATGTTAGCAACCCATATGGACAAATTATAGATTTAGATTATGTTTCCCTAGTCAGGACTTTCTATTAATTTGGTTTTGGGTACTGAATGTGTTGTATTTAAAATGGTACCTTTCTTTCTTAAAGCCATCTTCTATTAAAAATTCTTAAATGTTTTTATGTGGCTAAGTTACATTATTAAAGAAAAAGATTTATAGTCAAACCTGCTCATGACAACTGCTGAATTCATTAGAGGGATCACTATAGACAAGTGATCCCGATATTCAGGTATTATTTCATGTAGGTATGAAAACTGTACGATTAACACTACCCTAATGTACAGCAGATAAGGTGTATACATGGTAATATGTAGGTTTCAAAGAATAATCTCGGTGAATAGCATTTATTAGTCTTAATAGTCTTATTACCAATTATGTTAGTTGGAGGATTCTTGTAATCCCAATGAATCTGAGTTTTCTGCACACTACTACTTGAATCATTTTTTTAATTTCTAAATGCAAATACTGAGGCTCTTATTCATAAAATAATCAAGTTTTACCTCAAGGTTAACAAAACGCTGAGATGCTTTTTGTTTTATTCAGAATTGATTTATATGCCGTTCTATGTGCTGGCTTACCAAAACCTACTGTGTCAAAATAAGTAGATGCCAGACACTACAATGACCTGATAAAAGTGATATAAGGCACTATATACTGTAATTCACTCATTGTTTAGAGGCTGTGTGCAGTTTGTATGCCATCCTTTTAACTGGAATGAATTAACAGGTGAAATAACATTATGAGGCAAATGTGAGACATGACCATATCGCCTCATATCTGCCATGGCTGTTATAAAATGTGGTTGGACTGTAATCATCTTAATCTTTTGCCACATAGAATATCTATATATGTGCATACGTTTGAGAATAAAATTAGATTTTTTTGGTGTGAAAAACAAATAGTTTCTTCTGTCTGTGACATAAGATGTATTTTCTTAGTACTGTAGCCCACACAAATTTATAATAAACAGTAATGTGATATATTATGTACTGTGAGTTAACTTTTGTATGTACTCCTCCACAATAAGTTATGTTTCTATTTGTAAACAACAACAAATATAATTTTCTTTAACAGAAATATACTAACCTGGTAGCTGAGAAAGTGAATTCCCATCAATAGTCTTCAGCCTGTTTCCACTTAATGCAAGCTGTGTTATCTTGGGAATGTGTTTGAACACATCTTCAGGTAACTTCCCAATGTCATTATTCCTCAGATACAGCTCCTGCAAACGGGACAAGCCCTCAAACATAGAAGCCGTCACAGTTGTAAGACGATTATTGTCTAACACCAGCATCTCCAGCTTGTTCATGGGCTTGAAGGTTCCAGTGGGAATATTTTGTATGTTGTTGTTATCCAAATTCAGAAACTGCAGCTCTCCTAGACCAACAAAAGCCTTGACAGAAATCTTCTGAATCTTGTTGAATGCTAAATCTAGTACTTTTAGTGCAATTAAAGGCCGAAAGCCATTAGGAGGTAAGGATGTGAGGGAGTTTATTGGTAAATCCAAGTCAGATAAGTTTCTCAGGCCGAAGAAGATTTCAGGCTTGATTGTTGTGATGCGGTTTTGACCCAGCATAAGGAATCGAAGGTTTATTAGATCCTGAAAGCCTTTTAGTGGGAGTTTGGTGATTTGGTTTCCAAAAAGATTAAGTAACATCAGCCTCCTGGCCCCAGTAAAAGCCTGAGGGTGGATTGATTTGATGGAGTTGTGTTCCAGGTTTATGCTTTCGATTTTTGGAATTTGTTTCAAGAAATTTGCTGGGAGGTCTTGTAAAAGATTTCCACCTTTAAAAAAAGAATAGAGACCATTAATCTCAAAGCTAACACACAAATGTATTATTATTGTTCAACGTATTTCTGTATTATGAAACATAACATAATTTTAATTGCTTCCCAGTGTTTCTGAATGTTTTATTTAGTTTAAATTGTAGACAGTTACTTTATGATCCAGTTTACGGAACAGGAGCAAGGGCTGCGTGGATGATAAACCTCGGGAATTGAGAATAGGAGAGAAGAGCTTTGTGATTTAAGAAAGATTACAGGGTTTCCCTTTGGCTTGTGGAGAGCCGCCCTTGCAGAGGTGAGACCGAACCAATCAGCCGCCAAGGTTGGGAAGCAGGGTTGGAAACTAATGCTCGCCCATTCTATTGAGGTGAATTAAAACAGATTAGAATTAGCTGATGTCTGTGTCTCGGTAGTCCTCTGGGCAAATTCTTAAAAAAAGTGTACAGATATACAGTACTTTCAAGTTCAAAGGCTTGCATTTAAAAAATGCAGGAAAAGTACATTTTCTAGCAGAGGTAAACAAACATTCATTATGCTTACAAAAGTGTCACTCAGAACTGAAATGGCTATTCATGAGCAACAAAAACAACTTCGGTTTATATATAGTGTCTTGACCTGCACATCTCAAGGCACTTTACACAGTATAAATACAATATCTGAAAGAGAAATTAACAAACCTGTCATAAAATCAGGACATAAACACAGATCTGGCTATAAAAGCTTCTCAAGGGCCTTAACCAAATGTGAGATTTAACAGATAAGTCTTAAGACCTTTTTTAAACCAATCAACTGACTGACAGTTCCTGATGTCAATGGGGAGGTAATTCCATAGCATAGGAGCCAGGTGGCTAAAGGAACGACCTGCGAGACCAACCAGTTTCACATCAGGAACAACCAGCATGCCATCCTGGGAGGATCTAAGGGTACAAACTGGCTGGTTAGGATAAAGTAATTCAGTAAGGCAAGCAGGACCAGTACCACTGAGTGATCAATATGTCAGGAGAACTTGTTTAAAAGAGATTCAATACTTGATGGGAAGCCAATGAAGTTTAGCCAGGATTGGTCAAGATTCTGGCAACTGTGTTCTTAACTATTTGTAATCTATCAATTGCTTTGGATGGAAGACCTGCAAATAAGGAGTTACAATAGTCAAGCCTAGAGATTACAAATGCATGGATCAAAATCTCTGCATCTGTGAGAGAGAAAACGTTGAACTTTGGCAATCTTCCGTAAATGGAAAAAAAAGGATTTAAGCAAGGCCCTTCAAAGCAGAACAATTACTACACACCATAAATACATCTGTGATTTTAAAGCTCAAACTGCTTTTTATAACAGCTCACGGCCTTGCAAAGCATGCATGACCTTATTTTAATTTTTTATGGATGTGTGACCTGGATGAGGCCAAAGAATTAGAGGTATAGATGTGCGAACCAGTTCCTTTGAAACCTGAAAGAATTCCAGCGAGCACTATTATATCTAGGACCCAACTTAAAAAAAAAAAACACAATAAAGGGAGGATGAAGAGGTAGGAAACGAAATTGTGATCAGGATGATTTGTAGAGCCTTAGACAAGACAAGGATGTTGATGGGAGCTATTAGGATAGATGATTGTCATGTTGAAAGGTGAAGGCAGACCAGCCTGTTACATAGGAAGAATGGGTTGCTTTAACGATGGTAGCGGCCATATAATCTTGAGCTGAAGCGAGGAGATTGGAAAGGGATGGATTTAACTGAGTATCCACTTGCTGAATGGAGCAGGTGGAAAAGATCAGGGAACCAGACGTCCGAACCAGGAAACTTACTGAAAGTTGAGAAGGCAGACCAGTTGGATGTGTAGGTGAAGCAAGAACATGGGACGAGCTAGGGCAGTGGCCATTTAATATTGACCAGTTCTTGAAGCTGTAGCAAGAATGAAGGAGACTGTTCTACAGGAGCGCTGAGAATGGTCGGATGGTTGAAAAAGAAAAACAGGTTCCAACAGTAAATGCTTATTAGAATCCAAGGTCACCTGCAGCCATTAGAGGGGCTGCATGTTTGTTTTTTAATTATGTTTTTTATGCTTTAGCTAATAATAATAATATGGATGCGCAGTTAGAAAAGGTACAGACAATTCTGCAGTAGATTTATATCCTGTTTGATACACAAATGAACATGCAAGACAGCCCATTCGGGAATTCATATTTAGCATTCAAGTATTTGGAGCAAAAAAAGCTTTGAGGGTACCCAGGTAGAGATTGACAGCTCAAAATCAGGGGCGGGCACAGTGTTGATAGGTCAGCGCCGGTTGTCAGCTGTGTGGCTATACGTGAATGTATAGACATGGAAACGAAAAACGCAACATAGAATAAGGGCATTACTTGGGGTTTAAATGGGGTGATTGGCAGATAGTGTTGGGACAGAGCAGCGGAGGATCCCTAGCTCCTGCCTCCTTGACCACACTTAAGGTTACAATTAAAATGTAACAACTGTTTTAATTTTTTGTAATTATGTTTGATTATTATTATTATTTTTATTTTTAATTAAAGCTATTTAAAATACACCTGGAATTACCACCACAAGTGTCAAACCAGAAACCAGGTGTTTCATTAATAAGCATGTGATTAAACTTTATGTGGATATTTAAATTAAACATCCCAATCTTACAAAGCTATATCACATATGAATGTGAAGAAAGTCAACCAAGACTACCTGTGAGAATGGATAGAAAACTATTTAGATCATGTAGAAACTTCACAAAGTGAACAGAAGTGAAGTTGGAATATTTGATTAAGAAAAGTGAGCAAAAAATGATAAACACCTTCAGTTCTGGGACAAGAGACAAATGGAGTTATTAGTAGTTAAAGTAATTTATTTTGAGGCAACCAAGGGAAGAGATGTTAAGAATTGTGTTCCAACTTGATGTGAATCACTCTTAAAAGTTGAGTATGTAAGCTTAAAGCAGTAGAAGGTGTGGCGGGTAAGTATGGAATATAATAAAACCAAAGAAACCCCTGTGTCTAATAGATAAACATATAACAAAGTGACTTTTTAAATGTGATGTCAAGGGTGTTGAGTGTTTTTGCGAAGAAGGTTGCTGCAATGCTTATGACATTATGTTTAACAAGAGTGCTGGAGAGTTAACTCTGTTGCTGAGCTGGTTGTCTCTGATTGTAAGTCTGCTGTAGGAAAGTCTGCTGTAGTGCTGTAAGAAGTGACCAGAGGGAGGTACTTGGTTGAATCCAGCAGAAGCACTGCCAAGCCTCTCTGCCATGGGCACTATGAGAAAATACATAAACTCTAGTAAAAACATAACAAACACAATTAGAACACACCAAGCTTCAGTATCAGTTCGTAGTTACATTTTTATAATTACACTTTAATTAAAGTAAAAAAACTTCTTGAAAAGCACCTAATATTGGCAGCACAAGAATTATACGCAGATGCATGAATGGATGTTTTATTAATGCATGTTTGTGGCAGAGCAAAGCTCTGCCCTTTTTAAATTGGCAGGGATGGGGTTAATTTCCCCTACCTGCCTGGGTTTATTATGTTCAGGTGGCTGGGGTTGATTAGTTGATTAGGTTAATTAACGATCAATCAGCTCCCAGCCACCTGACATAAAAGGAGGCCTCTGCTTCTCATTTGGGAGGAAGGAGCTGATGAAGCAGGTTGGTGTTTTGTTGGTTGTGATTTTTCAATTTTCTAAATCCAGTGAAGGCATTGCCCAGCCTGGAAACCTTTATTTTGTACATTTTGCTTTTTGTCTTTGTTTTGGCCCTTGTGCCTTTTTATTTTTGTATCTATTTATAATAGAAGTATATATTTTTGAACTGCAGTCTGTCTCTGGGCCTCTATCCACTCGCCAGCCTGCCACATTTGGTGTTAGAAGTGGGATAGCGCCACCTAGAGGCTCAGAGCAGTATTTTTTATTTTTTTTTTTGGAATTTTTGGGAGAATTATTATTATTTTTTTTTTTTGGATTATGGGAAAGAAGAGCAGACAGCGGCAAAGGCAGGAAAAGCAGCAGCTGAAGAAATGTAAGCTGCTGCAGCCACTGCTGGAGGACCCGGCCAGCCTCTTCCCCTGGTGTTCCTGGTGCGGAAAGGAGGACCATCATTGGTGGTCCTGCCCAGACGTGCCACCGGCAAACTGGTGTGGCCGGTGTAGGATGCCCCTACAACCAGGCCCAGGAAGAGGTGCAGTGTTCACCCCGGGCATCAGGGGCCACCCCACTACCTCCAGCACCACCACCTTCACCACCGTCCCAGGAGATCTGGGACTGGTTGATGCACCCTGAGGCAGACCTCGTCCACGATCTCCCCATAGTTATCAACATGCTGTGGCGTCGAGATGGAGAGAGGTGGGAACAGTGGGAGGAACAACACCACCCGGCGTCCTTCCCAGAGGTTGCCCTCATGGTGGTTAATTACCTGGCGGTAGACATGGGAGATGCCCAAGTCACTCCAATAAAGAGGGTGGAGATACCTTCCCAAGAGCCAGAGAGGGGTGAGCCGCCTTCCCGAGAGCCAGAGAGGGAGGAGGAGCTGCCGTCGTCCCGAGAGCCAGAGAGGGAGGAGCTGCCAGCTTTCCATCGTCCGAGAGAGCCAGAGAGCCAGAGAGGGAGGAGCCTACCGCTCCCAGATCCAGAGAGGGAGGAGCTGGGATCAATAAGCTACTAACAACCAAACGAGCAAGATGGGCCAATGGCCTCCTCTCGTTTGTAAACTTTCTTATGTTCTTATGTTCTGCCCTTGCACCGCAAGTCTGCTCAAATAGCCACAGCTGCCAAAAAAACTGCCAGTGCACCGGCTCACACTGTGACTTTGACTTCCCTTGAAGAAAAAAGCCCTTGGTACTATTCCTTGCATCAATTTGGAAGGATTAGCAGATGTAGATATATTTGCCCAAGCACAAACTGAGTGGTAAGTTAAATGACCTGATTAGTCAATATATGTTTCTTTTCCTAATTTTTGCCACCATTTAATTTAAAATAAACAGGATTTTACTGATGCTTCCATTATCCGATGATTTTCTCAAACACAAATGATACCTTTTCAGAACTAAAGGCAATACAGAGGTCAGTGGTTGATGTGATGAAAGACCTTGCGGCAGCATTAAGAGAACTAAAGATAGAACAATGTAATGTAAATTGTGAAACATGTGAGACTGCAATTCAAAGCACTGAGTCAGATGTTTACCCTGCTGCAGGGAAGAAAGAAACTACATATCAATATAGCAAGAAAAAGGGTGAAACAAGCACATCACTAAAAGGAGCTAGACACTGCCAAAGAAAACATAATTAAATTAAGCGTGCAGTTTTTTATTGGTACATTTGTTTACTGGTAAATATTTATCAGTTACATTGAAAACAATCAAAAGGCTATGCTACATATTTTTATATAGTACATAGTAGTCTTTCTTTAATCATATCACTTACAAACGTTTTATGCTGAATTAATGTAAATAATTGACATTGAGAAATATCGTGCAATGTATTTGTAGGTTGCATTTACGCCATACATTAGTATGTTAAGTTGCAGACACGTTATAAAACACATCTGCTAAAATAAATATTAAATTACACATAGCTAACTGCTGTTACAAACTTGAGCTGTCTCTGCAGGGATGCAATTGTGACATTCTTGTTTTATGGGAGCGCTTCTCTTGGTACTAAAGATTGACATAACAAAAGTGCAAACTGAAATCTACAATTTATACAAAACAACACAAAGTCATTAGGTGGGGAGTGGACACAAGCAGAGAGACATTTTAAATGTTAAAGTGAGATCTCCCCTACTGCTACACGTGAAAGGGGAAACTGAAACATAGCAGAAAGATGTTGGTGGTCCAGTTCCCTATCATGTATGAAATGTAATCATTACCTAATGGGTATTTATCCCTAAAGACCCTGTAACCTGACTAGCTATAACAAAGACTGCTCGTCAGTGACACAGTCGCGCCTGCTCCCGAGGGCATATATAAACTACACACAGATCTCATCATCATTTTCCTTTCATCCAACCTAAGACGAGAGAGGCTACCACTAGATAAGTAACAAAGTTACTTATATCTGCTTATTAGTTGTTTGCTATTTATGCGATTTATTGTTACATGCTTATAGTAATTGCTATTTACACCTGCTGGACACTCGCCTATATTCTCACAGCGGGCTTGTGCCCGACACGAAGCCAGCGGCTCTGTGGCTCCTTCCCCGGGATCGAATAACGTTAGGTTACTTAATGTAACCCTGGTTCCCTGAAAGAGTCTATGACCACCAACGACATTATGTAAGGAATATACCTGCCCATTGGGTAGGTATTGCTGTGCTTTTTATATCAGAGCTGCTGATAGGCCCCTTCCTTGGATGATGCAATCAGTCCCGCCCACTGAGGGATTAAAACCGTCATCCTGTGGAAGCCATTTCTCTTTTTCCATCGAACCCGTGAGTGCGGCCGATGCAACCTTGCAGTTGGTGGTCGTCTTCTTTTATAGGGGAACCAGGGTTACGGTAAGTAACCTAACCTTCCCTTTCAATTCGAAGATGACCAACAACATTATGTATGGGATAATGCATACCAGAGCTGTCGTGAGGGAGAAGGACTGGCAGCATATGAGTGACACATCAGAACCGCATAACCTAAGGGTTAGCAGTGTGAGCTTACACCCTCAAGGACCCTCGTGCCTAATGAAGGCAGGGCAGACAATACCACTTTAAAGTGGTAGAACCTGGAGAAAGTATGCAGCGTAGCCCAGCTAGCCGCAATATAACTATTGTACAGTGAGGCCCCTCTGAAGAGAGCCTTAAATGTAGCCAACCCTCTAGTGGAGTGTGCAGCTACCCTCCCAGGTGGGGGCAAGCTGGCACCATCATACGCAGTCGAGACTGTCCACAATCCAATGTGACAGACACTGCTTAGAGAGGGGCTGTTCAAGGGTCCGTATCCCGTGACAGACAAAGAGCTGGTCAGACTGACGCAGAGCTCTGATCTATCCACGTAGCACCTCAATAGCCGCACTGGGCAGAGGAAATTCAATCTCTCATCTTTCGTTGAAGAAAACAGTCCTCCTGGGAGAGTGTAATCCTTGAGCATCTTTAAGAAATCGGGTAGCCAAAAAATGTGTACCCGCAGACACCAAATTTATGGGGGCATGGCATGCAAGAATATCTTTAAATACACCTTCAAAGTGGAAGGTTACCTACCAGTTTCAAGCAGTTGTTGCAGAAACTGTAAGATAACTGGCATAGGGCAAGAGATTGGGTCATAAGAACATAAGAACATAAGAAAGTTTACAAACGAGAGGAGGCCATTCGGCCCATCTTGCTCGTTTGGTTGTTAGTAGCTTATTGATCCCAAAATCTCATCAAGCAGCTTCTTGAAGGATCCCAGGGTGTCAGCTTCAACAACATTACTGGGGAGTTGATTCCAGACCCTCACAATTCTCTGTGTAAAAAAGTGTCTCCTATTTTCTGTTCTGAATGCCCCTTTTTCTAAACTCCATTTGTGACCCCTGGTCCTTGTTTCTTTTTTCAGGCTGAAAAAGTCCCTTGGGTCGACACTGTCAATACCTTTTAGAATTTTGAATGCTTGAATTAGGTCGTGGCTTCTAGCAAGACACCAAGCTTGAAAATACCTCCACTTGTATGTGTATAACAACTTAATGCCTGTAGTAGCATTCTGCAAGGTACCCACAACTGTATCTGATAGCACTAGGGCTAACCAGCGGTCCCTTTCAGGGGCCCAACCCATAGCCAAAGAGTGTCTGTAACAGGGGAGACCTGTGCTGACTCTTCTGGTGTATTCATAGTGCTGCAGGAAGAAGACAGCAGCTGTTCAATATCCGCCTGTTGGTCATGGCAATGACATGGAGAGACGGGAGAAAGGGTGTGTAAGCTTTCCCTCTCTGAGTGGCTGAGAGGTGGGTCTTGGGGGGATTGCTAGCCCTATAAAATAACATTCTGTTGCTCCCTCAGGTCTGCCCTTTTAGGACATGCTGAGTGTGCGGAAGCGCTGCTCCAGGACCGAGAAGTGCCGGGAGAAAGAAATCAGAAAAAGAAATCAGAAAGAAAACAAGACGAAAAATAGTAGTAGCGGGGGAACCTTGGGCAGACCCTTGAAGTATTGTGTATAACAGGCTGAGGGAGCTGCTAATGTAGGTCGGTTCGGGTAGTGATGACCGGGGTAACGCTGCCAAGTGCAGCACCTTTTAATTGGAGTTTGATTACTGTGTTTTATTTTCCTTTTTTCTTTCTCCTTTTGTTTTTGATTATTCTTTTGAGCACCTGTAATTGTGCCCGCACTTTGAACTGTGTACCGCCTTTGGTATTACTGTGGTTCTGTCTACAGTGCCCTCTGCGGGCTAAAAAATGGAAGCACCCATGCCCAATAAAACTGGGCACCTGTGCGGTGTTTCAAGTTCACCCTTCTGTCTCCTCTTGTCAGTGAATTACCCAGATTCATGCAAAGTGGGATCTCCCGGGGCTGGCTGTGTAAAAACACAGGGTCAAGAACTAGATTATCCTGGGCCACTAGGAGAACTGATGCCTCCTCTAACCGGACCATTTCGAGAAAGGCCAGGAGCAGCGGTATAGGTGGGAAAATGTACAAAACCGCTTTGACGCCGAGTGGACAGTCTAAGCAGTGGAGGGAGTACCACAAGGTGCAGTGTGTCATCTCCGCCAAGGCAAAGCGATCGACCTGCGCCCTCCCAAATCGTTCCCAAATGTGCTCCACCACCTGAGGGTGGAGTCACCACTCTGACGGAAGGGGACCCTCCCTCGAGAAAAGGTGCTCAGTTCACCACTCCGACAATGTGCGCCGCCCGCAGGAACAGCAAGTTCCTCGGAGCCCACATCAAAAGCCTGAAGGCAATGCGATGTATCCCTGGGGACCATAGGCCACCCTGGTGGTTGACATAAGCCACTACTGTTGTGTTGTCCGTCCGGACCAACAAATGTGTACCTGTTAGCACTCAGAGGTGGAGAGCAAGGGAGACTGCCTGCAGCTCTGCAGCATGTTTTATATGCAGGGATGTCCAGCAGTCCGACCAGGATCCGCGGACTCCTCTGCCTTCCCAGACTGCCCCCCAACCCAAGTTGGAGGTATCTGTCATCGCCACTTGCCGGTTGAAAACCACTCCCATATGTACACTGCCAAGCATATATGAGACACCGTCAGTCGATGGTGTCTGTTGTGATTGGGATGTAAGTAGAACAGATTGAGCCCTATTTGTAGTGGGCGCATGTAAAGTAGTCCCATCTCAATGGCCGATATGGCTGCGGCCATCGGACCCAACAGTTTCTGGCACAATTGGAGGGTAACCTGTGATCCCTGTTGAAACAGGGAGAGGAAACACTGGATAGCTGAAACTCTGTAGTCCAACAGGTGTGCGTGCATCATACTGGAGTCCAGCCACAGACCCAATTACATAGTGCACTGCACCGGTGTAAACCGACTCTTTACATCATTGATGGTGAGGCCCAGCCTGGCCAGATGCTCTGTCATGACCGCCGTGCGGGCCACTGCTCCCTCTCGGGAATGGGACCAAATCTACCAGTCGTCGAGATAGTTTATTACTCTGATCCCCTGCAGCCACAGGGGGGCCAGGATAGCATCCAAGCACTTTGAAAATGTGCGAAGACCTAGGGAGAGGCCGAATGGCAGAACAGCAAAGGCTTCCCTGAAAGGCAAAGCAGAGATACTTTCTGTGCTCTGGATGAATGGGAATGTGAAAGTCCGCTGTGGTGGACCAGTCGCAATACTATATAGCTTGTGTAATGGAGCTTCATGGCTCAGGTTTGTTTTTGCCCTTAAAACAACAGACCCAAGCACAACATTTATTATTGTAGCTTGTCTGCACAGTTTTTATTATTTACAATAATAAAATAAAACAAACAAAAAACCTAACTCCACACATGAGCGCTATACAAACTGGACAGCTAAACTGTTTACCAATTTCGAAACACACAGTAAATTTAAACACAAACAAAAAGGTTCCCAGCACACAGACTGGAGACTGCCCTGCACAAAAATTTTGGCTCCTTAATATACCCACCTGCGAATCACAAGCAGGTGATAACCATTACAGATTCGAGGCAGATGACTCTCATGCTGGCTCCCTCATATGGCCTTCTGGGGGATGTAGTTTTTTGGCCCCTCCTGGACTACATTTTGTCCTCTTCCTCCCCCCAGTCTGTCACACTAGGTTTAATTATATGTGTTATAGGAACTTTGTATTTAGTGTCTCATACTAATTATTTCATGATCACTAGAATTGTAACTAGAGTGATGATTGAACCTTGCTGATGTGTGAACAAATGATTTAGATTTGTGTGACTTTCTGGTTCTGTAAAGTTTTATTTCTAGTGAAAGAAAAGGCCTGAACCCAGGCTGAATGTGTACTGAGACTAGAAGGTAATTTTTCCAACAGTGGAAAAAGTATACATTGTGTGTACACCCGCTATACATTATTTATATATTTTATTTAGACTTTAATATTTCAACTTTTTTTATTAGTATAGTATCATTGTATTGCTAATTTTTAGGGTGTGTGCCACAGGTGAACAAGGCTGTTAGGCCGGCAGGACCAGGTCCCAGGTTGCAGAGGCCAACCAAGATGACAGCAGAGGATCAACCCGAAGCCTATCTTCAGGTGTTTGAGGCAATGGCGACCTCTGCCAGTTGGGCCCAGAAACAATGAGCTAGCTACCTCTTGGCATAGCTGACGGGGGAGGCACAAGCAGCGGCAAGGATGCTTTCCCCTGAGCATATGATCGATTACCCAATGCTGAAAGCAGCCAACCTTTATCGTGTGGGGACAACGCTGGAGGGATACCGGTGAAGATTTTGGGAGAAGCACTTCTCGGCGGAGGAGCATCCCAGAACCATTGCACATTGGCTGAAGGATTACTCCATGGGCTGGCTGAACCCGGATGCGAACACCAAAGCCAGGTTGGTGGAGATGATTGTGGTTGAGTGGTTTCTGGAGTGCTTGGCCTCGGGACTTTGGATATGACCTGGAATGGGCGGTTGAGTTGGCAGAGCAGTATTAGGTAGCGGAACCAACGCTATCTAGACTGCCTGAAAAGAGTATGATTACTGGATCAACCCCTCTACTGGCCTTTTTAATGTATCCGATATTTTCACCTTTGCTGAAGCTCCAGGGCAAGAAAATAGTCCACCGAGGTGTTGATCATGCAGGGAGGTGGGACATATTGCTCAGGATTGCCCAGTGATGGATTGTGACCTCAGATGACCAGGTAAGCATGTTCAGTTACCTCAGTCACTTTATTCCTGTGTCAGTGGATGGTACAAGAACCCAGACTAGCTTGGAATCAGGGTGTGGTCAGTTCCTAATACAAGAGAGCTTAATCTCACCGAGGCATAAGCAAATATTGGGACGGGTGCATATTAAATGTATTCATGGGGATTGCCAGTACCAGTAGTTCTGGGACGGGACTGTGGGTAGTTCAAGAATTGGTTAGCTGCCCTAATGGCCCCGTCCTCCCTATTGGCTAAGAAAGAGGAAGTAATTGGAGAGATCTTCCCCTTTCGTGACCCAGAGTGGTGTTGTCACAAATTTAAACCATATAAAACTAAACGGGAATGCAGGGCCACTAAGAATGAGGGCTGGCAATGGAGGGGGTTTAAGAAGTCCCAGGTAGGGGCGATTGGTGAAGAGTCTGGGGGGGGTGGCCGCAGAACCAGTGCAGTTGCCTCCGCTCAGGTCCGACCCGATCCGGAGCTGATTTTTTAGCTCACTTCTGTGTGCTTCCGACTCGAGCAAGGGCATGATGACGTGCTGGGCATGCTCTTTGACCAAGCAGCTGGGGTTACTGGTTGGGTGGTCAAGCCTAGACGCATCACCATGTACCCTCACTTTGAAATTGCTCGAGATCTCTTGTACCATATTGAGAAATTACCCCAGACTGGGGAAGTGCGTGACCAGTTGGTCATTCCTCAACCCAGTATCAGCCCCGATCCCAGTATTCCCCTGTCTGGTATTCCCTTATGTCACGGTTCTGTAGATGGTGACATCAGACATTTTTGCAAACATTGTGGGGAGTGTCAGAAGGCCAGTCCCACGAGCTTCATTGGTGCCATTGCGACTAGTGGAAGCTCCATTTGAGCATATTGGAATGGATGTGGTTGGACCGCTGGAGAGAAGTGTGGCAGGATACACACACCTATTGGTCATTCTGGATTATGCTGCGTGTTATCCCAAGACCATTCCCCTTTGCTCTGCCTTGGCTAAATCTGTTTCTCAGGAAATGTCTAAATCTCAGGAAAGGTCTTTTCCCAGTCAGAATCACCAAAGAAATATTAACCGACCAAGGCACCAACTTGCCTGGGTAGTCTGCGGAACATGTAAGCTTTTGGGAATTAAGACCATTAGGACATCGGTGTTTCATCCTCAAACCAATGGTCTTGTGGAACGTTTTAATAAGATCCTAAAGAACATGTTACTTAGATTTATTGATAGTGATGTGCATTACTGGGACCAGCTGATTCCTCCCCTTCACTTTGTGATCAGAGAGGTGCCCCAGGTTTCTACGGGTTTTCACCATTCAAGTTGTTGTATAGGCGGAGGCCCCAGGGTGTGCTTGTTCTGGTCAGAGAGATGTGGGTGGAATAGCAGGATTATTTGACCAATACCGTCCGGTATGTGTTGGACCTGTGCAAACGTCTCGAGTCTGTTGGGAAATGGGCACAGGACAATTTGCAGCAGGCTCAGCACAGACAGGAGACACAGCACTATCGAGGAGCCTGGTTGCACACATTTCAGCCGGGAGATAAAGTGCTTCCATTTTTTACCTAGTTCCGAGTCAAAACGTCTGGCTAAGTGGCAAGGACCTTTTGAGGTTACACGCTGTATTGGGATGGTGGAGTATGAGATCTGCCAGCCGGAGCGATAGAAAGAAAAGCACATTTATCATTTCAACTTCTTGAAGCCCTGGTTGCAACAGGAGGCATTGTTAGTGGTCCAGATCTGGGACATGATCTTTCTGTGTTGGTGAAAAAGGGTCGGTACAGATTGCAGATAATCTGACACCAACACAGAAATGTCAGACTGAGGCCCTGGTGACGGAATTTCCTGATGTGTTTTCTACCATCCTGGGGCAGACTCGAGTAGCCCATCATCACATTGAAGTTGAGCCGTGGGCTTCAGTTCGCCAGAGGCCATACCGTATACCTGAATGGTAATAAAGACGGAAATGGTCTTTATGCTGAGACTGGGGGTAATAGATAAGTCCCAAAGTAACTGGAACAGTCCCATTGTTTTAATAGATAAGCCAGATGGATCAACTCGGTTTTGCATTGACTTTCAGCAAGTTACTGAAAAATTAAGTTTGACGCTTATCCCATGCCCCGGGTAGATGAGTTGTTGGAGTACCTAGGCATAGCTTATTTTATGCCAGTACCTATTTAAGACATGTGTACTGGCAGATACCCCTGACACCAGAATGCAGAGAGAGGATGGCATTTTTGACTCTCTTTGGGTTGTACCAATTTAGGACCATGCCTTTTGGGTTGCATGGAACGCTATCCACAGAGAGAATTGGCTGAGTCATCTCTCTGAGGTAGAGGAGGTATTGCAATCCTTATGGGAGGCTGGGCTCACTGCTAACCCAAAGAAATGTGCCTTTGGGAAGAGTGAGTCGGAGTATTAGGGGTATCAAGTAGGGAGTGGCCAGATCAGACAGCTGATTACTAAGGTGAAAGCCATGGCTGACTGGTCGATCCCTACGACCAAAACTCAGGTGAGCTGTTTCTTGGGACTAGCGGGTTATTATAGGAAGTTCATCCTGAGCTTCAACACACTTGCTACTCCATTAACAGACCTCACCCGGAAGACTGCCCCAAATATAGTTCAGTAGACGGAGTTGTGCCAGAGGGCCTTTCTCACTCTGAAGCTAAGGCTGTGTAGCAAGCCAGTGCTGTGCAGTCCTGATTTCAGCAAGTGGTTCACCCTGCAGACCGATGAGTCAGAGACAGGTCTCGTGGCAGTGTTGTCTCAGGAGGTTAGGGGAAGCGAGCACCTGTCCTGTACATCAGCAGGAAGCTCTGACCTGTCAGTCATGGGAATGATACAGAGAGGTGGGGAAGAGGGTGTGTGGGCTTTCCCTCTCTCTGAATGGCTGGGAGGCTGGCCTTGGGGAGAGATTGCTGGGCCTATAAAATAATGCTCTGTTGTTCCCTCAGACCTACCCCTCTAAGATGGAAAAAAACGAGCCAGTTCTGCTATCGGTCCGAGCGCCGCCGAAGAGGAACGAGAACAAGACAAAATAAAGAAAAGAACAAAAATATATGTATATTTTAGCAATGGGGAGAAACTTGGGCAGAATCCTGAATTGTGTTTTAGTTCAAGCTGATGGAACAAAGGAGTGTAGGATGGAGACCCGGCCGTGCGGATAGCGACAGTCAGGGTAATGCTGCAGAGTGCAGCACCTTTATTTTGTAGTTTTGTTAAAAGTGTTTTGTTTTCTCTTTTTCCTTTATACCTTCTGTTTTGTGTTATAATTTCTGGCACCTGCGTGTGCACCGAAGAGTCGGGCTAATACCATTGTTGGTAGAAGCATTACCACAGTGCCACCTTGTGGTAATTAATAAATCGGGAACCCAAGTGGTGTTGAGAACTTCACTTTTCTGTCTCCGGTGTCAATAAATTCCCCATCCTTCCACAGTCATATTCATAATTATTCTACAACAAATGTGCCTAAATATTTTAATGTATGCAGTTGATGTTATCTTCAATTTGTAAATGTTACAACATTTAAATAATTTCTGGCTTAGTTTGCTTGACATTTGAGCCTGCCGCAGGGAAGTTGTACAGAGCAGTGCTTAACAGCAGCTGTGATCAGCACTATTTCATTTTTGTTTGTACTGCTTGGTTTTACTCCATTTATTTTTTTTAGTAAGAAATCATGAATACACCAAGCACTTTTGTATTGAGCCCTCCAAAATGTCAGTGGCAGACAGCCTTTGCTTTTGTTATGAGAAAACATTTTTTTCAGCGGGAGAAATCAATTACTTTTAAAATGGGACATTGTGAACAAGCTGGCTCTAGTGGGTGATGTCAGACCAGAAACAGGGACAGGGACCAACACAGAACAGACACAGAGACCTGGAGTTTGGTGAAGCTGAGCACTTGCTTGCACTCAGCATTTGATAAGGAACAGACAGAAAATAAAAGGTTTGAAAGAAAACAAAACACAGGACACGGCACTGGTAGCCAAAACAAAGAGACAAACAAAAACGGACTACACAGACAAACACGGTGAGCTGTTACTATTATTATTACCTCCGTCTCCAATCCCGCTCCACTCACCGAACACACAACCCCGAGTGAGTGAAAACATGCTGCTTTTATGCAGCTGTACCGAGACTCGATTGCTAAACTGCACGTGAATTAATAAAGTGCAATTCCCCGTGCTTACATATTATTACATTTTACCTACAAGTGAAGTGCTGTGCAATCCTTGTGCCTAAATACAAATATACATTTTAAACACTCATGCTCATAATTCATATTATATCCTGTGTACCAATGACTATACACCATTATTAACACACAACACGTAACATATAACATAGAAATACACACAGGGGCGGGGCAACATTGCCACAGACATATAAAGAAAACTTGGATAATTAAAGGATGTAAAATTGAACACTTTAGAAGACTATAATATTGTGAATTAGTCAGGGAAAATCTTAATTTCACTGCCACCAAAAAATAAAATAAAGCAAGGCAACATATTCAATTATTTCTGCAGGAGCTACTCCACAGCAAAGCAAAGTAAATTGAACGATATTTGTGGAACTAATTACCCAACATTCAAACAAGAAACTAATTACTATTAGTAGTATTAATGGTTGTTGTCGTAGTTGTTGTTATTGTTAACTTTAAATAACAAGTAGACTGCATATACAACCTGCTTCAATGATGTAGTTGTTAAGTTGCATTCATTTATCCCTAAAAAAAAGTTTTTAAACTAAATTTGGTAGTTTTTCTATGATAGTAGTCTTATATATTGTATTATATGGAAACAAAGGTTTGGTAATGAGACAAAGGTACGGTTATTTTTTTATGTAGTAAAAGCAGCTATTAACTGTACTTCATGCAAGTGCAAGCTCTGCCTCTTGGATCAAGCAGCCTATTACATCTTGTGTTGATACATCTTCTTTCTGTTCCAGGCCTTTTTTACATTTTAAACCCAATTATACTGTTGTACTTTTTTTAGGTGGATTGAAATCTCACCTTGGAGTGAACAGGCATTAGGAACTTTTATGAAAATACTTTTACAGTTAAATGGACATCACAAATATAAATCAATTAATGGCACAGGTTCATAGTAATACAATATGTTACACCTATTTTAGTAGCTTAAAACTTACCCATTTTAAGAACCCATGCATCCTGGGGCAGCTTAGGTGGGATTGCCTTCAGCCCTTTTTGGTAGCAATCTACCTCTGTGCGCTCGAGACTTGCTCTTTGAGAACAGTTACACATCTCAGGGCATCTCCCTACTGCCTGCGAGACCCAAAGTGCAGCAAACACCAGCCAAGAAATGAGGAGCATTTCTCTTTGAAGAACAGAATGAACTAGACAAAATGAAAAGATATATACAGTTGTAGTCAAAAGTTGACATACCCCAATGTAAATAATTATAGGAAAAATCTTTTGTAGCAAAAGTTTTGCTTTTGTGGAAGAGGGAAAAAAGTTACAAGAAATAGAAGTCTACAGTTATTTATTTCAGCAATCGTTTTTGCAAAACTCCAAAAGTGCTAATTCAAAAGTTAGTTTGATGCTATGATAATATTGTCTACAATATAGTAGAAATTTCAATATGATTATGCAGATTCTAATTCTCAAAAAGTCTAGAAAATGTTAGATTGTAGGTGAACATTCTTACAGTATAAAAGGGTCAGGCATAGGATGATTGCTGTCATTACCAATAAGTCAATATGGGAAAAGGTAAAGAGCTATTTGAGTATCTCAATATCTTTGAGTTGAGTTCTGGTCAAAGGTTTGTGGAGTGATGAAAATTGAGCTATTTGGTCACAGTGATAAGTTTAGAGAAAATCTGGTGAGGCGTACGAAGAAAAGAAAACCATGCCTACTGTCAAGCATGGAGGTGGTAATATCCTCCTATTTGGCTGTTTTTCCTCTAATGGCACAGGAAATTTAGTTCCAGTACATGGTAAAATGGATTCCATAGCATACCAAAAGATATTGTCCAATCATCTGAAACCCTCCACTGCAAAACTTGGTTTAAAGTACAACTGGACAGTCCAACAGAACAACGATCCAAAGCACACATCAAAATCTACTTCAGAATGATTAAAGAATAAAATCAAGGTTGTGGAATGGCCTAGTCGAAGTCCTGATCTAAATCCAATTGAGAATATTTGATACGAGTTGATGAAGTCTGTGCACAAGAGAAGTCCTCGGAATTTGAATGAACTGGAACAATTTTGCGTTTAAGAATGATCAAAAATCACTAAAGAATCATGTCAAAAGCTCATCGACAAATATCCTAATCGTTTAAAAGAGGATATTATTGCTATAGGTGCCTCAACTACATATAAATTTCATTGTCCATGTCAGGGTATGAAATGTTTGAATTAGCATTTTTGGAGTTTTGCAAAAAAAATTGCTGAAATAAATAGCTGTATAAATGTACACATTTTATATTTCTTCAACAGGTAACTAAATGTGCATAACTGTTAGTCACATACAAAAAGACTAAGGCTAATGCATAACATAGAAATCAGAAAACAATTCAACAGTGCAAACCATACATGTCACATGAGCTTTTATATCTTCTTGCTAGAAAGTGATGTCAATGGAGGGAACGAGTAGGTTTGATAGTTGGATCTACAAAGAATATTTAAAGCTGCAACCTGAACAAACCAAAAAAAAATCTCTGTAAAATGTAAATTGTGCCTGAGAGGTAAGTGTTTGTAACTGTAACTGAAACCAGGTAATAAGTTACTGTAACTACTAACAGTTTTGTTTAAGTAACTGTAACGGATTACTTCCTCAGCAATGGGTATACAATATTATGAGTGACACATCTGCAAAAAATGTAAATTGAAATGTCAATCTGCTGAAAATACAATTTTTGGTAAATGTATGCTTTAAATGTAAATCTATCAGACATTTATTGTTACCATGGTACTTTCAGTCTCTGTTAGATATTAATATTACACAAAAGATACATATTTACAATTGTAAATAAGGTAGATTTTAAATGGTACTTACCTTGCAAAATTGTTAAATATAGCAGATATAAAATTATGTATTAAGTAAAGTTTTTCAGCAGAGGTGCTCACCCAGGGATTTCTTTTTAGATCCTCTGCAAATAAGAACAAGCTTTTCTAAAGGGCTCTGTGTTGTATATTAGGTCAAATGCCTTGCATCTATATGTGAGTCCAGAAAACTCAGCCAAATGGTTATATGTCCTAGTGGCAACACAAATCAAAATTAAGCACAGGAACAGACATAGTTATGTAGCAGTCTTTAGAGAAAAATGACATGCACAGATTATGGACAGGGTTTTGTGTGGTTTTGCCGTCTGAGCATTGTCGGCATGCATTCCTGTTACCTCATTGCATATTGACTTGCTTCTCTGTGCGGACCAGAACATCAGTTGCATGTGGTTAGAAGTAAATATTTTCAATGTATGGCTGCTTACCATAGCAGGAAAAACTGTTTAACTTGGAGAGTTTTAAAATTGTGTTCGTAGAGATTGATGATCTTGGCCATGATAATGTGAAAGTAGATGTTTGCTTATGTCTGTGAATTAGACAAAGACACCACAGTTCATATATATATATATATATATATATATATATATATATATATATATATATATATATATATATATATATATATATATATATATATATGTCTACCAGGGTCAGCATAAGATAATCTTAATACATTTCCTCTGTTTATTTTAATCTAGACACAAATGTTCTATTTCAAATGTTGTGTTTTACGTTAAAATGTTGTTGATTAAACTTGCATACTTTAAATATTAATTGTGCAGCCTGTCACAAGCTAGACATCCATCTGTTGTGTTATGTACATTTTACATGTTCCTGGCGTTATCTTATTTATTTTTTGTTACAAAACAATTTTATCTGCCCCATTTTTGGTCAAAAGAACAATACATATCCATATGAAAAGGTTATGCTCAATTTGGCTGGGTTTGCATGCAGTTTAGAAGCTCCAAATTCTGTCATTGTCATTAGAATGTGTTGTAGGTCGTACATTCCTCACGCTATAGAAAGTATGCGGATAAAAAAAAGGTACTGCTAAAAAGGGTGAGTAAAGCACCTTCTTGCGCTAAAAAGCATGCAAATTGACTGGCAAAAAAATTGAAAGCCATATGATATGTTCACAAGACTTTAGCAGTGAAGATCATGTTTGTGAAGTAATCTTGCATAACTTACTAAAGGTGATACCAATAAATTATTTATTAACAACTGAGATCTGCTGAAAGTAGAAAAAAACATAGGAGGGGTTTAGAAACCTCATTGGTTACACCTATTATTCAACATTTCAAATTATTGCCATTTGCAGGTGACTCCTAAAAGGATAGTGGTTTATAATTTAGTTGTTTTATAAGCAAAGTTATAACAAACATATTTAAGCTACTACAAAGTAAGAAATGAAGCACATGACTACTATACTATACTGCTACTACGACTTCTACTAGTACAACTACTACGACTACTATACTACTAACAACAACAATAATAATAATAATAATAATAATAATAATAATAATAATAATAATAATGAAGCCTTTTTCAAATGCGTTTGTTTTCAGTTGTAACAAAACTGACCATTAACCTATAATATTTATTTCGTACAGTAGAAAGGGATCGTCATTTAGTTCTACTACTGGCCTTGATACGGCTACTAGACGATTTACTATTAGTTACAACTATGGCATCAAACCAACTCGGGACTTCCCTTACCAAGATCTCGTGACCATGGCAAAAGTCATCTTTTAAAGTACGAGTATGTAAAATTCCAGCCACTAATAATAGGATAATATTGAAGCCAGAGGCGGGACATTTACTAAAGGGAACGTACTACGTGTTCGGGGTTGGTCCGATTTAGGTTTCCACTTTTCACGTTTGGTAATTGGATTGCTGGACATTGCATACTAAAGGGAACGTACTACTGTGTTCGGGGGTGATTGCTTTAAGCATAGACTTTTTATTTCCCTAGCAGTAAGATAAGATGTAGTTCTGTTACACTGGTCCAAGAACAAAAAAATGATGTTTGTATCCTTAAATATATTAAAGTAGCATAACTGCTGATGTTTGCCAGTGGTCTCTTACATTGTTGCTTCAGCACCAAGCTTGAGTAACCGGGTCTAGAGTTGAAGTAAAAACCTAATTCGTAGGGCAACGTTTGTTTCACAAGAACAAAAACATGAAAAAGAAAAAGAGAAAAAACTGTTGGTTCCACAAATCTGTTCAAAAAGACAAATACAGGTCTTAATATCAGCTTTCTTTTATATAGATAGTTGAGCCCAAACAGAAGAAGGTGGAAGAGGTACACGAACTATTTAAAATTGCTGAGCGGAAACTGAAAGAAAAACAAAAAAGCTTGACAAAAGGTGGGATTTTTTTATTCATTCATTATTATTATTATTTATAAATAATACTTACAGGTGTATGCATCTTTTAGGCAGTCATACAGTAACTACATAGTATTTTAGGTACAAGTTATTGTGCAAATTATTTTTGTTGCAATATTCTAAAGTTCTGGAATCCATTTTTCTGCATTGTTTCATAGATTGAAGAGCACCAAAGTTCCCTGCTGCAGCTCTACAATGAGAGTGTTGCTGAGAAAGCTAAACTCGGTAATCGCAAAGAGCTAACCACACAAAGGCTGGAAAGAGCATCTGTTTTAATTTCCTCACTGGCAGATGAAAAGGTGCAATTTTTTATTATAAAATGCATTCACTTTTTAAAAGTGCATACTTTTTCTTTTATAGGTAATAAGTAAGGAATAAACAACTATATGTGTTGAATCCTC
Organism: Polyodon spathula; assembly: GCF_017654505.1. Taxonomy (NCBI): domain Eukaryota; kingdom Metazoa; phylum Chordata; class Actinopteri; order Acipenseriformes; family Polyodontidae; genus Polyodon; species Polyodon spathula. The sequence continues at coordinate 34,033,327 of NC_054539.1, forward strand.
TAGAAAGTGATTCAGCACTTTGAATTGTTGCTTATTTTCACTCACAATACCATTACCAAAAGCCGAAATACCTTTGATTGTCCACATTTTCTTAACAATGAAACAGAAGATCCAAAGATTTAAACAGTAATTTTATGCCAGTCAGAAAGATATAGCACAGACCCTAATAAAAGTAATTAAATTATCCATGTATTTTGTCCAGATTTATGACACTTGAATTACATATATAATTTGAGTGCATTTATTTCTGTTTTTGTTTGATTATTCTGTTATGTAGGTGCGCTGGAAAGAATCAGTAAATGATTTAGAGAAGAAGCTGCAGGGAATCGTTGGTGATGTCTTGGTTTCAGCTGCATGTATTACCTACTCTGGAGACTTCACAGTAGGGTACCGTGGCAACATAATGCAGGAATGCCTGGGATTCTGCAGTGCAAACAGCATACCCATTTCTTCTGAATATACATTTATAACAATGATGACTGAAAAGACCCAGGTGAGGTTTTAAACAAAAATGTGTAACTTGCTCTAGATCAGAGAAATAGATGTAAAAGAAAGAGAAAGCTCTCATTTTCTGATTTTTTTTTTTAAATCTCTACACTACAGATACACAAAGCACTGATTATTATGGAAACCTTTTGCAGCTTATTGGATGGTCAAAATATACAACTTTCTGATGAAACCACATTAAGATCAGCTCAGTTTAAGACCACCCTGTAATTTACCACATTTCTGCCAATTATTGTAATTAATAGATTCCACTATGGTATCAAAACCAATCCAGGAAAATACTTTTTTTCTGATAAAGCGCCTTGGTGTGTGGCTAGATGTTCTTCATTGCACGTTTCACATTATATTTACATATGTTTTTTTTTAAATATATAATCAGGTTCGCCAGTGGCAAAATGAAGGGCTACCCCCAGATCAGAACTCCACTGCGAATGCTATTCTTGTTAAGAATGGGGGCCATTGGCCACTTTATATTGATTCACAAGGACAAGCTTATAAGTAGATCTGTCAGATGGAAGGGGACAAGCTAAACAAGGTGTTTGCATCTGATCCAAACTATATGAAAATAGTTGAGCCTGCCATACAATTAGGAGAAGCAGTTCTTATACAGGTAATGTGGTCTTTCAAATTTGTTGTGTTTAAATTACTGTAACTAAAATTAACAGGGATCCTGGAATCAGTTTGCTGCAGAAATAACATGACATATATTATTATATATTATATAATATATATATTATATAATATATATATATATATATATCTCTGTGGGGGCCATACCATCACTTCCAGGACTCCTTGTTCTTCTTTACGCTGAAGATAGTTCTTAATGACTTTCGCTGTATGTTTGGGGTTGTTATCATACTGCAGAACAAATTTGGGGACAAACAAATGCCTCCCTGATGGTATTGCATGATGGATAAGTATCTGCCTGTACTTCTCAGCATTGAGGAGACCATTAATTCTGACCAAATCCCCTACTCCATTTGCAGAAATGCAGCCCCAAACTTGCAAGGAACCTCCACCATGCTTCACTGTTGCCTGCAGACATTCATTTGTGTACCACTCTCCAGCCCTTCGGCAAACAGACTGCCTTCTGCTACAGCCAAATATTTCAAATTTTGACTCATCAGTCCAGAGCACCTGCTGCCATTTTTCTGCACCCTAGTTCCTGTGTTTTCATGCATAGCTGAGTCGCTTGGCTTTGTTTCCACGTCGGAGGTATGGCTTTTTGGCCGCAAGTCTTCCATGAATGCCACTTCTGACCAGACTTCTCCGGACAGTAGATGGGTGTACCACTGTTTTCTGCCAATTCTGAGCTGATGGCACTGCTGGACATCTTCTGATTGCGAAGGGAAATAAGCATGATGTGTCTTTCATCTGCTGCAGTAAGTTTCCTTGGCCGACCACTGCGTCTACGGTCCTCAACGTTGCCTGTTTCTTTGTGCTTCTTCAAAAAAGCTTGGACAGCACATCTGGAAACCCCTGTCTGCCTTGAAATTTCTGCCTGGGAAAGACCTTGCTGATGCTGTATGACTACCTTGTGTATTGTTGCACCTGTTTGGTATAATTGTTTAATCATACACCTGACTATATGCACAGTCAGGGATTTTGTAGTCAAGTGTACCTAGAAGAATTGATGCTGTTTTGAAGGCAAAGGGTGGTCACACCAAATATGGATTTGATTTAGATTTTTCTTCTGTTCACTCACTTTGCATTTAGTTAATTGATAAATATAGTCTATTAACATATCTATTTTTGAAAGCATTCTTACTTTACAGCATTTTTTCACACCTGCCTAAAACTTTTGCACAGTACTGTGTGTGTGTGTGTGTGTGTGTGTGTGTGTGTATATATATATATATATATATATATATATATATATATATATATATATATACAGTTCGTTTCCCCGTTTAAACCAGACCCAAACACGGAAATGGAGTTTAAAGTGCTTGTGTGCACTTTTAATAAACACAAACAAAAACAAAACACAAAATAAACACCTAGCTCCTATTTGGAGCACTAACTACACACAAGCTGGAACCTAACGTTTACCTGTCACAAAACAAATCACACAGGTTTAACTCAACACTTACTTTAGACTGCTCAGAACCAGAGCACACTTTCTGCTTTCTACCTCTCAGCAGCCCCGAACAGACTGGCTGCATTCTTTAAATACCCTGCACCTGGCTCTAATTTACAATTAACACCAGGTGCAGGGGATTACTAAACAATAAAACAATTAATGTTATGTTTTTTTTATTTTATTTTAAAACACATAAACTCAAAATCAATTATTGTAAGGTGACATTGGTTTTATGTTGGGAAATATTTTTAAGAAAAATAAAAAACTGAAATATCTTGCTTGCATAAGTATTCAACCCCCTGTGGCCCCGCTCGAGGGTAAAAACCACACATTATTTTGGTAGAGCCACCTTTCGCTGCAATAACAGCTTTAAGTCTTCTGGGGTAAGAATGTACCAGCTTTGCACACAGTGTCGGAGTGATTTTGGCCCATTCTTCTTGGCAGATTTGCTCCAGGTTGTTCAGGTTGGTTGGACGACGTTTGTGGACCACAATTTTCAAATAGTGCCATAGATTCTCAATGGGATTGAGATCACGACTTTGACTGGGCCACTGTAGGACATTCACCTTTTTGTTCTTGAGCCATTCCAATGTTGCTTTGGCCTTGTGCTTGGGATCAGTGTCCTGCTAAAAGGTGAATTTCCTCCCAAGCTTCAGTTTTTTAGCAGACTGAAGCAGATTCTCTTGCAGTATTTTCCTGTATTTTGCTCCATCCATTCTTCCTTCAATTGTAACAAGATGCCCAGTCCCTGCTGATGAGAAGCATCCCCACAGCATGATGCTGCCACCACCGTACTTCACTGTAGGGATGGTGTGTTTTGAGGCATGGGCAGTGTTAGGTTTGGACCAGTTTTTTTGGCCAAAAAGCTCTATCTTGGTCTCATCTGACCAAAAAACCTTTTCCCACATCGCAGCTGGGTCACTCTCATGCTTTTTGGCAAACTCCAGATGTGCTTTCAGATGGTACTTTTTGAGTAACAGCTTCTTTCTTGCCGCCCTCCCATACAGGCCAGTGTTATGCAGAGCTCTTGATATGGTTGACTGGTGCACCATTACTCCACTCCCAGCCACTGAACTCTGTAGCTCCTTCACTGTCCAGAAGGAGCCTGTCACACGCGTGGGTAGCCGTTGTTCAAGCATACAGAGAGACTGAGGTTGGTGTTGAAACGCCGGCACAGGCGCGCAGGATTTATTAACAACAAAAAGAAAGTGAAAGTAAAATAAAGGCGGTCATGTGACGTTACCAGCGATGGTAACGCACAGAGGACAAATACAGCAAACCGTACAAAAAGTGCAAAATCACAATACCCCAAACTATAACTCAAAAAATGCCGTGAAAACGGCAGGCCTTGCAGCAGCCCCGATCACAGCGATCGCCATGCTTTTATACTGACGCTCCGCTGAGACACGCCCACCCGCCTGCTGGAACAGCTGATTGCTTTCAGCTGCTGCTCCACGCAGACGGGTAATCGTCCCCAGCGGAGCGCCACAGCAGCTAAACAATTAAATCAATATTAACAATTAACACAAAAACATACAATAAACTACATATTTCCATTGTGCAAGGCTTACGCTTTGCCACACATCCTTCACAGTGATTGTTGGCCTCTCTTGGCTTCTCTCACAAGTCTCCTTCTTGTTTGAGCGCTGAGTTTTGAGAGACAGCCTTTTCTTGGCAGTGCCCTGGGTGGTGTGATGCAGCTTCTACTTCCTGATTATTGATCCAACTGTGCTCACTGGGATATCCAAACACTTGGATATTATTTTGTACCCTTTCCCTAATCTATGCATTTGAATTACTTTATCTCTAACTTCTGTAGAATGCTCTTTGGTCTTCATTTTCCTTCAGATTCACAGCCTTACCAATGATCCTTCAACTGTGGGGTTTTTATCCAGAAAATGTGACAGCAACTTTAATGGTTCACAGGTGGAGGCCAATGGTAAGGTAATTGTGTCCTTGTTTGGGCAATTTCTTTCATCGGTGCAAACTGGGAGCTCCCACAGCACAGGGTTTGAATACTTATGCAAGCGAGATATTTCAGTTTTTTATTTTTCTTAAAAATATTTCCCAACATAAAACCAATGTCACCTTACAATAATTGATTCATTTCAGTGTTTAAAAATAAAATATCAAACAGAACGAAATTCCAATGTACCATTTGTAATTCAGTAATATAAGAGAATTGGTCAGGGGTCTGAATACTTTTGGAATGTGATCAAGAGGAAGACGGATGGTCACAAGCCATCAAAGCTGAGCTGCTTGAATTTTTGCGCCAGGAGTGGCATAAAGTCCCCCAACATCAATGTAAAAGACTAGTGGAGAGCATGCCAAGACGCATGAAAGCTGTGCTTGAAAATCACATTAGTATTGTGTTGTTTAAAAATGAATATGAACTTATTTTCTTTGCATTATTCGAGGTCTGACAACATTGCATCTTTTTTGTTATTTTGACCAGTTGTCATTTTCTGCAAATAAATGCTCTAAATGACAATATTTTTATTTGGAATTTGGGAGAAATGTTGTCAGTAGTTTATAGAATAAAACAAAAATGTTAATTTTACCCAAACACATACCTATAAATAGTAAAACCAGAGAAACTGATAATTTTGCAGTGGTCTCTTAATTTTTTCCAGAATTGTGTGTGTGTGTGTGTGTGTGTGTGTGTGTGTGTATGTATATATATGTATATATATATATATATATATATATATATATATATATATATATATATATAGTGGTAGTGGATTTGTACATAACACATCATTTCATATATCAATTGTTCTGCAACTTTGGACCGTTTTTAATCCAAAAAGTTTCTAAACAGACTATGGCAAAGTGCCTGCCCCTGTGTGTATTTTGTGTTATGTGTTAATGTTGGTGTATAGTCATTGGTACACAGGATTTAAACGGGTCTGTGTAACACAAGTGTTTAAAACGTATATTTGTATTTAAGCACAAGGATTGCACAGCACTTCACGTGCACGTAAAAAGTAATAATATGTGAGCACGGGGAACTGCACTTTATTAATTCATGTGCAGTTGTACCGCGACTCCAATTGAATGATTGATTAGCAGGTGAGTCTCGGTACAGCTGCATAAAAGCAGCATGTTTTCACATACTCGGGGTTGTGTGTTCGGTGAGTGGAGAATGGGATTGGAGACAGAGGTAATAATAATAAGAATAAGAATAATCGTTAAATCAGCTCACAGTGTTTGTCTGTATAGTTCGTTTTGTTTGTCTCTTTTGTTTTGGCGAATGTGCCGTGTCCTGTGTTTTTTGTATATTACAACCTTTTTATTTTCTGTTCTGTTTATTTATTAAATTCATTGAGTGCAAGCAAGCGCTCAGCTCCACCAAACTCCACCTCTCATTGTTTATTTCCTGTTTCTGGTCTGACGTCACCCACTCCAGCCGTCTGTGTGACAGGAACATAAAATTTATATCTGTGATCATTGAACATGTTCATTATTTTCATAATTTATTGGAGGCAAAGCATTTCTAATGGGAATATTTTTAGTTCTACATTGGACAATGAAGAGTATGTTGTAGCACTAAAAGAAACGTCAGCCATTTCAAATTTTATAGCTATGGATGAATTGAGATATACCAGACAAAACGGCATGTAAATATTACATACAAAAAAAAATGGCGAAGAATAGTATACATTTTTTTTTTTTTTTGATATGTTCGAACTGTGGTAATACAATGATCTACTTCTATATCCACTTTCAGGAGCTGTCCCTTGCCCTGTTTGCTGATCACCAACTCTGCTTCACCTTTATGGTCTGTTGCAACATCATGAGGACTAATCCCAGTGAAAACACAATATTGAAAACCATGGGATTCCTACCAGAGAACAAATGGCAGACATTCTTGCATTCAACAGCCTTGGCTAACATGATGGATGTAAAGAGAATAATTGATGGTAAAGAACACGTTAAAAAAGCATGCCAGTCACCTGTAAAGAGAAGGGATTAATGAAATTGCCTAAGGTTTTATTTGCTGACAGAAAAAGTATTTAAATGGCAAGACTGTCAAGCATTTAATAACCCTAATGTTTAGATTTAGGAAACATCTTAATAGTTGTCAACTTCTGACACCTGGTGCTAAAAAAAATATTTGCAGATTTTTGCTCAATTAACAGATTGCAGGAGACTAAGTCTGCTCACAACTAAAATGTTACTTTTAAATGATTTGTTATGGTATTTTATGCACTCTTCAAAAACAAACACTGAAAACCCAAGAGCCTAAGTTATAATGTGCTGCTCTGCTTTGTTGATAAATATTGTACATCATAAAGTATTTGATTAAAGAATATGCAGTAGTACAGGGTTAGTTCTTATTCAAGACATTGATGTGAGCTCAGTGGTGATGATGCCAGATCCATACGAACCATGCACAATAACAGCTAGCAATTTTCTTTAAATAAATTAAATTGTAATGACATTTTGATGATACAGATTGTAACGTATATTGAAGGCAGTCTATATGGCATTGCATTTTAATTAGGGCTGCTCTGATTAATCAACTAAAGAGTTGATTGCAGATTTTTTTTGTTTGTTTGTTTGTTTTAATCGCACAGTTGTTTTTTTTTTTTTTGTATATAAAATAAAATCAACCAGTAGAAGATTAGCATTTTCTCTGCTGCTGTCCAATCATGACTGAACAGAGGTGGGACATAATTGGGTGTTTAACCAATGGGGATGTCAGAGATCTGTCAAATCATTAGTATGTGGGACATAAATATGCTAGGGTATGCTAGGGTGAGATTTACATTGAGAACGTTGAAGTAATATTTCAAATTGCTTTCTACAAATTAAACAAAAAAATTCATAAGACAACTGAGACATTGTAGTCTATTTGTTACAAATCAATTTTCTAGAATTTTCTCTAGGTTTACACCAGAAATACCTGAATTGATGAAAGCATCAATTCTTCAAATAGAGGTAATTATGTGGAATTACTTTCTCTGATTTGTGACTGTGACAGCATGTTAAACAGTCACAATAACCACAATATTCTCAGGTACCTGTCACAAGCTTCCAGAGCTTCATCTCCTCGGTGCATCAGGTTCTGCTAGATGCAGAAGTGTAAGAAGGAAGCCAAGTTCGTAGCTTTGTAAACAACTGATGTTCTGTGAAAATGTGTTACATTTACTAAAATAAAAATAATAATAAAAATGCTTTTCAAAAGACCAAATTACAATTGGGCTTGTTTTTTTTTTTTTTTAGATTCTGTTGATTTTTTTTTAATTTTTTTTTTGTATTACGATGCAGGGCAGCTGCTGTAATATCGTTACCTATATTAAAAAATGGCCACAGATTAATCTACCGAAATATACCTATTTAGTCTAGTAATACCCATAAATTAACCAATCAAAAATGTTTTGGATGCAACCCCGGTTCCCTGAAAGAGAAAATAACCATCAACGTATGGGACATTGCCGTCAGGCAGTAGGGATTGGCTGAGCTTTATAGCAAAGCTGCCGATAGGCCTCTGCGCGAGCTGCCGTGTAAGCCCGCCCCCCTGGGAGCTTACTATACACAGTGCACAGAGACTCTATTCCTCTTTTGCTCTTCAGGCCGAGAAGGCTTCCGGAGTGACCTCGCGGGTTGATGGTTATTTTCTCTTTCAGAAAACCGGGGTTGTATCTGCAACCTATCGTTCCCTTTCAATTCGAAAATAACCATCAACATATGGGAACAGTGTACCCAAGCCGTCGCGAGGGAGGATTCTCGGCAGTAGGACAGACTTACGTCATAACGCAATTGCGTAGGTAACACATCTAGGCATATGCGGAGCTGCGCGTCTATGCTCGCAATGACACCTGTCGTAAGTGGAATAGTAAACACCATACTGGCATCCTAGGATGCCATCGGGTGTAGTACAGAAGCTCCAAATAGTGGAGCAGAGGAATCCAGTACGCTTAACCGGTAAAACCTCATAAAAGTATGCAGTGTAGCCCAACTGGCTGCCGCGCAAATGTCAGACACCGGCACTCCCTTAAAGAGGGCCCAGGATGTCACCATACCCCTAGTGGAATGTGCTTTCAACTGCCCTGGTGGTGGAAGGCCTGCAGACTCATAAGCTAATTTAATAGCATCCACTATCTAATGGGAAAGGTGTTGTTTAGACAACGGCTGACCCAAGGTCTTAGAACCATGGCATATGAACAACTGTTCTGTTTGCCTCACAGTCGTTGTACCTCAATGCCCGCACAGGGCAGAGCATGTGTAACTGTTCTTCTTCTGGGGAAGAAGAAGGAGGAGGATGGAACGCCATTAACTCGACTGGCTGGTTCATGTGGAACGGAGATATGACCTTTGGCAAAAAGGCTGGATTTGGGAGCATGGAGACCTTAGAACTGTCTCCTGCGAAATGAGTAAATGAAGGATGCACTGACAGTGCATGTAACTCGCTGACACGTTTAGCTGACACCACTGACAGCAGAAACGCAGTTTTAATAGACACAAGCTTCATATCCACAGTGTGGAGAGGCTCAAATGGTGCCTTGGTAAGGGCTTCTAGCACCACGTCAAGGCTCCATGATGGTAAACTGGTCGTTCTTGGAAGTCGCAAACGTCTTGCGCCCTTGAGGAACTGCGATGCCAGAAAATGGCAACCTGGTGATAACCCGTCAATGCGTACATTGCAAGCTGATTTGGCGGCAAAATACACTTTAAGTGTAGAGGGAGATTTCCCTTCATCTAACAGTTTCTGTAGAAACTGTAATATCACTGCCATATGACAAGATATTGGGTCATGGCCCCCCGCCAGACACCAATCTTGGAACAACTGCCACTTGTATGTATACTGTGACCTGGTAGAGGGCGCTCTAGCTCTCTGAATGGTCGAAATTACCTCCATCGAAAGCCCTAAGGCTGACAGGCACTCCCGTTCAGGGGCCAAGCCCATAGCTGCATGAGCTTGGGGTTTGGGTGCCAAAGCCGTCCTTTGGCCTGGGACAATAGGTCTGCTCGTAGGGGAAGCTCCCGCGGTTGACCGTGCAGTAACTGCACCAAACTCGGGAACCATATTCTCCGAGGCCACCGAGGAGCGATCAGAATCACTGTCGCTTGCTCTACCCTGACCTTCTCTAAGAGGGTAGGGAGCATCGGAATTGGTGGAAACGCATATAGGAGGACTGGCGGCCATTCGTGAGCCAATGCGTCAACTCCTAGGGGGCTGTCAGGGTCCCTCACCGAGAACCATACGGGGCAGTGAGTGGTCTCTCGTGAAGTGAATAGATCCACTTGCGCTATGCCGAACCATTCCCAGATGCTCTCTACCACCTGAGGGTGGAGACGCTGGTCCCCTGCAAGAGGGCCTCCTCTGGATAGGAGTTCCGTCCGACCGCGCGCAGAGAGGTCACGCGGCTGTGCCCAACAACAGCCGTGTGCTGGTGATATACTGGTGTTGTCCGACCGCACCAACACGTGCTTGTCTAGAAGCACCAGTGCCGGAGGGCGAGGTCCACTGCCCTGAGTTCCAGAGCATTGATGTGGGCTGACCTCCAGGGTCCTGGCCACACTCTGCGGGTCCCTGAGCTGTTCCAGACTGCTCTCCAACCTTGGTTGGAAGCGTCGGTCATAACCACTTCCCTCCGGAAGATGGGACCCAAGCGAATGCCCTGGCGGATGTTTGACAGAACTTTCCACCAGCGTAGTGCTTCCCAGCAGGTTTGGGATACCGTCAACCTGCGGTGTTTGTCTCTCCGCGGATGTAACGCGAAGGCATTGAACCAGGCCTGTAGAGGTCTCTGGTGTAATAAGCCCAAGGGAAGGGCTTGTGAGGTGGCAGCCATCAGCCCCAGCATGCGCTGGCACAGCTCCATGCTGATTGTTTCTCTTAACCTGAACAGGGAGAGACACCGTTCCAGCGAGGCAACTCTTTGTGTCGACAAGGTTGCTTCCATGGACACCGAGTCCAGATGCTGACCCACGAATTCGTTCTGTTGGCTTGGCACGAGGCGGCTCTTCTCTGAATTGACCTTCAGACCCAGCCGCTGAAGCCACTGTGTTCTGTGCCAGCTGCTCCTTCGACTGCGCGCAGACGAGCCAGTCGTCCAGATAGTTCAGCAGTCGGACACCTTAAGCCCGCAAAGGAGCTAAAATTGCATCCATACATTTGGAAAAGGTTCGAGGAGCTAGTGACAGACCGAATGGGAGGACACAAAACTCGTACACCCTGCTCTGGAATGCGAAACGCAGATACCTCCTGTGACCCGGGCAGATGGGAACGTGAAAGTATGCATCTGTCAGATCCACGGTGGTAAACCAGTCGCCGTGTCGGACTGACTGGATGATGTGCCTGTGAGTAAGCATCCTGAACGATAACCTCCATAGGTATCTGTTCAGTACTCGCAGATCTAAAATAGGGCGGAACCCGCCGTCCTTTTTGGGCACTAGGAAGTATTTGGAATAGAACCCCTGGTCGATCAGAGCAGGGTCTACTTGTTGAATGGCACGCAGTTGAATGAGCAGTGCCTGTATCTCCACATTCAGAGCTGAGGACTGAACCGAGTCCTTCACTGCAGTTACAACCACCCCCCTGAAGGGGTGGGGCTTTAACTGGAACTGAAGGGTGTACCCGGTGGAAATGGTCTTGTGCACCCAGATGTCTTTGTCACACTGTTGCCAGAACTGGATCTGTGGAAGAGTATAAGGGTGGGGTAATAGCTGCCTGGGTGTCTCAGGGCTGCTTTGGCTGTGCTCGCTCACGAGGGGCTTGGCCAGAGCCACGAGGACGTGACCAGTCACCTCCTCTAGGGTGCCATTCTACTCGCCTCGGCTTTGTAAAGCCAGGCTGGCCGCATGCTGATGGACCTACGGGGAGGTCCTACTACCCCTTGTTTGCACCTGCCGCTGTGGTGGTGTCTTACGCCATGGCTGTTCCTGAGGCCTCTTCGGCTGGAACTGCTTATTTGGCCACATCTTGGCCATTTGCTGCGACGCCTCCCTTTGCCTTGACGGAGCTTTGCAGCATCTCCTCCACTGCCGGACCAAATGTGTGTCCGGGTGTAATTGGAGCGTCCAGCAAGGGGGCCTTGTCAGGCTCCTGCACTCTTGCCTGCGAGAGCCAGAGCTGTCTTCTGGCCACAACCATAGAAGCAATGCTCCTGCCCTGAGCCCGCACGTTGAGCTGGGCTAGCTTCACCAGCAGCTGGCTGACTGTGCCTAGCTCGCTTCTGAGGGCCGCAGAAGGGCACTCAGGTAGGTCTCTAATGAGTGCCGCCTGGTAAACCACCAGTACACTGGCTACATTAGACAGTCTGACTGCCTCCATGGCCTCAGAGTACCCTTTTTTGAGGTGTATCTCTCTTATTAGGACACGCTGGGTCCTTTGTAAGCCCAGATAGTGTCAGCATTTTAACCAACGCAGCGAACGCAGCGTCCACTGGTGGAAAGGACGCTAGACCAGCCTCACTGGCCCCCTGCATAGTAAAAGTTGAAGCCTTGCGAGACATCACAGGAGCAGAGGCCGGGGTCCCCCAGGTAGACTGCACCTCCTTGACAAAGTCCGGGAATGGAAGCATCCTGGACTGATGGGACTGGGCTGAAGGCGACTCAAACAGAGATCACCGGGGAAGCTCTGTCTTGGGCCAATCGATACCCAAGTGGCGGGTTGCCCTGTCCACCACAGACCACATAGGGTCATCAGTGTCCATCACCTTGGACTCAGCGTCCTGATCCGAGTGGTGGGAGGCTACCTCAGACTCTACACTGTCCCCTTTCAGGATGTCAGAGGCATCTCTGGAGACGACATCGATATCCCAGTCCTTCTGCGGTTGCATTGGAAGGGAAACAGCCAAGGGAGATTGTGGGGGGGCCACTGGTTGGCTGGTGACGGGCCCAGTGGGTTGTTCTGGGGCTCAAGGCACTGCAGTAGCTAGAGACCTGAGAAAGGACTGCTGTCCCATCATAACCTCCATGAATTGCAACATCTTGGAGGTTAACTCCACCTCCCCTGACCTGTCTCTGTATCGCCTGTCGCGAAGAGGGGAGCGAGAGCGTCCTCTATGTCGAGGCGATCTGGAGGGCGAGCTAGACTCCCGACAAGGGTATGCCCTAGGAGGGGAGGGGCTACAAGCCCGAGTGCGTTTGGTGGGGGACCTCTGACCTGCTGTAATCTGGGAGGCCGGGCTCATGGAGAGCTGCCGTTGCCCTGGCGGCATCGCAATAGACGACGGCGGGGCTGAAATGGTGTGGGAAGATCCCGACGAAGGGCAGTGCCCACCCATTGACTTCTTAGCCTTTTGCCGAAGGGCACGTGCTTGAAATCCAGCACAAAGATGGCAAAAAGCTCTATCCGCCAACGCGGATGCGGCGTGTTCCGGCCCAAGACATGCCATGCACTCCTCGTGAGGGTCACTGGCAGGCAGTTTTGCCTGCCAGGACATGCAGTGGTGAAAGCCCGACATCTTAGTCAAGCACGGCAAACATCGACGAGGCGCCGAGTGCCGAGCCTTGAGCGTCGAAGCGCCGAGCGTGTATCGTCAAGCACATGGTGTCTAAACGCTGAGCGTCGAGCGTTGAAGCGCTGAGCATTTAGCGTCGAGGCATCGAGCGTCGAGCACGTGGCTTCAAAGCGCCGAGCATCGAGTACGGGGCGTCAAAGAGCCGAGCGTCGATTGTATAGCGTCAAAGGGCCGAGCACGTGGCGTCGAAGCATCAAGCGTCGAGGTGCGTGCGTTGAGCGTCGAAGTGTCAACGTCAAGCAACGATGCACCTGGCGTCGAGCACCGAGTCCCAAGCGCGGAAGCGCTACACCGAGTGCCAAAGCGCTGACACCTTGCAGAGCGAGTACCGAGCTTTGAGACGCTAGCACAAGTCGCCTAAGCGTCAGCTGACCCGCAGAGCAGAGACGCTAGTGCTGGTACAGTGTCTTATTTGGTGTTAATACTTACCTTGGTGCTAAGGGAGTATGTGCTTGGTGGTCGTCTTCTTATGGTGAAAAAGGGATTATTTTTTTTTTTTTGGGGGGATGCTGCAGCAAGTGCTTGGTGTACTGTGAGAGATACTGTAGGGCAGACCGTACAGCTACCACGCGGTGGGGAACACACAGCAGTGGAAGATTCTAGAGAGACTCCACACACACGAGGTCTAGCCAGGCAAGACCGAGGCTGCAATACACGTGTGGCAAAAGCCAACGGCGCTCGTCCTAAGAAATATATATATATAACCCAAAAACACACAATAAATTTAGAATTATCTGATAAAGAGAAGACAGAGACCACGAGGTTAAACAAAAACGCGATGCCGAAGCAAAGTGTGAGGGGATATATAAAGTAATATATAAAATATATATACACAATTATATAACCCAAATACCAATAATAAACGTAACTGAAATAAACTCGGAGAAGGGGCCAAAACCAGCTTCTCAAGCCTAAGCTTAGTGAGCTCAAGTACCTACCGCTACCGATGCTGAAGATAAAAGAGGAAGAGAGTCTCTGCGCGCTGTGTATAGTAAGCTCCCAGGGGCGGGCTTACACGGCAGCTCGCGCAGAGGCCTATCGGCAGCTTTGCTATAAAGCTCAGCCAATCCCTACTGCCTGAGTGCAATGTCCCATACGTTGATGGTTATTTTCGAATTGAAAGGGAACGTGAATCGATTGACAGCTCTAATTTTAATTAGATGTATATGGTAATGATGAAACAAAACAATAAACATCTTCAAATCAGTACTGATGAAATATTGTTTACTCAGAAAGCAATTTTACATATATAGAATTCATGAGGCGTGAGCTGGGGGTAGAGATAGGGGTAGAGATAGGGCAGAAGGGAGCGGTTAGTAGGAAAGACTGCCGGCTAGAAAGGACCGGACCGAGGATAGAAGAGCAGGCGAGGCCCACTCTGGTAGCAGACCAGTGAAGCTGGACATGGAAGCTAGGACAGAAAGTGGTCACTGACTGAGGGCGGCGATGCCGACACGAGCCCAGGGGCGAAGGACCCAGCGACCAAAAACAGGATACAGAAAGTGGTCACTGACTGAGGGTGGCAATGCCGACACGAGCTCAGGGCCGACAGACCTAGCAACCGAAGACAGGAAACAGAAGTGGTCACTGACTGAGGGCGGCGATGCCAACACGAGCTCAGGGCCAAAGGCCTAGCAACCGAAGACAGGATACAGAAAGTGGTCACTGACTGAGGGCGGCGATGCCGACACGCTCAGGGCCGACGGACCTAGCAACCGAAAACATATATGAGGGTTATGACTCGTGGAGCCGCCCCTCAGAGGAAGATGGTCCCGGAAGACTGGGACACGAAAGGAGATAGAGAGGGAGAGGTACCCAGCATCTGAGACTTCTGTAAAGGGGCGCTCGTTAGACCCCCAATTGGTCGAGACTTCACGCTGCCTGGGACCTGAGATAAGAAAAAGCATAGAGGTTAGTATGGGACTCGAGCATGAGTAGCCACGTCCTGAACTGAGACAGAGTATAGAACAGAGCCTTGAGTGAGGCAAGATAAGCGCAGGAGCTGCAAAAGGACAGAGTGTGGCCGGGGGTCCGCTCTGACTCACACGGCGAGAACCCCCCTGAAGGTCAAGGGTTAGCTGAAGCCATGCCTTGAGGTCGAGGAAGTGAGATCACTTGCCCCCCAAAAGGATGGACCCCCGGCACTCCACCAAATCACCCACACCGTGAGACAAACAAAAGAGCACATGCCAGCGCATAACATAAACAAAAGACTAGAAGGACAAACGGGACAAACAGGAGAATGGTTAGTAAATTTAGTAGGATATGACTATGTGTATACCTGCAACTAGCAGCAACTATATCAGGGAAGGATGAATGAATGTAGGAATCCACTGCAGAGAAGGACCAGTTCCCCCACATTCGTGATCAGGCTGGGGGGGAAAGGGAGAGTCGAGGGGGGGGGCCTGCTCTGGAGGAGAGGGTGGAGAGGAGGGAGGCCTGCTCAGAGGAGAGGGTGGAGAGGAGGTAGCCATGCAAGGAGGCGAGGAGGGAGGCCTGCTCTGGAGGAGAGGGTGGAGTTGAGGAGGGAGGCCTACTCAAGAGGTGAGGGTGGACAGGAAGGAGGCCTGCTTGGGGGGCAGGGGCGGAGGAATGGAGGGAGCTCTGCTCGAGACGAGACGATTGATGATAGGAGTGAGGAATCATTGAACAGATAGTCTGAGGAGGAGAGTGGCGGGGGGGGTTCTTGCTGTGGAGATACCTTGAAAAGGGAGATAGGGAACTTGATACTTGACATGTGAGTGGACTGACCGCGCTGAATTGATCCGTCCTGAGGTACACAGCCAGGTGAGGGTCAGACAGGGTCAGACAGAATGTTAAATATGGAGAGACTGAAGAAAGTTGGAGAGAATCCCTAGCACAGACCATGAGAGCCAGGTTTTGATTGAAGGGCTATGATTATTCGAATTTGGGTGCAGGGGATTGAAGACGCTGAGCAGGCTGTAGAATAGGAGCTTGAACAAGGTGGAGGGCTGCAGACATGTAATGCTGAGCAGATTGAAGGGGGTTACGGAGAGTAGGTTTCAGTTAAATAGCATCTGGAGAAGCTGAGGATTCTGGATGGGGGTTGTGGAAGCAAATGGGACCAACTGACTGAACTTGGATACTGAAAGTAGAGGCAGAAGAAGAGCTGGAACTGAGGGCTGAGGTGGCAGCTGGACTGAACGAACATGAATCGGCTACTGGGAAAGCACGGCTCCTTTGCGCCCCATGTTCTACAAATGAGGGCAAAGATGAGATGCCACCTTTCTATGTGTTAGTTAATGGAAAAGGTAAACTCACATTCAGAGATTTGGGTTTCGCAACGCCAGTTATTCTCTTAATAGTGAAAATCCTTAACTCATAATCAAAACAGATTTCCAGTCTCGTACCACATCTCAAACCAAGTATAAATGCTGTAACATTTGGGAGGAATAGGATTGCTGAAGAAGTGCCCCATATTTTGATTAGATGGAGATTAGCGTTAGCCTTGATTATGGGAATACTGCCACGATCTGCGTATTGGAGGAAGGCTGGAGCATTGTTGGCTCTGGAGAAGTGCAGCTGCAGTCTTCAACAGTAAACTAGAGTGACTTTGCAGCTGTAGTAGTGAACAGATCTGAAGAGGGAGTGGAGATCTGCTGTAGTGAGGAGCGATTAACAGTAAAGGGCAGGATCTGTTGAACAGAGCAGAGGTCATCGGTAGAGTACGGTGGTCTGCTGCAGAGAGTAGGGATCTGCTGAATGCAGTGGATATTGGTCTTTCAGTGTTAAGGCCGATTTAGATGGAACCAGAGATGGGGCTGCGTCTGGGCAGAGATAAAGATTGCAGAGATCTGAGACAGCTGCAGAACCAGAGAGGATGAAAAATATGTTGCTCCGAGGCATCTGCAAAACCTATTGATTGGTAGGAAGCAGTTTATTGTCTATTGGGGGTAGAAGGACATTGACTGAAACATTGGTAAGTCATAGGACATGGTTCCATGACTGACTAGCGGCTTGTGTTGATGAAATGATGACTTTTGATGAAGCTGGTCGGACTGGAGGAGCAGTGCCAGATGAGAAAACACGAATCTGGGAACAAGAATAAGTCACAGGAATGGATGTGTGATGCAGGAAAGCAGGACGTTACTATGATGGTAGATACTGAGCATCTCAAAAACAGCTGAGTAAGGTTGCTTCATGACCAGGTCCTTGAAGAGGGGAACTGTTGAAATTGGAGAATGTCAGTTGCTACAAAAGTTTGAGGAGGAGGGGGTCTCATGTAAATCCCTCGGAATTACAGCAAACTGCGGGGATGTGTAGAAAAGCTGGAGCGTGTGAGCTTCACAGCGATAGCAAACCAGCTTAGAGACTGTATAAAATTTGTGGTGTTACACTGCCATCTAGCGGTTATGATTAGAATTAACCATTGGCTTGAGTGAAGCCGGGTAGAATATTTGGTTATTGTGATTAAAATCCTTGTCGGTGTAGAACAACAATTGCGTACTCTTTTAGATTTTAATATCTTCGTTGCATGTTTTAGGACAGTCAGTCATGTATATGAATACGTTAACGCAATATTTAGATGTCACAATTCGGCGAGTTAAACGGCCCTCGCAGATTGTAAAAGCCCAGCAGCAAGCAAGCCAGAAAATTGCAGTACTGAGGTACTGAGCTCGCAGTGCAGATAAAGCTGCCTGGTCACCATGGTTACTTACCACTCCCCACAGTCACGCAATGAGGGCGTTGCTGTGGTAGCCACAAACTGAGAAGCGCTGGTGGAAAAATTGCAAAACAGCAGTGTTTTTGAATGTTGTTGTGACGAGTCGAAAACACAAGCCACCACACGGGGAAAGGGATCACGAAACTAAATGGACAGGTCCCTAAAATGTTGAACGTAGCCAATAGAAGTTCAGGGCAGGATCCCATGAAGGAACGGTAATTTTGCTGGCTCTGGGAGCGGAGGAGGGGCGCTTGATTGCAAGCAAAAAGTAAAGGAATGTTCAGCTGACAGATCTTTATGGTTGATTAAATAGAGGAGTAATGGCAAGGCAAACGTTGACAACGGGAATGTCGATGTCTTGTTGAAGGAGCTTTAGAGATTTTAGTGGAGGGCCAGTTTGTCTAATGAAGACGCGGACGAGATGAGAAATGAATCTACGGTTTGAACGGTGCTGTTGCTGGGCTGGAGGCTGGAAAGAGCAGGAAAGACTAACGTTGGAGCTCCTACAGCCGAATGGAGAAGCTGAATGAGGAGAAGCAGCACCAGAGCAGGTAGGAAAATATTTGATAATATCTTGGGAGTGCTGCACAGAGAATTGATCTTCAGTGAAAGGCAACGAAGTGTAGATTAGCGGGGAAACACGAAAAGACGGCGTCTGAGCGTGTGCTACAAAAACGAAACGCTAGACAGCAAAGGTGCAAGTGATCAGGGCTTAATAGTAAATAGGAACTAATTGACAGGAAATTGGAAAGCCCCTCCTACACGCCTCCTGAACTTACGCAAGCTAACATTTAATGATGCAGTCAACTCACAGAGATGTTTATGTGCAGGTGCATCATCGAACAGTGGTCCTCCCACATCCTGGCTATCAGAGTCCATGTGGAGGCAGTGTCTGTGCATCACTGCTCATCTGGAAACATTCACTTCTTTGTGAATCTCTTACCTCAAACCCACAGCAATGGATCGATTTCCTCAATGCTGAGAATCTTTATCCCTTTCTCAGAAAGCATTACTCCTCTCCCAACGTTTCAAAACAAAGAATACTATGCAAATAAATGTATACTAGGTTTCCAGCTAGTGTTTACAGCATGTACACAGAGTAATACATGCATGGAATAACGTGTTTTACAGTACCAGGACCATAGTGACCATTAGTAAAAATGAATGGGTCAGTTTAAGGTGTACTCTTATAGTAAATATATATCTTCCATCTGAGTTTTTTTATAATATTTAGCCATTTGATCTTGTTTACAGTGGCTCTCAAAAGTATTCACCCCCTTGGATTTGTCCACATTTTATTGTGTTACAACATGGAATCAAAATGGATTTAATTAGGAGTTTTTGCCACTGATCAACACAAAAAAAGTCCATAATGTCAAAGTGAAAAATAAAATCTATAAATTGTTCTAAATTAAATTACAAATATAAAACAGAAAATAATTGATTGCATAAGTATTCACTCCTTTTGTTATGAGACAACTAAGCTCTGGTACAACCAATTGTCTTTACAAGTCACATAATTAGTTGAATGGAGTCCACCTGTGTGCAATGTTTCACATGATTTCAGGTTAACACCTGTCTTTGGGAGGTCCCACAGTTGGTTAATACATTTCCTAAGAAAAACTACATCATGAAGACGAAGGAACATTCAAAGCAAATCCGGAATAAGGTCCATCAAAAGCACCAATTAGGGGTAGGATATAAGAACAATTCCAACGCATTGAATATCCCCCGGAGCACAGTAAAGTCAATTAAGAAATGGAGAGAATATGGCACTACTGTGAATCTGTCTAGAATAGGCCGTCCTCAAAAAACGGAGTATCCGGGCGAGAAGGGCACTAGTCAGGGAGGCCACCTAGAGGCCTATGGCAGCTCTAAAGGAGTTACTGTCTTCCACAGCTGAGATGGGAGACACTGTGCATACGGCAACACTAGCCTGGGTGCTTCACAAAACTGGCCTTTACAGGAGAGTGGCAAAAAGAAAGCCATTGTTGAAAAAAACTCACATCAAATCTCAGCTAGTTTGCCAGAAGGCATGTAGGAGACTCTGAGACCAACTGGAAGAAGATTCTATTGTCTGATGAGACCAAAATAGAGCTTTTTGACCTCAACACTAAGCACTATGTTTGACGCAAGTCTAACACCGCACATCATCTTGAGAACACCATCCCTACCATGAAGCATGGTGGTGGCAGCATCATGCTATGGGAATGATTCTCTGCGTCAGGGCCTGGATAGCTCATGAAGATAGAGGGCAAAATGGATGCAGCAAAGTACAGAGAAATCCTGGAGGAAAACCTGCTGAAGTCTGCAAGAGACCTGGGACTTGGGAGAAGATTCATCTTCCAGCAGGACAATGACCCCAAACGTACCGCCAAAGCCACACTGGAGTGGCTTAAAAACAAAAAGGTCAATGTCCTGGAGTGGCCCAGTCAAAGCCCGGACCCCAATCCAATTGAGAATATGTGGAAAGAGTTGAAAATTGCTTTCCAACTTGACTGATCTTAAGCAATTTTGTGCAGATGTGCAAAGCTGGTGGAGACTTATCCATATATATAAGGTGTGTGTGTGTGTATATATATATATATATATATATATATATATATATATATATATATATATATATATATATATAATATATATATATACAGTGCCTATAGAAAGTCTAGACCACATTTCAAAATGTTCACCTTTTGTTGCCTTTTCATTTGTTGCTTTTTTCATTTCATTTACACATTTTATCCTACTCCACAACTACTAAGTTAAAAAAATGTGAAATTTGAAGAAAATTAATTTAAAAATAAAAACTGAAATAGCTTGGTTGGATAAGTGTCCACCCCCCTTGTAATAGTAATCCTACATTAGCTCAGGTGTAATCATTCGCCTTCAAAATCACGCACCAAGTTAAGTGGCCTCCACCTGTGTTAAACTGTAGTGATTCACATAATTTCAAGATAAATTCAGCAGTTCCTCTAGGTTCTGCTGGGTAGTCCATTTCAAGCAAAGACTGAACCATGAGCACCAAGGCGCTTTCAAAAGAACTCTGGGACAAAGTTGTTGAAAGGCACAGATCTGGGGATGGGTATAAAAAAATATCAAAGGCCTTGAATATCCCTGGAGCATGGTCAAGATGATTATTAAGAAGTGGAAGGTGTATGGCACCACCAAGACCCTGCCTAGATCAGGCCGTCCCTCCAAACTGGATGACCGAGCAAGAAGGAGACTGATCAGAGAGGCTGCCAAGAGGCCAATGGAACCTTTGCAAGAGCTAAAGGCTTTTATGGCCAAGACTGGTCAAAGTGTGCATGTGACAACAATATCCCAAGCACTCCACAAATATGGCCTGCATGGTAGGGTGGCCAGAAGGAAGCCATTACTCAAGAAAGCCCACCTTGAATCCCGTTTGAAGTATGCAAAGAAAACACTCAGGAGATTCTGTAGCCAGGTGAAAGTTTTGTCATCTGACAGTACTAAAATTAAACTTTTTGGCCTAAATGCAAAGTGTTATGTTTGGTGCAAACCCAACACAATGCATCACCCAAAGAACATAAGAAAATAAGAACATAAGAAAGTTTACAAACAAGAGGAGGCCATTCGGCCCATCTTGCTCGTTTGGTTGTTAGTAGCTTATTGATCCCAGAATCTCATCAAGCAGCTTCTTGAAGGATCCCAGGGTGTCAGCTTCAACAAAATTAGTGGGGAGTTGATTCCAGACCCTCACAATTATCTGTGTAAAAAAAGTTCTGAATGCCCCTTTGTCTAATCTCCATTTGTGGTCCTTGTTTCTCTTTTCAGGTCGAAAAAGTCCCTTGGGTCATCATTGTCAATACCTTTTAGAATTTTGAATGCTTGAATTAGGTAACCACATAGTCTTCTTTGTTCAAGACTGAACAGATTCAATTCTTTTAGCCTGTCTGCATATGACATGCCTTTTAAGTCTGGAATAATTCTGGTCGCTCTTCTTTGCACTCTTTCTAGAGCAGCAATATCTTTTTTATAGCGAGGTGACCAGAACTGCACACAATATTCAAGATTCCTTCTCCAATTTCAGTATCTCCCATATGATATTTATAATGTACATTTTTATTTCCAGGGGTAGCACCTTACACTTTTCTCTATTAAATGTCATTTGTCATGTGTCTGCCCAGTTCTGAATCTTGTCTAGATCATTTTGAATGACCTTTGCTGCTGCAACAGTGTTTGCCACTCCTCCTACTTTTGTGTCGTCTGCAAATTTAACAAGTTTGCTTACTATACCAGAATCGAAATCATTAATGTAGATTAGGAATAGCAGAGGACCTAATACTGATCCCTGTGGTACACCGCTGGTTACCACACTCCATTCTGAGGTTTTTCCTCTAATCAGTACTTTCTGTTTTCTACATGTTAACCACTCCCTAATCCATGTACATGTGTTTCCTTGAATCCCAACTGCGTTCAGTTTGAGAATTAATCTTTTGTGCGGGACTTTGTCAAAAGCTTTCTGGAAATCTAAATAAACCATGTCATATGTTTTGCAAATATCTATTATCGATGTTGCATCCTCAAAAAAATCAAGCAAGTTAGTTAGACACGATCTCCCTTTCCTAAAACCATGTTGACTGTCTCCCAGGACCCTGTTACCATATAGGTAATTTTCCATTTTGGATCTTATTATAGTTTCCATAAGTTTGCATATAATAGAAGTCAGGCTTACTGGTCTGTAGTTACCTGGTTCAGTTTTGTTTCCCTTTTTGTGGATCGGTATTACGTTTGCAATTTTCCAGTCTGTCGGTACCACCCCTGTGTCAAGAGACTGCTGCATGATCTTGGTTAGCGGTTTGTAAATTACTTCTTTCATTTCTTTGAGTACTACTGGGAGGATCTCATCCGGCCCAGGGGATTTGTTTATTTTAAGAGCTCCTAGTCCCTTTAACACTTCTGCCTCAGTTATGCTAAAGTTATTTAAAACTGGATAGGAACTGGATGACATGTGGGGCATGTTGTCAGTATCTTCCTTTGTAAAAACTTGTGAAAAGTAATCATTTAATATATTTGCTATTTTTTTTCTTCATCTACGATTTTGCCATTTGTATCTCTTAAACATTTAATCTCCTCTTTGAATGTTCTCTTGCTGTTGTAATATTGGAAAAACATTTTGGAATTGGTTTTAGCTCCCTTAGCAATGTTCATTTCTATTTCTCTCTTGGCCTTTCTAACTTCCTTTTTGACTTGCATTTGCAGTTCTGTGTACTCTTTCTGCGTACTTTCTTTTTGGTCCTTTTTTAATGCTCTGTAAAGTGCCTTTTTTCTCTGAATATTTTTTTTAATTGATCTATTAAACCATTTTGGCAATTTAGTTTTACATTTAGATTTGTCTACTTTAGGGATGTAATTGTTTTGCGCCTCTAGTACTACATTTTTGAAGAACAACCATCCTTCTTCTGTGGGTGTTTTCTCTATTTTACTCCAATCTACTTCTGTTAGTCTCTGTTTCATACCTTCATAGTTTGCTTTTCTAAAATTGTAAACCTTAGCTTTAGTCATTACTTTTGGGGATTTAAAAAACACTTCAAATGAGACCATGTTGTGGTCTGAGTTTGCCAGTGGTTCTCTGACCTCTGTTTTAGTTATTCTATCTTTGTTATTTGAAAAGACTAAATCAAGGCATGCCTCCCCTCTAGTCGGTGCCTTGACAAATTGTGTTAGGAAGCAGTCGTTTGTCATTTCCACCATTTCTATTTCATCCTTCGTGCTACCCACCGGGTTTTCCCATTTTATTTGGGGGAAGTTGAAATCCTCCATTAGTTTGGCTTCTCCTTTGCTACACGCATTTCTAATGTCATTGTATAACAGATTATTTTGCTCACCGTCTGAATCTGGCGGTCTATAGCATGCTCCTATTATTATGCCCTTTGAATTTTTGGTCGTTATTCTGACCCATATTGATTTGGTTTTATTTTCTTTGTCCAGGTTTAACGCCTGGGCTTCAAGACTGTTTCTTATGTATAGCGCTACCCCTCCTCCTCTTCTGTCCTGCCTGTCTTTCCTATACAGTGTATACCCACAAATATTATATTCGTCCTCTCTCAGACAACCACGTTTCTGTAACACCTATCACATCATAGTTACCTGTTAGTGCAGTAGCTTCAAGTTCTAGAATTTTGTTTCTGATACTTCTAGCATTTAGATAAATACATTTAATGGTTGTCTTACCTGAGTTGTTGTTCTTGTTTTGATGCGGTCTCCCTTCTGTTTTTTTGTTGATTTCTCCCCCCTTCCTTTCTAGTTTAAATGCTTCTGAACCTGCTCGAGGATCTTTTCTCCAAGTAGACTGGTTCCCTTGTTATTTAAGTGCAGTCCATCCCGTCTATACAGATAGTTCTCGTTGTAGAATGTGGTCCAATGATCAAGATAGGTGAAGCCCTCCCGTGTGCACCACATCTTCAGCCACCAGACTTTCTATAGGCACTGTGTATGTATATATACCATGTCTACTGGGAAGCATGGTGGTGGCAGCACTGTCAGGATAGAAGGGGAAATGAATGGTGCGAAGTACAAAGAAGTCCTTGAGGAAAACTTGCTCCCCTCTGCAAGAAAGCTGAAACTGGGATGGAAGTTCAGCTTTCAGCATGACAACAACCGAAAGCACACAGCCAAAGCTACACTGGAGTGGTTGAGGAACAAAAAGGTAAGTGTCCTTGAGTGGCCCAGTCAGAGCCCCAACCTAAATTCAATCGAAAATTTGTGGCAAAATTTGTGGCGCTGTCCATCAGCGCTCTCCAAGGAAAGAAGAATGGTCAAACATTGCCAAATCTAGGTGTGCAAAGTTGGTAGAGACCTACCCCAAAGACTCACAGCTGGAATTGCTGCCAAAGGTGCTTCCACCAAGTATTAACTCAGGGGGTGTGGATACTTTTCCAATTACGACCTTTCAGTTTTGTATTTTTAATACATATAATTTTTTTCTCAATAAAAGCTTTTTTCCCCTTGTAGCAGGGAGAGATCTGTGCTGACTCTGCTGGCGTGTTCACGGGCTGCAGGAAGAGGACGGCAGTCGCCCAACAACTGCCTGTGAGTCATGGCAGTGACACAGGGAGGTGGGAAAATGGGTGTGTGGACTTTCGCCCTCTGAATGGCTGAGAGGCGAGTCTTGGGAGTTTGTTGGTCCTATAAAATAACGCTCTGCTGTTTCCTCAGCTCTGCCCTGTTAAACGCGCCGAGAGTGCGGAAGCGCTGGTCAACGACCAAGAATGAGTGGGAGAGAAAGAAATGGAGGTTCAGAGCGAGATATTGAGGGCGGGGAACCCTTGGGCAGACCCCTGATTAGCATATCAGAGCAGGCTAGTGAGCCGGCAGTGTAGGACAGTGATCTGGGTCGCAAGGGCAGCGGCGACCGGGATATCGCTGCAAAGTGCAGCACCTTTTCTCTGTAGTTTTTCTTACTGTTTTATTTTCCTTGTTTCTTTGTGCCTTCTGTTTTGAATTATTGTTTCGGCACCTGCAAGGGCGCTGGTATTGTGTACCATCGCTTGGTATGCCCGTGGTTCTGTTTACCATCGTTGGTAAATCAGACCATGGACCCACAGCGCCATCTGCGGGATTAAATAAAAAACAGCACCCTGAAATAAAACTGGGCACCTGTGCAGTGTGGCCAAATTCACCTGTCTGTCTCCTGTGTCAGTGAATTACCCACCACCCTTCCACACCCCTTAACAGTGTGGAGTATGGTGTATAGGTAAGTGGAAGAAAATCCTCATTTAAATGCATGAAACTCTGAGGCACAACAAAATGTGAAAAAAGTTCAAGGGGGTGTAGACTTTCTATAGGCACTGTGTATGTATATACACTGAGTGTACAAAACATTAAGAACACCTGCTCTTTCCATGAAATAGACTGAGGAGGTTAATCCAGGTGAAAGCTATGATCCTTTATTGATGTAACCAGTTAAATCCACTTCAGTCAGTGTAGATGAAGGGGAGACAGTTTAAAGAAGGATTTTAAAGCCTTGACACAATTGAGACATGGATTGTGTATATGTGTATATATGTATATATTCACTAACACAGGAGACAGACAGGTGGATTTGGCAACACCGCACAGGTGCCCAGTTTTATTTTCAGGGTGCTGTTTTTAAGTTTATCCCGCAGATGGCGCTGTGGGTCCATGGTCTGATTCACCAACGATGGTAAACAGAACCACGGGCATACCAAGCAATGATACACAATACCGGCGCCCTTGCAGGTGCTCAAAGAAATAATAATGAAAACAGAAGGCAAAAATAACAAGGGAAAAAATAACACAATAACAAAACTACAAATAAAAGGTGCTGCACTCTGCAGCAATATCCCGGTCGCTGCTGCCCGTGCGACCAGAATCTCCGTCCTATACCTAGCCTGCTCTGTTATATTTTTTAAGGGGTCTGCCCAAGGGTTCCCCGCTCTCTCTGTCTCACTGTGACACTTTCGTGTCTTTTTCTCTCCCGGCTGGTTCTCGATCCGCGACCAGCGTTTCCGCACTGTCAGCGCGTCTATAAGGGCAGCCCTGAGGAAACAGCAGAGCGTTATTTTATAGGACCAACAATCTCCCAAGACTCGCCTCTCAGCCATTCAAAGAGAGGGAAAGTCCACACACCCACTTTCCCACTTCCCCATGTCACTGCCATGACTCACAGACGGTTGTTGGGCGACTGCCGCCCAATTCCTGCAGCCCGTGAACACGCCAGCAGAGTCAGCTCAGATCTCTCCCTGCTACAGTGCTATTCAGAGGGTAAATGGGCAAGACAAAAGATTTAAGTGCCTTTGAACGGGGTATGGTAGTAGGTGCCAGGCGAGCCGGTTTGAGTGTGTCAATAACTGCAACATTGCTGGGTTTTACACGCCCAACAGTTTCCCGTGTGCATCAAGGATGGTCCACCATCCAAAGGACAACCAGCCAATGGCAGGCCAGTGGTCAAAAATGGCTCTTTGATGAAAGAGGCCGAAGGAGGCTGACACAAATTGTGTAGAGCAACAGACAAGCTACAGTTAGTCAACTGACAGTCCAGTACAACATTGGTGCCGAAAGAACCATAAAAGAATGCACAACTCATCGTACCTTGACACGAATGGGGTATGGCAGCCGACCACCTAACAGAGTTCCACTTCTTTCAGCAAAACACAAGAAACTGTGGTTGCAGTGAGCTAAGGAACAAAAACACTGGACAATGGAGGATTAGAAAAACATTGTCTGGTCTGATGAAACCCGGTTCCTGCTGTTTCACACTGATGGGAGGATTAGGGTATGGAGAAAACCATTGCAGGCTGGTGGTGGTGGTGTGATGGTGTGGGGTGTGTTTTCATGGCACACATTGGGCCCACTGATAAAAGTGGAGCAATTTTTGAATGCCACAGGATATCTGAACATCATTGCCAATCAGGTGTATCCCTGCATGGCAGCAGTGTATCCATCTGCTAATGGATTTTTAAAGCAGGATAATGCCCCATGCAACAAGGCTAAGATTGTCCAGGAATGGTTACACGAACATGACAGTGAATTCAACTTACTGCAGTGGCCTGTCCAGTCACCAGATCTGTGGGATGAGATGGAACAAGTTATTCGATGTAGAGATCCACTACCATCCAACTAGACACAACTGTGGGAAGCATTGGACTCAACATGTTTTGTACACTCAGTGTGTGTGTGTGTGTGTGTGTGTATGTCTCCACTGGTTTTCAGCCATGGTGATACATTAGTTGAAACAGTAATGACAAAGAATTTGAGCAAGAGTAGTAAAACACATTATTAACCAGCCAGGCACAAGGTATTTTGCTTTATTACAGCAACTTAGAGTCACTCGTGTACCCGTTCTCTGCACATGGAAACCACGTTTTCACAGAATTTCACTAGCAATCTTCAAAACTAGTATCAAAGTATTAGGTATCAACCCCCACCTTTCCAATTCATTTGCATGATGTCGTGAAAAGCCTGGTTTACTCGAGTGAAATAAACTGAGTGAACGGAAACCCCAAAAAAGCACAAGTTCTTTTTCTTGTGTAAATGTCTCGAGTTAAAAAAAAAAAAAAAAAAACTTGCATGGAAACCCCATGAATGAAGAATCTGGCTCTGAAGCAGACTGGGTTTGTGAAGATGAATCTTCCAGCAGCAGTGACATAGAGGGCGCAGGAGATCCCGTGGGAGAATAAGCAATCCTATGGCAGCCCTTCATTGAACTGAAGCCTGGACTACTGTTGAAAGCTGTGCCAAATGCGCAAAGACAGTCTGCAGTAAGTGGACTGCATATTTTGAAAAGTGCAGAATCTGTGTGATTTGTGCAGCACTTTGTAAGCGATTGTAAATGAAGCCCATTCTGTTCCAATGTTTATTTATTCATTTCATTTTCGATAGTATGTCAGTGTATAAAGCTTTGGTTGCGTATATGCACTTTATATAGGTAATATCAACCCATTCATCTTTAAAAAAAAAAAAAAACTTTACTCGTTTTAGTTGTACAGTTATGCATGTGATATACCTGTATATACACACATTTATATCCAATTTTTTTTTTTCATTTTATACCGTTTTTTGAGGACGTGCGTTATATAATATGTCTATATATAAACACATTTCTGTTCAAATGTGTGTTTATTTACAATGTTTCGGTTGTGTAGATGGTTTATATGACATTCCTGAATAAAGCTATTACTTATATTTAATTATTTGTCCTTTCATTTGTAATTTGTTTTATTTGCCTATAAACTTAGGAAGGAAGTGAGTGTCACATGTACTCAGGGTGACCAGACATCCCGATGAAATTGGGATCATCCCGATATTAGGGGCTTTGTCCCGCGTCCTGATCGAGGTACTGTCGGGATGCCATTTGTCCCAGTTTTTTGAGTAAACGTTGAAAACCCAGGCGAATAATGCGACATTTTTATTTTCTCATTAGGATATTTCATATATGTGGCTGCTGTACTGTCTCGCGGTGCAACAGAATACTCTACTGGTTTAGGGTGTGTTATTTGAGTGAGTTGTTTGCATTGCATCTGTGCGGCTAACGATCGCATTAACCTGCAGTCATATGATGCGTCGTGTGTTTTTCTTGGTGCGTGCCCCAGTGCATCCAGTTTTACTGGCGAAGTGTCATGATGGCTGGTGTTGACGAGCCTGTCAATAAAAAGCAAAAAAAAATGGGATTCAATCATATGCCCATGGTCAAGTAATCCAATTAGGATTAGGATTATAGTTAGGATTTCATGGACATTTCGTGGACCTGTTTAAACATTAAATACACCTAATATTTCAGAGCACTATAAAAGCCTAAAAATAGTGGTACTTGCTTCCTTACTAAAACAGAGCGCTGTCATTTGTAAAGGCAAACATGCAACATCTCCCATCAGTTGCTGCCGACATTCTCTGTATGGTGTGGATTTGCCCACACATTGAGACTGCATGTCTGCATCCACTGAATTGGGTGAAAGCATAAGACAAAGCTTTGCCAAGTTATACAGATGTGGAAATCAATTAGAAACAGTCCCAAAACTCGCTACCCAAAGGTATTTGCCATTCTTTAATAAAGTCCATATATGCAACATGTTCGTTGTTATGTTATTTGTCCCATCCAATACTTTATTGTACCGAGTCAAAACAAAGAAAACATGCCTATTTGGGTCTAAAATTCTAACTGCATATAAAAAGTAAACAGCAGGTTGTTTGAACCGAGGTAGCTGAGCTTGATTGTACCTGTAGTGCTGATTTTACTTTGGTACAAAAATTGACACAGGAATACTTTTTTGTCTGCGCTGACT
The DNA here is from genome assembly GCF_017654505.1 of Polyodon spathula. NCBI lineage: Eukaryota > Metazoa > Chordata > Actinopteri > Acipenseriformes > Polyodontidae > Polyodon > Polyodon spathula. The sequence goes on from NC_054539.1 coordinate 34,062,847, forward strand.
TTCCAGTTTTTTTCTGAAAGCTGTTGTTTGTTTTACATTCTGTTCAGCAACCTCTGCAGTAGCCTTTTGTTTAATGTGTCATTTTGAAGTTATAGCGATCGATTCTATTTTCTTTAAGTCACATTACAAGATGTGCCAAACAATTACCACCATCTGCATGTACAGTTTCTTTGGGAAATGTCTTGACACGATCCTCAAGTGAAATATACTTTGCTTGTTTTGCTTTGTCGTCCATTTTTGGTATTTTACGTTTAATACTGAAAACTAGATTTTAGCAACCTAAATCAAAACAATGCAGCACTACCTTTGTCCCACCTGCTACGTACAGTATAGCAGGTCACAAAAAAGCCAGTACAGATGTACTGCTAGGCGGATTAAATTATTGTTGTCATCTAAACAGTAAACAAGAATGTTAACCTCTTTGGAGTATTTTTAAAAAAAATTATATTTCTCTACGTTTTTGTTTTTGTCTAAGAGCAATGCACACAGGAAGGCGAAGGAATAAAAAAAAAGTCTACAGAAGAAAGATACGTAGTTTGCGGCGCTTGTGTTGTGCAGTAGTTCACAAGTTTTCTTTCCTCCCCTCACCAACTGAGTGTCTCGATTTGTCACTTGTCGTCCTACATGTACTCTATTTCTTTCTATAATTAAGACTGTATTGTCATTATTTGGTCTCCGCACTGTGGTTGATCCCCAGAGCCAGCATCGCAGCTGTTGTGTGTGCTGTTGCGCTGGGGAAGCAGAATAAGCTGATCTCTGGAGCCAGCATTACACTTCAGTAATCAACACCAGACAGGGTATCTACATCATCAGATGGAAAGAAACGCAAATGCAGATGGATCACATTAGTTTACTGCAAAGCTACGTCTTAGTTGGTGCTTATCTTGGCGAGAGCCGAGTTCAAATCAGCATGAAGTTTTAACATCTACTCTCATGTAATGGAAATCAAATATATGGCTTTGCACATGAGAGGAAAACCACTGAGGCATTTGAAGCAATTGCTTTAAAGTCAATCTGGATAACTGCCCCACTGTTCCACTGCAAATAGTTTTAGTGACAGACTCTTCTATCAAATGTGCCTTTCACTTTAACCATGCCACAGGAGATGCTACCTTTTTGTTCACAAGAACACCCTTTTTTAGTTGTCTGTGTTCCTGCCCTCGCCCCAGGTCTCTATTCTGAATCTGGAGATGTTGCTGGGAGATCAGGCAGTGGCTCCCTGGCCGGCATTGCGCTGTCTCACTGGGGAGGTGGTGTATGGTGGCTGTGTGACTGATGACTGGGATCGACACTGTCTGCTCAGCATCCTCGACAGCTTTTACAATCCCAGTACTCTACAGGATGGGCACAACTATTCAAGAGATGGGGTAATGTTATGTCATTTTTATTACAACATTGGCCATGTTTAAAACAACCTTTGGCAACCAGAGTATTTGTCAAATTCCAGTTCATCATCTTCCTGGGACAAAAATGCACTTCCAACTCTCACTGTGGCTCAATCAATAAAGTTCTTTGCTTGCAGTTTGTAAGATCAAAGCATTGAATCCACTGTTGGAAAGTATTTTAATACCAAAGTACTTTTATAATAATTATATAGTTATAGCCTTTCTTTGAAAATTGAATTGGTTTTGAGTTAATAACCATGCATCTTTTACAAGACACATTTAGTTTTAACTTGAAGCTCATATTACATTGAAGCTATTGATTCTGATGGTCACATTAATGAGTTAGGATGAGAACAAGAACAGCTGTAGCCTTTTGGCACAATGTTAGCACAGCACATAAACAGATCTCTTTTGTATTATGAGGGAATCTTAAAGTAAACAGTTAACAAATAATTACTTTTAATTAAGAAACATCTGCTGTAAACTCAAAAGACCACAATTAAGTACATAATATTGAAATGTTTGTGAAATATAATTCTAAATACATACAGCAATTTTGTAAACACTTGTGATGAGTCAAAGGGTTTTCGGTCTGTGATTCAGCCTCCCGACAGTAGATGGCATCAAACCAACTCGGGACTTCCCTTACCAAGATCTCGTGACCATGGCAAAAGTCATCTTTTGAGGGGCGGCACCTTGGTGAGGGGCGGAAGTACGAGTATGTAAATTCCAGCCACTGGAGTCAAGTGAAGGAGAAGGACACGTGTCGGTTGGGGATTGGTGTTCCACTGACTACAGAGGCGGGACATTACATACTAAAGGGAACGTACTACTGTGTTCGGGGTTGGTCCGAAAGTAAAATAGGAGGAGTAACGGGTGGAGGGAGAGACTGGTTTGGTGCAGCGGGATTTTTAAAACAAAAAACACTAACATTTCTTTTGTCTTTTTTTTGTTTATGTATGGGTCGCCACGAAGACAATTAAAGACGAGTCATCACGGTTTGTTTTGGATTTCACCCCTGCACTCCTTCCCTCACACCATTTTGTTTTCTTTTGTTATTTAATCATTTTGTTGTGTATAGAGAATAAAAATAAATTATTTTATTTCTGTACACATAAATTACTGTCTGGACATTCCATTTAATACACTCTCGCCTCACACGTGGTGTCAGAAGTGAAAATGGATCCAGCTACAGTTTTGACAATGTTTAGGGAGCAGGAGGAGAAGCGAGAGGAGAGAGAGACACGGCACCAGGAACAGCTCGCCCAGTTCTTTGGACAGCTGGTGGAAAAACTATCAATATCAACATCAGAGAGAGCGGTTGCCCGGATGTTTGCAGCTCAGCCTAATCTTCAGAAGATGACCTCGGAAGATGATCCCGAGGCTTTCTTGATTACTTTTGAGAGAGTGGCAGAGGCTGCAGAGTGGCCTAGGGAACACTGGGCCATGAAATTGGCACCCTGCCTGACAGGGGAAGCTCAGGCAGCGTATCGAGCCCTGACGGCCACGAATGCAGGGGACTATGTTAAAGTTAAAGAAGCCATTCTCTCACGCCTCGGGATCACGGAGGAAACATACCGGCGCCGTTTTCGGGAATACCAGCTGTCCAAGGGGATGCGGCCCCGGGTTGCGGGACAATATCTTTTAGATCAGTGCACCCGGTGGCTGCGGCCAGAAGAACATACACCCCAAGAACTGGTGCAGAAAATAGTTATAGAACAGTTTGCGTCTATACTACCGCCAGGGAATCGAGAGTGGATTAAGAGGAATCGACCTACCACTCTCGAGGATGCCCTCCTCCTGGCGGAGGCCTACGAAGACGCAAACGAAGGTGCCGGGTCAGACCCCACTCCTGCCCCTAAACTAACTCGGACCAACCAACCAATGAAGCCCAGAGGGGGTAACCAGACCTTCAGACCATGGAGGTCGAGGTTAGCCCCATCCTGGGCGAGAGAGAATCCCCCTAACCTGCCGGTCGCGGACTCGCAGGACAGATTAACTCCGTTGATGCCTCCTAACCAAGTGTGCTACCAATGTAATGAGCCTGGACACATTGCCAGGAATTGTCCAGTAATAAAGGTGGACCTGGCGACAAGATCCTGGTCAGCAGTAACAGGTAGGAACACTGGGGAATGTCGGGAGGGCCCTTATCAGTTAAGAGTACAGGTCGGGGGAAAGAGTACTTACGCATTTGCGGACTCTGGGTGTGCACAAACATTGATTCGGCAAGCTCTCTTGGATGGGGTAGCCTGGGAGCCACAGGGTAAAGTGGCTATCTCCTGTATTCATGGAGAAACTCGGGTTTATCCCACCACTAAAGTTAGACTTATTGTAGGTGATTATTCAGCTTGCGTTAAAGTGGCTGTAGCGCAATGTTTACCATACCCTGTTCTCCTGGGAAGAGACTGGCCGTTTTTTGATCGTATTTTAGGTCGGGAAATGGTCTTAGTTTCTACCAGGGGACAATTAAAGCAACAGGAGAAAACAATTGGCGAGATTTTTCCGTTGCAATCCGACCTGTTTAACCCTAAAATCCGCCCAAGAAAAACAAAAAGAGAGCGTCGGGTGGAAAAATATGAGGGAACTCTGAGACGACAAGGGGAGGGGTCTGACACAAAAGTAAACCAATCGCTTAAACGGCAAGGAAAGGGAGTAGGTATTCAGTGTAACCGGGGCTGCGAGGTTACTGAGGTGGAAGGTCATGTAATAAAAGACACTCCTCTCTGTGTACCTAACCATTGGGACCGAGATATTGACTTGGGATATGAACAACAAAATGATCCCACGTTACAGTATGCTTGGAAACAGGTTAGATATATCGAGGGGAAGGATATGCAGGAAGGACAACCGGTGGTATTTCCGCATTTTTCTGTATCTGGGCACTTATTATATAGAATAACCCGGGCTCCCGGGACGGGACAGCTCGTAAAACAGTTATTGGTTCCTAGGCCTTTTCAGTCAGAAGTCATGAGATTGGCGCATGACATTCCATTTTCAGGTCATTTGGGAACTGAAAAGACTCAGGAACGAATTCTGGCCCGGTTTTTTTGGCCTGGGGTTTATGGTCTTGTGCGGAAGTATGTATCGGAGTGTCCTGAATGTCAATTAGCTGCCCCTAAGTCAGTTCGCCCCGCACCTCTGGTTCCACTTCCAATTATTGGGGTACCGTTTGAAAGGATTGGTGTAGATTTAGTAGGCCCTCTGGAGGGAACAGAGTCAGGATATCGGTATATTTTAGTAGTAGTGGACTACGCAACGAGATATCCAGAAGCTGTTCCCTTACGCTCTATGAATGCAGTAGCTGTAGCGAATGAATTGGTAAAAATATTCTCTAGGGTGGGAATCCCGAAAGAAATTCTCACTGATCAGGGCACTAATTTTATGTCAGACTGTATTCAGCAACTATATAAATTATTGAAAATCTGTTCAATTAGAACCTCAGTTTTTCATCCTCAAACGGATGGGCTTGTTGAACGATTTAATCAGACTTTGAAAAATATGTTGCGCCGCTTTGTAGATCAAGAAAAACGCAATTGGGCTAAACTGCTTCCCTACTTGCTCTTTGCAGTTCGCGAGGTACCACAATCCTCAACGGGGTTTTCCCCGTTTGAGCTCTTGTACGGTCGGCAGCCGCGGGGTATCTTGGATCTCATAAGAGAAGGCTGGGAAGAACAGTCAAAGGAGTCTAAAAATGTAGTAAAATACGTGTTGCAGTTACGCGATCGCTTAGAATTAGTCGGTCGATTGGCACATGACAATCTCAAAGCGGCACAGCAGAAGCAGCAACAAAGCTACAATAAAAATGCAAGAATTCGGAACTTTCGACCTGGAGATAAAGTGTTGTTATTGTTGCCCTCATCGGAATCTAAGTTGTTTGCTAAATGGCAGGGTCCCTTTCAGGTTATTCGAGCAATTGGTAAAGTCAATTATGAGATCCGACAGCCTGGGCGTCGGAAAGAAAGTCAAATTTATCATGTTAATCTCCTGAAACCGTGGAAAGAACGGGAAGTCCATTTTATATCTCCTGTACAGGAGGGAGAGGATTTTGGACCCTCAATTGAGTCAGAGTCAGCAATTGAGGTCCCGATGGGGGAACAATTAACTCCTGATCAGCGTGAAGAGGTAAGCAATCTAATTAAAATGTTCAGTGATGTGTTTTCTAACGTGCCTGGAAGAACGCATTTGATCGAACATGCTATTATCACTCCGCCAGGTCTAAGAGTTAGACAGAGACCGTATCGCATTCCAGAGAGTCGGAGAGATTCTGTTCGAAGGGAGGTGGAGTGTATGTTGAAACTTGGGGTAATTGAACCTTCCCGAAGTGAGTGGTGTAGCCCAATAGTACCAATAGACAAGCCAGATGGGTCACTACGATTATGTATCGATTTTAGGAGGGTGAATGCTATCTCCAAGTTTGATGCATATCCCATGCCTCGAGTAGATGAACTCTTAGACAAACTGGGGCAAGCTCGGTTTATTTCAACTCTGGATCTGACGAAAGGATATTGGCAAATTCCATTAACGAAAGCCTCTCGTGAGAAAACGGCATTTTCAACCCCAGAGGGTCTTTTTCAATTTTGTACTATGCCGTTCGGACTTCATGGAGCGCCTGCTACTTTTCAGAGACTAATGGACAGGGTTTTACAACCTCATCGAGAGTATGCAGCTGCGTATATCGATGATGTAGTCATTTATAGTTCTTCCTGGAGAGAACATTTGACTAGATTAGAAGCCGTCTTACAGTCTCTGAGGAGGGCGGGGCTCACAGCGAACATGGCAAAGTGCGCTATTGGAAAAGAAGAAACTAAATATTTAGGTTTCATAATGGGTAAGGGTAGAGTGAAACCGTTGGTTTCAAAAGTCCAGGCTTTGTTGGATTCACCGGTACCTACCACGAAAACCCAGGTGAGATCACTGTTAGGGTTGGCTGGTTATTACCGCCGCTTTATTCCACACTTTTCCACTATAGCCGCCCCTCTCACTGATCTCACTAAAAAGAACGCTCCAAATAAAATTAAGTGGAGTGCAGAGTGTCAGACAGCCTTTGAATCTATTAAAACTAATTTGAGTCAGGCCCCAGCATTAATAAGCCCGGATTTCAGCCGAGAGTTCGTCCTGCAGACAGATGCATCGCAGACTGGTCTGGGGGCGGTTCTGTCCCAGGAGAGAGATGGTATAGAACACCCGATACTATACATCAGTCGGAAGTTACTGCCCAGAGAACAGAGGTATTCGGTAGTGGAGAAAGAATGCCTGGCAGTGAAATGGGCAGTGGAATCTTTAAAATACTATCTTCTGGGACGACCTTTTGTACTCATCACAGATCACGCTTCTTTAAAGTGGTTAGACACGATGAAGGATTCAAACGCTAGGATTACGCGGTGGTACCTGGCGCTCCAACCCTTCGCCTTTCAAATAAGGTATCGTGCGGGTAAGTTACATCAAAATGCTGATTTTTTTTCCCGGGAGGGAGGGAAAAGGGAAGGGTTAGAGGTTTCCGAGTGTTCCTTCGGCTCCACTCTGAGGGGTGGGATATGTGATGAGTCAAAGGGTTTTCGGTCTGTGATTCAGCCTCCCGACAGTAGATGGCATCAAACCAACTCGGGACTTCCCTTACCAAGATCTCGTGACCATGGCAAAAGTCATCTTTTGAGGGGCGGCACCTTGGTGAGGGGCGGAAGTACGAGTATGTAAATTCCAGCCACTGGAGTCAAGTGAAGGAGAAGGACACGTGTCGGTTGGGGATTGGTGTTCCACTGACTACAGAGGCGGGACATTACATACTAAAGGGAACGTACTACTGTGTTCGGGGTTGGTCCGAAAGTAAAATAGGAGGAGTAACGGGTGGAGGGAGAGACTGGTTTGGTGCAGCGGGATTTTTAAAACAAAAAACACTAACATTTCTTTTGTCTTTTTTTTGTTTATGTATGGGTCGCCACGAAGACAATTAAAGACGAGTCATCACGGTTTGTTTTGGATTTCACCCCTGCACTCCTTCCCTCACACCATTTTGTTTTCTTTTGTTATTTAATCATTTTGTTGTGTATAGAGAATAAAAATAAATTATTTTATTTCTGTACACATAAATTACTGTCTGGACATTCCATTTAATACACTCTGGCCTCACAACACTATTAGCATAGCCCCTTCTTAATTACCAGAGAACTTAGGAGTAAAAAAGGACAGGGTCAAGAGGATTTCTTTTCAGGAATAATAGCCCTACTACCAAAGGTTGCTACTTCAATTTTTGTTGTTAACATAGCAATTGCTGGTTCAATTATAAAATGTAGGAATAATGTTGAACAAAACATCTGTAGCATCGGTACATTTATGAAATCTATTGTGCTCCTGTTTGGGCACTCCCCCAGCCGACTATCAGAGTGACTGCTCACATTGTTTCTGCTAGTGAGTGGCCATTTTTGGTGCTGTAGATAATTAGAATATTGTTTAAATACTATTCTTGTTCTTGGTTTCATTTTTATATTTGCTCATTTATGGATGTATTGGGCTTACTTGTATTGTTGAGCATTATATACATTTAGTTTTTTTTTTTTTTTTTTTTAACACATTTTCTGAAAAATACTATATTTAGATTAGAAAGTCAAAAAAGTGGATTTCCAAAAAACTATGTTGTATATCTAATGGTTTTTACCTTCTAACAGGTATATCAGGCTATCTCTGTAAATGGCAGCATATTTGAATGCAAGACCTACATCGAAAGTCTACCAGAAAAAGACACACCAGAGATTTACAGGATGGACCCCAGTGCCGAGAAAGTGTTTCTTGAGAGAAAAGCACAAGAGTTTGTTAACACCGTCATCAGCATGCAGCCCAGACTCCTCTACAGAAGCTTAATTATGAGGTGAATTTTTTTAATTTGTACAATTGAAAACAATCTTGATTACAATAGGTGTTGGCCACTGAGACCATCAGGTTCCCACCAAACACTTCTCAGAAAGGGCACTCGTTTAGAGATGGATGCGGTAGAAACATTGGCTCATTACCATGTACACTTGGGACCATATGATTTACACATGATCAGAGCAGCAGGTTCGAATTAAAACTAAGTGTGGCAAAGTGGTTAATAGTGTGCAGGTGCAAGTGATTAAAGAACAGACAATTGTAATCCAGGTGCAAAGGTTTGTTTTTATTTATTTTATGTCCAGTGCCTGACGTCAAAACAAACATTAAATAATAATGCTGGTAAGTAATACAGTGGCGTGTATTACTTACGTTATAATCCCCTGGTTGGTCCCGAAATAATAGTCCTGTTATTGTGTTCCCACATTAAACATAAGTCTGGTTAGTGCTTGAATTAGTGATTGTGGTACGAATACAGTTTATATAGTGATACGAGTGAAGTGCTGTTCCGGGTTTGGCTGGTCTTTGGCGACAGCTCCAGAACTTGTTAATTGTCTAATGATTTACAAGCAAACAAATACACAGAACAAAACAAACATTCACGACATCACAGGTCCTTCTGGGTCACTTTTTAATAACCAAAACAAAGGAACAGATAGCATTGTTTTGATTCCTAGTTATACTGTCACTCATGACCCCTTGGTAAACGATTACAGCCACTCCTCCAATCCACGGCTGCCTCATCATTTCCCTTCTGGGTCAATGAGTTAGTGTACTGAAGCTCTGTCTCTTTTCTACATGACTAACTTCCTTTTAACTGTCGGAACGAAGTGTCAGGTCAAGTAGTCAAGAGTACTTTGTTCCCGTTACTAGCGCCCTCACAGGTGTGGAGGGAGATTTACCACAAAGAAGCATTGTCTTTCTGGCACACTGAGTTACAAAACAGTACTGCAGCATTCAATACTTAATAGCTAATTTAATAGTCTAATTTGCACTTCCACTATTACCAGCTGAAGCTGTTTGTGTAGCAGGTGTTATCCTACACAGTCTCTCAATTACTTTAAGACCCTGTTGATATACGGTTACATTTCTGAATTTAACCTGGATATTTTGGGATTGACTGCAGGCTGATGCAAACATATCTTTAATAGAAGCAGCTCAGCTTGTTAGAGCTTTTTTTTAATAAGTCAAAAGTCAAAAGAGGTGGAGGTGTTGCATGCATTACTCTGTTGGGTTCTAGGCGATTTTTAAAGTGGCATTTCTCTACCATACACCTTGATACAACCAAGCTGGCAGAGTTGGCAGTTTTTCTTAATTTGGATGGTGCACTTAATTTGACCTTGACTCAAATAATATATAAATTGGCTCCTGAGAATGTTGCAGTGGAATGCTCAGCAGATACGTCTATATCCTGGATTGTATTGCACCCATAAAAGTGTGAGAGGTTCAGTCTTTACCCAAGACACCATGGTACATTTGATGAGTTAGTTAATTTAAAAAAGGTATCTGTTGTGTGAAATTTAATTACTTTAAATTTAAAAGGAAGTTGATGTGGAAGTAAATAAGGCAATTACTTCACAGAGTAATTTTAAAAGGTCCTTTATTATTTCACACACACACACACACACACGCACGCAGTTACATACACAGATGCTATACTGCGAATAACGATATCCCTAACGGGACACAACCCAACAAGGTTACATACAAAGATTATATTAATCACAGATCAATACAATCCATGAGACGCAACTGAACTAATTCTTACCCTTCCAAGCGGATCGGGAGAGCCCTTCGACCCTGGTAAGAGAAAGCAGCTGTCTCCAAGAAATTACCGAGCAGGACTGCGCGCTAATCCTCACGGCTGACTCTCATCAGAGCAGAGGAGAACCCCGTCCTTTATAACTTACCAAGTTAGGCTTTTGCATGCGAGAGAGTAATTGGCCAGATCACTCCCTCGAGGCTCGGCCCTCTGAATAAACTATTCCTTTCCCTAGAACATTCTAACCAAAACAAGTTATATAAACGTGACAAAAACAAGTTATATAAGATATGGGGTTATTATAGGGCAAGGGCAAAGATGAACTCGAACGCATTTCTAGAACTTTCTAAAACACACTTTTTTTTTTATTACAGTATCTGAAGCTGGAGAGGGCCTACTGGCTTCAGGACTTACTGGTCGTTGTGAAATGTGAAAAAGTTAGTTATTATCATAACCCTGGTTCCCTGAAATAGAAATGTAACCATTATTGAATGAAGTATACATCTTATAGCCCGAGGTTACCTGAGCACTTATACCAAAGCTGCTCTTTTAAGCCTTGTATGTGTCAAGCATCATCTCTGCCACCAGGAGATAAAGAAGACTGTCACATAGGACTCAGTGCCATTTTCTTTTCAGGTCTGCTGTGTTGGAGTGAACGCAGTGACATTGAAGGGTAATGACTGCATTTCTATTTCAGGGAACCAGGGTTATGATAAATACCTACTGCTCCCTTTCAAGTACAAAATGTAACCATTACCGAATGGAATACAATACCCAAGCCGTCACACACAAAGGACTTGCAACACCGACAGATGTGCTAAAAAGGAAGATAAACTACCTTTATCATTCTGGCCGAAGACCGAATAAGGGTCCATGGCATATGGTCGACAGTACAGTGAGGGAGAGCCCTCATGTAGTGTATATGCTGCAAGGTTACACTGAGTAACCTCAGCATTTGATACCAGAAGTCCATTTAAGGTGTGTGGCTAACTACCCCGGGACCTAAAGTGGAACACAATGAAAGTGTGTCAAAAAGGCAGGATGAGTGGTTGCCCTTAACACTTTCATCCCAAAACCAGGATTTTGTTGATCTACGACATTCAAATCAGCAGAATCTGGTAAAAATGAGGCGTGGCCCATACAGCAGCATTGCAAATGTATGTGACAGATGCACCCTGGAATAACTCCCAAGAGGTTGCAAAGATTGCTGCTAACCTTAGTTCTGGAATCCACAAAAATATCAAGCAGGCTTTCGCCCTTGAGAATACTTGCAGTTCACCTACCTTGCTAATAGCAAGCAGAAAAGCGTTTTTTAAGTACATGAATTTAAGCTCTGCTGAATGTAGGGGCTCAAATGGCAGCACGTTCAGGACTACATTGAGATGCCAGCGAGACAAAGTCCTTCCTAGGGGCTCTTAACCTCGAAGCATCCTTCAAAAAATTCCCATCAATTTTAGTATGGCAAGCCGATATAGTTGCCAGGTAGATCTTAAGTGTGGAAGGCGATTCCCCTTCATCAAAAAGGTCCTGCAGAAATTGCAGTGTATCTGCCATGGGCTGTTGTGGGATCCAGTGCATGTGACTGACACCACGTCTGGAAGACACCTCATATGTAGCTGTATTGGGGGCGCGTAGACGCTGCCCTGCCATTCTGAAGGGTTACAATGACCTTGTCAGATAACCCAAGGTGACTCAATGTCTCTGCTCAGGGGCCAGACCCAGAGCTGCAGACATGTTGTGTCTGGATGCCACAGAGTGCCCCGCGTCTGACTCAGCAGGTCGCAATGGGCCAGCAACTTCACATTTATGGAATCGAGGCTTCCGCCGAGATAAACAACCCCTTGAGAGGACATCAGCCTGTTTTTGAATGATTCACTGTGAAGCCTAGCTGTTTGAGGTGGCTGGTGGTCAGCCGTGTGCAACACTTCTTGTGCTGGTACATATCAGCCAGTCGTCAAGGTAATTGAACACTGATGTTTTTACATCATAGAGGAACCAGTATAGTGTCCATGCACTTTGAGAAAGTTTGAGGAGTTAAAAAGAGATACTGAACGGCAGTACACGGAACTCCTATGCGGTCCCTTAAAAAACAAACTGCAAATATTTCCTGTGGTCGGGTTTTACAGGAATGTGAAAGTAGGCATCCTTGAAGTCCACCGCAGGGAACCAGTTGCCCGACCTGACTGACTGCAATGGTTGTTGCATTGCCAACATCTTGCACCTTCGTAAAGATTGAGCTGTCTGAGGTCAAGGATCAGTTTGAGACCACCATCCCTTTCTATCACCAGGAGAGGGTGAAGAATTAAAATGGTCTGTTTCTTCAGAAGGGCTGGCACCTCCCAAGATGCTAAAACATTAAAGGTTCACGACAGTTGTAACAAGGGCCGAAACGAAACTACAGAGAGCAGTCGGCCTTGATGGTGGTAAGCACCTAGGTGTCTGAGGTGCATGAACACCAATAATCCAGGTGGGCCTGATAGAATGTACCCACGGTCTGTGGCACCAAAACCCTAGGGATCATGGTTCACAGGGGCTTGCGCCTGTGGCTGCTGCTTGGGAGCAGGGTACTGGTAATTGCGGCGGTCTCTGTTCTGCGCACCCTGAAAGCGGTTCTGCGCATTAACCCTAGCAGGGGCTGTATGAGCCTGTGCCTGCTTCTTGGGCTGAGGGTGCCTGTTTTGCCATTGCTTTCCCGGCTTATTGGCTGGAGCCTTCTGCTTGGGAAGGAGGCATTGCCAACTCCCTGGAAGTTTCCTGTGCTTCGTGAGAGCCTTTAGCATCTCATCCACTGCCGTCCAAATGTATGACCCGGTGTTACGGGTGCATCAAGCAATGGCAGCCTGTCCTTGTCATGCACTCCAGGGGCGGGGTATGCTACTGTAGCTACCCAGGCACATGAAAAATGTTGAGGCCATATATGCCTTCTTTAGTCAAGCAACCTATACAGGCTGTCCCAAGATCTTGAGACGACAGGGCAAAGTTCCCTCTAAACTGCACGCACGCACAGCCGTGTAGCAAACTGGCATGTGCCGTGCATGTCATAAACCATGCCACTCACAACATCCTCACTGCTTGTAGCACGCAATTTGCACTGTCAGTTGCTAGCACTTTAGAATGTGAAAGATAACCTATTCAAATAATACCATGCCGAAGCATAAGGTTAGGGTACAGGCGCCAACAGTAGCTCAGAAAAAGTGCAGTTCGACATTTAATGATGATTCGCTTTTGGAAATTGTGGAAACTGAAACAACCGACATTTCAGAAGGGGCATCTTGAAACTGGGAGACACCGTTCTGTACTCAGTCAGCAGGGGGGTAGGGAGTAAATTGTGTTCTGAAGCTAAAGCTAAGGGGGAATTTACAACTGGTAAAAAAAATGGGTGAGTGGTGCATCCAGTAAAAGCGCTCCATGCGGATGTGCCCTATAGCCTGGAGATCATAAGTTCAAATCCAGGCTATGTCATTGCCAACTGTGACTGGGAGTTACTAGGGGGTGGTGCACAATTGGCCAAGTGCCACCCAGGGGGAGGGAGGGCTAGGTTGGCTGGGGTGTCCTCAGCTCACCATGCACCAGTGACCCCTGTGGTCTGACTGGGCACCTGCAGGATTGCCTGTAAACTGCCCAGGGCTGTGTTGTCCTCTGACTGCACCTCTCAGGTGGCTGCATGGTTAGTCTGCAGTGTGTAAAAAAAAACATGTTTTTTTTTTGGTTTTTTTTTAAGTTTTGGTGCCTTACACTTTGTTTTTGTAGTATATTTTATTTTCTAATATGAATGTATTATACAAAAATAAATACTGGAACTGGGACTGGAACAAACCTTCATAGTCAAGCAGGCAGGATTCAGGCGAGGACACAGCACCTGTGATCAAGTTCTCGCTCTGACAACATATGTCAAAAATGGCTTCCAGACAAACCTGAAAACAGGAATTGTTTTCCTTGATCTCACGGCTGCATACAACACGGTCTGGCATGCGGGCCTCCAGTTAAAACTCTCCAGAGTGGCTCCAAGATGGGTAGTGGAGACTATTGAACTCTTCCTCCACGACCGACGTTTCAGAGTTCACATGGATGACAGCTACAACTCATGGAGACGCCAGGTGAATGGACTCCCACAAGGCTCTGTGCTGTCACCAACTCTGTTTAACGTCTACATCAATGATATGCCTGCAATACAGTCACGCAAGTTCATTTACGCGGATGATATATGTCTCGGGTCTCAAAGTGGTTCAATCACAGAGGTCGAGGTGGTTCTGAACAAGGATCTGGAGGGCATGGAGGTATACTTTAAACAATGGCGACTGCAGCCAAGCTCAACCAAGTCTCCAGCGTCTTTCACCTCCACAATGTAATTGCCAAATGTGAGATCAACATCATCTTAAATGGGCAATGCATCCGACATGACCCGACACCGGTATACCTCGGCGTGACTCTTGACAGAACATTAACCTACCATGATCACCTGAAAAAAATGGCAGCGAAGGTCAGTACCAGAAACAATCTACTCTGTAAACAGGCTGGTTCAAGCTGGGGTGCCAGTGCCCAGACACTGAAAACATCAGCACTTGCTCTGTGTTATTCCTCAGCCGAGTATTGTGCTCCGGTCTGGGCACGTTCATCCCACATAAAGCTAATTGACGTGCAGCTAAATACCATCATGCACACAATTTGAGGAACTCTACATCCTACTCCACTTCCATGGCTGCCGGTACTTAGCAACATTCCATCTCCGCATCTTCGTCATCAGGAAGCAACAACAAAACTGCTGGTGAAAGTACAGGCAAACGACACCCTGCCACTTAACGAGTTCATCTCCACTCACCCTGAAGTTCGTTTGTCATCCAGGCGACCCATCTGGCTAGATTTACCACCCCTGGAAACGACAGCTAATTCGGCTTGGGGTGTCGAGTGGTCCACAACTGACATTGTTAACCATTCCCTCGTAGTTGAGTCATTTGTCTGTCCCCCTGGCTTCAATCTGCCCCGATGTTTGTGGACTTCGCTGAACTGCTTCAGGACAGGGCAGGGTCAATGTGCTGCCAACCTCGTTCGCTGGGGTCAAGCCACCGACCCTTCCTGCAGCTGTGGAGCCCGACAAACCATGTCACACATCGTCGACGACTGCCCACTGACCAAATTCACCGGTGGACTGCCGGCTTTGCACCTTACTGATGATGATGCCGTTCAATGGCTTGGCACGACACGCATACGATAGAAGAAGAAGTGTGCAAAGAAGTGGTTGGCTGATGGCACAAGCTTCAGAGGACAGTGTGTGTTCGTCTTTGCCACTCCTGAGTCAGTGCAGGAGTGGTAGCAGTGAGTTGAGCTTAAAAAAAAAAAATTGGACACAACTAAATTGGGGAGAAAATAATAAAAATAATAATTGGCGACAACTAAATTTATTAAAAATAAATAAATAAGTGGACTGATTGGAAACGCCACTTAGTTCAGAAAGCTCATGTTGATGCAGTTAAAACTCTACACAACCGGAAACAGCATTTACTAGCGGTGTCAACTAAGAGCCGACAGACGCACATTAAAATGGGGAACCTCAGCAACCAAATCCATATGAAATAAATATTCTGATTGACAATGTGCTCCTTGCTATAAAAATTAATTCATCCATGTTGTCCATGCAGCACATTCACAACCACATCTTCTGACTGTAACAATCTCAACTCTAGTGGGAAAGTCAGTAGTTTTAAATAATTGACAATAATAAGATAAACACTGTAGTAAAGCAAGCATGCATTAGAGGTAGATGAGTGCCATATCCAAGAAAATAAATGCTGGGTAAGTTAGGCTTCATTACAATAATAATGTATTATCGAAGTTTAAAAAAACACAAAAGACAGAATAGAAATACTAGCGAACAAGAGTAAAAGTAATCAATGAAGAAGATAAGGTGAAATAAGAAACAATTAGAACAAATAAATAATTAAAGTCACAATAGGACCTATCTATATGACTTTACACACAGATAATGCACAATATTTACAATATGTTTGAGACAGTTGTGTCCAGTGAACTAATCTGTCCATGCACTGGGCATAATAAAGAAAAGAGAACTCCAAAATCAAAACTAACCAATAAATAAACAATACCTATTTGTCCCGGCAATAAAAGGATATTTGAAAAATCCAAGCAGTTGATGAAGCAGGACAAAAAAGGATGTATGAGGCTGGCAAAAATGATCCAGCACAATAAATGAATAAAATGGCTTAATCTCACCCAATGTTTAGGAATCAGTATGGCAGCAACTCCCTGGCTATGGAAAACAATTTCCCCGATGGTAATGTAGTTTGGAAAGTAAATTTGGGTGATCCTAAACTTAGGGTGGACGGGTATGAACCAAAGGTCTGACATCACAGGAAATGGTTTATATTACAGACGTGATTTAACAGAGGTCACGCTAGCCTTTCAAAATGTGCATTTTTAAAATGTGCATTTTGATTTTCAAAATCTTTGTTTTCAACCATAACACCTGCGTTTTTAAATATTGCATCAAAATAATTATATTATTTCCCAATGTAACTTTTTCAGATTAACAAAGTTAACATGCAAAACAGTACACAGTATAAATAATGGTAAACAAATTGGCCCCTTTATGACATATTTAAAATATATGAGATATATTTAAAATATATTTTACTCTGTAATCCATATTTTTATTTATGTGTTGAAAAGATATATAAAATGTATTTTCATTAGTCTGTAATCCATATAAAATAAATATATGGATTATTGACTAAAATATATTTAAAATATTTCCCATATATTTTAAATATATAAAATATATAAAAAAGGGGCCAATTTCTATATTTGAAAAGTATAAAGGTCATACTTTTCTACCATATACTAAAAATATGTGTTTGTTCCATAAGGGCTAGGCCACCAAACATCATTATGGGAAACATGAACCAGAGCCGTCACAAGAGAAGAAAGAACGGCAGCATATGAGGGACTCTAAGTCCTGCCTGACCAAGGTCAGTGGCTTGAGCATGCAACCTCGAGGACCCTAGTGCCCACAGAGGACAATGAGGGATCTACCACATTCAGGTGGTAGAACCTGGCAAAGGTATGCGGGGTAGCCCAGCTAGTCCCATTGCAAATTTCAGCCATGATGGCACCTCGGAAGAGGACCCATGATGTAGCCACACCTCTCGTGGAATGTGCGGCTATCCACCCAGGTGGGGGTAAGCCACCACCATCATACGCAGTCGAGACTGTATCCATAATCCAATGCGACAGCTGTTGCTTGGAGATGGGCTGTCCCAGGGTCCGTGTTCCACGGCAGACGAAGAGGTGGTGCTATCCACATAACATCTCAATGCCTGAACTGGGCAGAGAAGGTTCAACTTTCTGTCCTCTTCTGTTGCAAATGGAGGAGGATGGAAGGACCCCAGTTCCACAGACTGATTCACGTGGAAGGCTGTAACCACCTTGGGGAGAAAAGCAGGGTTTGCACGCAGTGACACTACCATCATCCCAAATACACATACAGGAGCTATGAACAGATAACGCCTGCAGCTCACTAATCCGCTTTGCAGAGGTGATAGCCAAGAGGAAGGCTGTCTTCATGGACAGG
Organism: Polyodon spathula; assembly: GCF_017654505.1. Taxonomy (NCBI): domain Eukaryota; kingdom Metazoa; phylum Chordata; class Actinopteri; order Acipenseriformes; family Polyodontidae; genus Polyodon; species Polyodon spathula. Next base: position 34,080,440 of record NC_054539.1, read on the forward strand.
TTCTTCAACTCGATGGAGTATATAGGCTCAAACGGGGCCTGCATGAGAGATCCAGGACAATCTCAAGGCTCCATTTGAGGAGAGTGGCCCCTAGGAGGGCGCAATCGCCGAGCGCCTGGGAGAAATCGGGTAGCCAAAATATGCACGCGTGGACACTGAGTCAACGGGGGCATGGCAAGCAAAAATTGCCACTAGGTAAACCTTCATTGTGGAAGGTGATCTACCAGCCTCAAGACGATCTTGCCTAAACCTCAAGATGGCAGGCATGGGACAAGATTTTCAATCTTGAAAACATTTCCACTTATAGGCATAGAGTGACCTAGTGGTATGCGCCCTAGCATTCTGCAGCATACCCACAACTGCATCTGATAGCCCTAAGGCTGACCAGGGATCCCTTTCAGGGGCCAGACCCATAGCTGGCTCCGGGTGCCAAAGTATGCCTCTCGTCTGACTGAGAAGATCCCGGCGAAGCAGGATTTCCCAGGGCGGGCCGTTCAATAGCTGACACAGGGATGAAAACCAGATTCTCCTGGGCCACTTGGGGGCCACTAGGAGAACTGATGCCTTCTCCGACCGGACCTTTCTGAGACAGGCCAGGAGAAATGGCAGAGGCAGGAACGCGTAAAGGAGCACTCTGGGCCATACGAGGGCTAGGGCGTCGACGCCGAGTGGACTGCCGCAGTGGTGGAGAGAGTACCATAGGGGGCAGTGTGTCGTCTCCGCCGAGGCGAAGAGATCTACCTGTGCCTTCCCGAAACATTCCCAAATGCGCTCCACCACCTGAGGGTGCAGGCCCTCCCTCAAGAGGAGGTCCGTTGCCCGATTCTCCACACCTGGAAAATGCGGCGCTCAAAGGGACAGCAAGTTCTGTTGGGCCAAATCAGCAGCCTGAAGGCTAGGCGGGACAACCCCGGGGACCGAATGCCATCCTGGTGATTGCCAAATCCCACCACTGAAGTATTTTCTGTGCAGATCAGCACATGACTGTTCTGCACCACGGGTAGGAAGTACTGGAGGGCAAGGAACACCATTTGCAGCTCCAACATGTTGATATGCAGGGACGTCCAGTGGCCCGACCAGGGTCCGCTGACTCCTCTGCCTTCACAGACCTTGCCCCAACCTGAGTTGGAGGCGTCCATTGTCACTACCCTGCGGGTGTAAACCGCCCCCATTCGGACTCCTTGGCACAGGGGAGAGGTAACCCTCCATCAGCGCAGGGCCGGTGAGCAAGCAAGACACACTGTCAGCCAACGGTGTCTGTCGCACTTGGGATGCTTGCAGCAGGTGCATGCACAGTAAACCCATCCCGATGCTGATATTGCTACGGCACAAGACAAGGGGCCCCCTCGATCCATGTCAAAACAGGGAGAGTTGGTGCTGGAGAGCTGCTACTCTCCACCTGCTCCGACAGGTGAGCTTACTATTAATTGGCTCTAGCATTGTTAAGGGGAGACCCAGTCTTAACCAGATGCTTCATCACAAATAGCCACCGCTCCTTCCTGCAACTGGGCAGGTCAACCAGTCGTACAGGTAATTCATCACACCACATGGCAGCGCATAGCGTATGCCAGAGTGGAGCACAGGCTCAAGGAGCTGCGGCGTGGAACAAAGTGACACATTCCCCATGCCAGGTGGGTGACCAAGCACTCCAAATGGATTGGCTAAAACAAGCCTGCTGATTCAACTCAACATCGGGACCCTGCAGAGCTGGGTCCCGGTAGAGGAATCATGCTGCTACTACTTTTTCTTTTAAAACTGCAAGGCAGTAAAGAAAAACACATATACACACACACACACACACAACAGTAATTGTGAGGGTAAAATAACAATCATCACGTTAGCACGCCGAGTGGGCGGGCTTGAACAAGCTGGAGGATTCAACTCAGCAGGAACACAGCAGAGCTGGTACCCGGTAGAGGAGTCACATATACACAACAAGAAATGTGAATGGAAAATAACAGGTCATCACAGCAGCACGTGTGACTATTCTGTTTTGTTTTATAAACAGAACGCCAAGTAGGCGGGCTGAAAAAGCTGGCCAATTCAACTCAACAATGGGAACTCAGCAGAGCTGGGTCTCGGTAGAGGAATCATGCCGCTACCTTTTGTTTTCAACTGCAAGGCAGTAAAGAAACGCACATATACCCAACAACAATTGTAAGTGCAAAATACCAGTCACCACCGCAGCGCGTGCGACTGTTTTGTTTTGTAACTAGCGCGCCAAGTAGGGGGGCTGAAAAAGCTGGCGGATTCAACTCAATAGTGGGAACACAGCAGAGCTGGGTCCCAGTAGAGGAGTCACGCCGCTACTTTTTCTCTTTAAACTGCAAGGCAGTAAGGAAAAACACATATACACAACAACAAGTGTAAAATCACAGTAACCACGGGCTGACACAAGCTGGCGGATTCAACTCAACAGCGGGACACAGCAGAGCTGGGTTCCCGTGGAGAAATCCCACTTATTATGACATTTCTAACTGCACGGCAGTAAGAAACGAGTACACGCTCAGAGTAGGCGGCTGAAGCAGTCCAGCAGAGACAACTCTACTGGAGGATCACACGTGTTTCTTTTAAACTGCAAACATCAAACAGCGAGGGCTGTGAAGTTTAAGTAGGCTGCAATCGCAAAGTGATGCAGGCTATTACACAGAAAAAGAGTAACACAGCATAGTGGCTGGACAGGGGTGTCTAGCCTGGACTATGTGCAGTCACACTACCGGGGCAACGCGTAGCCTACAGCGGAGTGGAGCACCGTCTGCAGGTAGAGGCAACGAGGCACTGTTGCGCTAGGTCTGAAGCAGTGGTCAAGCACTGTGTGCACCGTACGATCTGTGTAGGGTACCGTGCACTATGTGCAACGTGTACCGTGCAGCACTGCATTCCTACACTAGCGGCAGATACCGTGCGCACCGTGTGCACCGAGTACCGTGCAGCGGCAGGCACCGCACGCATCGAGCACACCGAGCACCGCGTGAACTGTGTGCACCGAGTACCGTGCAGCACCGACGTGCTAGCCTGTATCGGTACAGCGAGACAATGGGCACAGTGCGCAGTATTAAAAAACACTGGGGCAGCTGTGCACCGTGCCTACCCAGACCGCGTGGTCACAAGCCTGAGCAGTGCGTAGCGTACAACAGGGGGACAGGGCTGAAGCCACGGCGGGCAATTGACTTACACACACAGTAATACAAAACAGTTTTTAAATACAAAAAACAGTGAAAATATTACAGATGGGGGAGCACACTGTCTGTAGATTGAGCGACCTACACCAGAGGTGAAGGCCCACGCAGCCCACGTACGTCTCAACTCAACAATGAGGGAAGCCTCGGTGAGGAGTATATGGCTGATCCAGTTGGAGTCCTCTGCGTGAGCACGGGAACGGTTAGCTACAATCAAAACAAGGCCCAACCCCGGCCAGCAGGCGGCTGGTGGGCTAACTCAACAACGGGAACAAGGCAAGCCCGGTCCCGTGGAGTAATAGTCCTCGCTGAAGTTAGAAAGGGTGAAAAACACACACCATTCCTAACAATAATACTTACCATACTAAGACGGACAGACAGAAAGAAGCAGCCTGACACGCGGAGCAGGCAGATGCTGATAGTCAGAAATAGAATAAAAAGGCTTTGAATTTTTAAACTACTGATTCTGGGAAAGCGGAGATGCCAGCTTTCAGCACAAAGTGCAGAGGAACTAGCAGTAGCTTAGCATCATTTTTTAAAATAAGACAGGGCTCAATGAAACACAGAGGTCTTACCTTACCAATGTGAGAAATGACAGAAGGTGTTCCTTCCCCTGCATGACGGTTAAGTACCCTCGGGAGGCGGGACCAAGGAGGTCACTGGGGGAAGGGGTCCTATCGGCAGCTTTGATATAGGAGCTCAGTGACACGTACCAATAAGCAGGAGTGTATCCCACAACGATGGTTGGTGGCCATCTTCGAATTGAAAAGGAACCAGAGTTTCTTTATGTGTGGCACTATTATTTGCATCAGCGGGATCGAATTTTCTAAATTTTGATCCAGCAAAATAAATTTACTAATGATCTCTGTTTACCACATACAGTAATGTGTCCGTAAACGTCATCTCCAGTAGTCAACGCCAGGGACATGAGCAATGCTATGGGATGCCAAGACCTCCAAGACCTTTTGTTTGTTTGTTTGTTTGTTTGTTTGTTTTAAATGCAGGGATCGAATTGGTAATATAAAGAACATTATTGTATATAGATGAAAAGGGGATCTGTGTCTTTTGTATCTGTGTTTTAGAAACCCACTGCTGTTATTTTTTTGCATTTTATAAAATTGTCCTGCGTATATAATGCAGAATTCTGCGTAAACGCGACCTCTGATTTAAATCAATTAAAGCTCTGAATACATTGGATATATCCCATGTAAATCTATTTAAAATGTTTGAAGTAGACAAAAAAATGTACTTGCATATATTCGCAGTGAATGCACTTTAAAAAGTCAAACAGACAGTGTCTCCAAACCATTGAGAACCATCGGGCTTGCAATTATAGTCAAAGCCCAGAAAAACGCACATCTCTCTTTCAAACAACAGACAAGACAGCAATTTATAAACTAAACTCTTAAGGATGTGCATACTTGTTTTGACATGTTGACAGCTGCACTACTACTTACTAACTTGATTAAACTGCACATTTAAAATAAAGTTGTAATATGAAAATGTCTGGGACTTAACAGATCTGCGCCAACTGCCTTACAAGCTGTCAATCAAACGCGGCTTGCACGTGACTCGTTGTATGAGAGGAAGATTCCACCCAAATGTTGTACCACAATGACTATTTGCTTTGATTGGCTAAAGCCTGCGGCATTTAAATAAACAGCCTATTTGATCTAAACTTGAACACCTGCCTGCGGGGAGCCCAGTTTACATTTAGTTTTATTTATTTTTTATAAATGTACTTAAACTTGGCATTTACATAGGTGCAGATTTGGGTTGGCCTGTGTGCAAACTGGGTGGGCCACTCCCCTGACACACACATACACACACAGCAACCACCCCCTTAACTCTCCTCTCTTCACAAAAACTGCTCCCCACTGAACAGTTGCCTGTAAAAAAGAAATGGCCAAATGGCTTAATGAGACAACAATTACCTATTATAATTATCAAATAGATACAATTGTGACAGTTTACAAATAACTCTTCGGTCTCGTAATTTATGACGTCACAGAAACCCTATAATATATATTACAGTCACACACTGCTGTGCTAAATGTTGCATTTTTCTACTCTGATGCATTATGAGCATCAACAATTTACTCAAAGCCTCCACTAGTGTTTTCTACTATTATAACAACCTTGACTTGCATAATGAAGGAAAAACAGCTTGCATCAGTCGATTTTCAAGGTGTGGTATCTGAAGTGAAACATCATCTTTAATTGACAAACCCAGGACTGGAAGATGCAAAAAGCTGTCTAAGAAGGATGAGCAGAAGATAATATCCATAAGGAATAGAAAGAAGACAAGCGTTGAATTGACAACAGAACCGGCAGAAGGCTGGGATGCTAGAATCACTGTCAAGCCCTCTTGAAGTGTCATGGGCTAGTTAACAAAACACTGAGGACTGAGGGTGCCCACTTGAAGACACCAGAGATGTACCTTACTTAGCTCAACTACTTGCTGAGCACTAGGGAGACAGCATTGTGGTTGATCCCCGGAGCTGCATTGCAGCCTTTGTGTGTGCTGATGTGCTGGGGAGGCAAAATAAGCTGATCCCTGGAGCAGGCATTACACTTCAGCCATCAACACCAGGCAGAAGGTTATCTACATCATCAGATGGAAAGAAACGCAAATGGGTGGAGATGCATATGGATCGCATTAGTTTACTATAAAGCTCTTAGTTGGTGCTTATCTTGGCAAGAGCCAAGTTCAAATCAGAATGAAGTTTTAACATCTACTCTCATGTAATGGAAATCATAATCTTGTGCACAGACTCATACCAATGATTCTCAATGGGATTTTGATCTGTTCTTTGAGTAGGCCATTCCAGAACCTTGATTTTATTCTTCTTTAACCAATATGAAGAAGATTTTGATGTGTGCTTTGAATTGTTGCCATGTTGGAATGTCCAGTTGCTCTCTAAACTGAGTTTTGTAGCAGAGAGTTTCAGATGATTGTCCAGTATCTTTTGGTATGCTATGAAATCCATTTTACAATGTATTGGAACTAAATTCCACATGTCATTAGAGGAAAAATAGCCCCATTGAAGGATATTACCACCTCCATGCTTGACAGTAGGTATGGTGTTCTTTTCTTTTTACGCCTCACCAGGCTTTCTCCAAACGTAACTACTATCAGCGTGACCAAATAGCTCATTTTTTGTTTCATCACTCCACAAAACCTTTGACTAGAACTCAAGTCCATCTGTGGCAGAGTGTCCCGCCCCTTTATGTCTATTAGAGTTTTATGTTGTATGTAGTGTGTTAATATTGGTGTTTATGTATAAAATACATGGGATATAAATATGGGTTATGAGCAGAAGTGTTTAAAATGTATATTTGTATTTAGGCACAAGGATTGCACAGCACTTCACGTACAGGTAAAATAATATGTGAGCACGAGGAATATCACTTTTATTAATTCACGTACAGTTGTACCGAGACTCCAATTAAATGATTGATTAGCAATCGAGTCTCAGTACAGCTGCATAAAAGCTGCATGTTTTCACTCACTCGGGGTTGTGTGTTCGTGAGTGGAGAACGGGTGAGAGAGAGGAGTTTTTGGATTAAAAATAACAATTGCTACAGCATGCTGGAAGTGCCAGCGCGGTACTTGTTTGTCTGTTCGTCCTCTGTCTTGTTTAGTGTTGTCCATTTTTTTTACCTTTTTATTTTGGCCGCATGTGCCGTATCCTGTTTTGGTGTGTTGTTTTCTGTTCAAAACTTTTATTTCTGTTTAAATAAACACACAGCAGTACATTCATTGTCATATCAGTCATCTCTGTATTACTTCCTTGTTCTGACATCACCGCCGCAGCCAGCCTGGTCACACCATCATTCAAATGCTGTTTAGAAACATTAAGCAATTATCCTTGTGACATTTTCCTAAGAGTGTTTTTTTTTTTTTTTTTTGGCCTGCAACCATTTAGATCTTCATCATGCAATACTCACCCTATGGTTGAAATGGAAACCCCAGTCCCACTTGCAGACAATTCACTTTGAACATCTTTGGCAGTCAATCTCAGTTTGATATTAGCCTTCCTCACAATTCTTCTAATTGTTCCTGGTCAAAGAACCTTCTTTCTTCCAGACCAAGGGACCGTTGTGAGTATCGTGAGTCTTGTACTTCTTGATAATAGAAACAATAGTTGAAATTGGGATGCTCAAATGGAAATCTTCTTGTATCCTTCTCCAACTTTATGACAATAAATAGCTTTATAAGTAGTATAAAATTAAGCAGTGCTCAGTGTAGATCAGTCGCAGGACATCCACAGGTTGATTGCACCAAAAACTCTGGGAGATCCGGGGTGGCCGAACACTGGCGTGCAGCAGCTGGAATTCTATTAAAGATGGAGCTTTTTATATATATATATATATATATATATATATATATATATATATATATATATATATATATATATATATTGAAGTACATTTACATTACGTAGCATTAAATCATAAAGCTGTAAGGCGTTATAGCTAGAATTTAAACAACCCTATATATCAACTATTCTAAACTTATTTTGATGTTTTTTGAAGGTTTTGAACCTCTAGTACACTCTGCATTGCTCACAGTACTGCATCAAGATATTGATCTCTATAATGACTTGCTGTTGGTGATACATTCCTCCATACATTCTTTATGCCATGCTGTGAAGGGAGAAATTATTATGGCAGAGGGGTTGGAGAAAGTTTATAACTGTTTTCTCACTGAGGGTCCCATTGCTCTGGAAGGTAAAGCATAATTGGAATCTGCATTAACTATGAGCCCCAATATTTCTGTCAAATTGTACAACCCTGTTCCTCTGGAAGGTAAAACATCACAAGTCTGTGCACTTGGCAAAGTGGAGAATATGGTAAGGTGGGGCGTTAGAACCTACAGGAACCCCCCACCTCCATATTTCTGTCAAATGGTACAACTCTGTTTAAACAGGTCATGATTTGCAGGTACTATGGGTTGCATGTTTTAGGGTACCACGGACTACCTTGAGTGTATTTTCCAGAATCATATTTTAAAACAGAAGAAACAGACATGTATATGTTAGAATCTGAACTGGTTGCACTTTGAGCCACTGGGGTGCCATGGGCCACTTTTTGTAGAACAAAGCATGTCTTGCAATATGTGAGGTATGGCAAGCTCCAAGACAATATATCATTCAGAATTGGGATGCTAGCCAAAAGAACTATTTGCACTTTGTAACAGATGTGTCCAGCGCGCCATAGGTTTTGGGCAATTGAGTATTGTTCTTTCTAATTTAGGCACTATTGCCGATATGCATAACATTTACTGTCTCCTTTATTGTGCAAGTAATAGTGTTTAACATGCATTTTGTCGGATGATTCATAAAAGTAATTTACTGTCAAAAACATCCCTCATTGTGAAGTTAGAATAACGTGCCCTTGGAAACTAATTTTCTCATTAAAATATTTATTATATGTTGAATTCATAAAGTTGTGTGGTGCTGTTAATTGACTCTTACTGGCATCATAATTACCACGTGCCTCAGACCAGGTGGAGAATAATGTTCTTAGGAACATGTATTTAAGACAATAGTAATAAAAGATCTATGTTTAATTATCTGATTAAGTATTTTGTTATTTGTAGCACATACCTTAACATGCATTAACTCATCTGAACAGGATAGGCTACTTACTAGTTGGAAAACATATAAATCAGGTTTGTAGCCTTTTCATTGCTATCATTTGAGAAAATGGCAGGCTTTGGTGTGCTTGTGTGAGTTTTTCATCAGGATGTTGGAGATATCTTGGGAGATAATCCTCCCTCTGGATTACTCTGATGTGATTCCTAGCAGTCCCCAGGAGCACAATTATTCAACTTTTTGGAGAAAAAGAACATGAACTGAATCGGACCAAGTCAGACTGCTCGAAACAAGGCTGTTCCCAAATAAAGAAAGTTACAAACTCACTGCCTGGTTTGGGTTCTGATTTGGATTGCTTTTCAGTTTACGGTTACCATGCCGACTTGCAGACGCAATCTTAAAACAAACCTTGTTTTCAGTCACTTTAAAAATGACTAGTCACGCAAGACAGATTTTGTTTTCATCTGACTTGGATGAAGAATTTCTCTCTCCTCCTAGCTATCTTACTTCAACAAATAGTCCACTGGAAAAACTTTCAAAAAAATCTACGTGTCATGCTTCTCCATTTGAGAATGCTGCTGCTTAAGTTATACAGCTGTGCCCGCTGCCATTCCTCTTTACCACTCTAAACACATAAGACATCAGGGCGATTCTCCAGCGCATCTTTTTTTTACATAGATTGGCCCATCAACAAACTTGTGAAAGCTCTTTTCAAAAAAGGATTGCCCATTGAAGCAAGGAGCGATTGAGCTGCTTTATTTGTTTCATATTGCAATTCCATTTCGGCCGAGCCTGTTTTTCTCCTCAAAAGTTTCCAAACTAGTCAGTTCACATGCCTCTCCTACTGCATTGCAAGCTCCACTCTCCTCCGATCCAGTGACTTCAACCCCTCAGTTTTCAATTTCATCTGATCCTTCCTCTGACTTGCATTGTCAGATTTTTTAATGATATCAAGAAACTCATTCCTCCTCTTTCCACCACAATTTCTACAGTGTCTGATCGCCCGGATGCGCTAGATAGCAGGACCACTTGGAACTGGCAGCCATTACTTCCTCATCAATGGCAACAACAACAGCGCTCATCTCGTCAATGCAATATTATTGAAGGTAAAGATATAAAGTTTGTCTCTCTTTTTATTGTAACCTCAGAATTTCTGGATCACAGGGTAGTAGACTGTGGAGATCTGTCTCTAAAATCTCGGGATCCTTGGCTGTGTAAAGAGAGTTTGTGCTTGCATTTTCTGTTTTTCACTATGTCCTTTGTGAAGTTTATGCTCATCGATGATAAGAATTGGACTGTTTTAACATAGTTGATCTCTCGGTCAGATGTGGAGGTACCATTTTTTGAATATCATAAAGCTTTTTCAGCCAAAGCAGCTTCTTGGTTAGCATTGGACAACACACGCTGATTGACTGGTCTCAACCTGATCATGAGCTCTTAGATTCTAATAGATTCTTCAGTGGTCTCTCAGCTAACACTTGCAGAGTTTGTGCTTCCACTTCCCATTCTACCTCTCTGTCCAAAAGCAGCCTCCTCTTCAATCTCCTCATCAGCCTCAAATAATTCTCCCCCTGCTCTCGACAATACTTTTTTTTCGGAATCGTGCGTGTGTGTGTATATATATATATATATAAATTTAAACCAATGTTACTGTTTATTATGATTTTTTGGTGTTAAGTTTGTTTTTTGGTGAGTGTACCTTTTAAAAAAGACAGTCCTGTTTCTTAAGTTAATGCTCGCACTTTTTGAAAACAGGATATAGTTTCCAGTAAGGGATTGGCTGGTGAGAGGAAACAGGTAAAGAAATGGGATGTAGAGCATACGAGAGGGCACACAGGTTATGGATTTGTTGTTTTTCTTGATTTATAGCTATTGAATGTTTGAAATGCATGTTACTCTGGTTCTTAGAACAATAAATACGCCAATCAATGGAATAAAATGTGTGGTGTTTGCCTACAAGACTCGCAGTGTTTGGTATATTATATTGGGTTTGTTGTATCATATAAAATAAACGATTATACTGCATTTGTATTTTTAGCAGTATTACAATAAAAAATATGTCTGTGCAAGACTGCCCAATTTTTTTTTTTTTTTTTTTTTTTTTTTTTTTTAAATCCCACGATATTGCGATCTGGAAGTTATCGGCGATATCAAATGATATCATATCAAAATATTGATTTGTTCCCACCCCTAATAAATATATATATATATATATACACACACACACACACACACACACTAAGTGTACAAAACATTAGGAACACCTTCCTGATGTTGAGTTGCACCCCTTTTTGCCCTTAGAACAGCCTCAGTTCGTCTGGGTATGGACTCTACAAGGTGTCGAAAGCGTTCCACATAGATGCTGGTCCATGTTGACTCCAATGCTTCCCACAGTTGTCAAGTTGTCTGGTAGTGGATCTCTACTCCGAATAGCTTGTTCCATCTCATCCCACAGATGCTCAGGTGGATTGAGATCTCGTGACTGGGCAGGCCACTGCAGTAAGCTGAATTCACTGTCATGTTCATGGAACCATTCCTGGACAATCCTAGCCTTGTGGCATGGGGCATTATCCTGCTGAAAAAATCCATTAGTAGATGGATACACTGCTGCCATGAAGGCTTGCACCTGATTGGCAGTGATGTTCAGATATCCTGTGGCTTTCAAACATTGCTCCACCTTTATCAAAGGGCCCAATGTGTGCCATGAAAACACACCCCACACCATCACACCACCACCAGCCTGTAATGTTGACACGCGGCATGATGGATGCATGTATTCGTGTGGTTTTCTCCATACCCTACTCCTCCCATCAGCATGAAACACCAGGAACCGGGATTCATCAGACCAGACAATGTTTTTACCAATCCTCCAGTGTTTTCGTTCCTTAGCCCACTGCAACTGCAATTTCTTGTGTTTTGCTGAAAGAAGTGGAACTCTGTTAGGTCTTCGGCTGCCATACCCCATTCGTGTCAAGGTATGATGAGTTGTGCATTCTTTTATGGGTCTTTCGTTACAGTTGACTAACTGTAGCCTGTCTATTGCTCTGCACAATTCGTGTCAGCCTCCTTTGGCCTCTTTCGTCAGTGAGCCGTTTTCGACCACTGGCCTGGTTGGCTGGATGTTCTTTGGGTGGTGGACCATCCTTGATGCACATAGGAAACTGTTGAGCGTGAAAAACCCAGCAACATTGCAGTTCTTGACACACTCAAACCGGTGCGTCTGGCACCTACTACCATACCCTGTTCAAAGGCACTTAAATCTTTTGTTTTGCCCATTTACCCTCTGAATGGCACGCATACACAATCCATGTCTCAATTGTGTCAAGGGTTAAAAATCCTTCTTTAACCTGTCTCTCCTTCATCTACACTGATTGAAGTGGATTTAACAGGTTACATCAATAAGGGATCATAGCTTTCACCTGGATTCACCTCGTCAGTCTATTCCATGAAGAGCAGGTGTTCCTAATGTTTTGTACACTCGGTGTGTGTGTATGTGTGTGTGTATGTATGTATGTGTGTATATACAGTGCCATGCAAAAGTATTCAGACCCCTGACAAATTCTATCAAATTACTAAATTACAAATCGGAATCAATTAAGAACATAAGAACATAAGAACATAAGAAAGTTTACAAACGAGAGGAGGCCATTCGGCCCATCTTGCTCGTTTGGTTGTTAGTAGCTTATTGATCCCAAATCTCATCAAGCATGCTCCAAAATCTCATCAAGAAGGATCCCAGGGTGTCAGCTTCAACAACATTACTGGGGAGTTGATTCCAGACCCTCACAATTCTCTGTGTAAAAAAGTGTCTCCTATTTTCTGTTCTGAATGCCCCTTTTTCTAAACTCCATTTGTGACCCCTGGTCCTTGTTTCTTTTTTCAGGCTGAAAAAGTCCCTTGGGTCGACACTGTCAATACCTTTTAGAATTTTGAATGCTTGAATTAGGTCGCCACGTAGTCTTCTTTGTTCAAGACTGAACAGATTCAATTTTTTTAGCCTGTCTGCATATGACATGCCTTTTAAGCCCGGAATAATTCTGGTCGCTCTTCTTTGCACTCTTTTTAGAGCAGCAATATCTTTTTTATAGCGAGGTGACCAGAACTGCACACAATATTCAAGATGAGGTCTTACAAGTGCATTGTACAGTTTTAACATTACTTCCCTTGATTTAAATTCAACACTTTTCACAATGTATCCGAGCATCTTGTTAGCCTTTTGTATAGCTTCCCCACATTGCCTAGATGAAGACATTTCTGAGTCAACAAAAACTCCTAGGTCTTTTTCATAGATTCCTTCTCCAATTTCAATATCTCCCATATGATATTTATAATGTACATTTTTATTTCCTGCGTGCAGTACCTTACACTTTTCTCTATTAAATGTCATTTGCCATGTATCTGCCCAGTTCTGAATCTTGTCTAGATCATTTTGAATGACCTTTGCTGCTGCAACAGTGTTTGCCACTCCCCCTACTTTTGTGTCGTTTGGAGCAGGTCACCCACGAGTGGAGCTCCTGCTTATCCTTTTGCAAAAGTTTAAAAAACAGTGGTTTAAAGTTTTATTTTGGAAAATTTTTGTTTCTATTCATTTATCTAAAGTAGTGGTGCACCTTTTGGTTGAAGAATTTTAATTTTTGAACGGTTCTTTTCTTTGAAATAAGTGTTTGTTTGTTTTGGTTTGTTTGTCTCCCTGCACTTGCATTGTAAGTGCAGGGGGGCGGCCATTTTGGATTTTTTCTTTTTTGATTGATTTTTATTTTTCCTTCTTTGAATTTTAACTTTGGTTTCTTACTTTTATTTTAGGTGCTTTTTGATTTTTTAATTAAGAAGCACATTATCTCGTTTATTTTAAAATTATTTTTGTTTTAAAAAACTGTTTTTGACTTTGTTTTAAAAATCGTTTTGTTTTAAAAATCCCCTGCTCTTGCCTTGGGCAGAGTAGGGGAAGGGCAGGCACTTTTGTCTGCCCTGTTTCTTATTTTTATTATTTTTTAGTTGAAGGTTTTTATTTTTTTAAAGAAAACACTTTTTCATTTTGTCTGCCCTGTTTCTTTTTTTTATTTTTTAGTTGAAGGTTTTTATTTTTTTAAAGAAAACCTTTAACTGGATTTATTTATTTTGATTATTATTATTGTTTTCATTTTATCTCGTTTTATTTTCTTGGGTGGGGAATAAAACAGGATAAGTTAAAAAAAAAAATCCTTTCTTTGGTTTTTTTTGATTTTTCATTTTTGTTTGTGCCCCTGTGCTATTAACTTTTGATTTTCTTTTGTTGTGCCCTTTGCTATTGGAGCGCAGGGGTGTTGTGTGTGTTGTGTTTGTTTTTTAAAAAAAAAAAAAAAAAACTTTTTTCTTTTTTTTTTTTTTGTTTTGCGCGGACACCCCTGCATAACACACATACATAATTATTTATTGTGGAGTGTTTTATTGATTCACCTCACGTGACACCCCCCTTTTTTGAAAGCTTTCCCTTTTTGGTTGCTTTGTCGTGTCGCTATCGGTGTAAACCCCGTTTGTACAGACGTCGCACTCGACCGCGTTGGACTTGTTTTTTTTTTTTTTGTTTAAATAAATAAATAAAAATAAAAAATTTAAAAAAATGAGCGGGCAAGCTCAGGAAGCCCCGATAAAGTGGGCAAAGGTGGCTGCAGCGGAAGCTGCAGCACCTTTTAAAAACATTACCAGGAGGCACGGAGTCCGGTGCCTCCTGAAGGACTCCCTCTCGATTGAGGGCTTTGTCAAGGCCATGGCCAAGGTGGTGGGGCCATCGGCGATCGTGGCGGCCTCTAAAATGTACGGGAAAGCCGTATTTTTCCTAAAATCGGAGGCCGCCGCGAACACGGCAATCGAGAGGGGTCTCGCGGTGGCGGGGATTTTTATCCCCGTCGAACCGCTCGCGGGCCTGGGCACTAGGGTCGTCCTTTCAAACGTGCCACCTTTCTTGAGGGACGACCTGCTCAGGCCCCATTTGCAAGCCTTGGGGGAGATAAAAACATCTATCCACCCCCTCCCCCTGGGCTGCAAAGACCAGCACCTCCGCCACATATTATCATTCCGCCGCCAGGTGACCATTCAGCTGGCGGGTCAGGACGTGGCGGAGGGCAGCTTCGTGGTCCCCTTCGAGGGGACCAATTATGTCATCTTTTATTCATCGGAGGAGGTGCGGTGCTACCACTGCAAGGAGCTGGGGCACCAGAAGAAGAGGTGCCCCAAGCTCCAGCAGGGCGCAAAGCCACCCGCGCCCGCACCGCGCCCCTCCGAGTCCACCTCGCCCCCGGGGCCCTCAAAGAGGCCCGCGGAGGGGGGCAAGACAACACCCGCCCCCCTCCCGGTAACATCAAAGGGGGGGAAGGGGGAGGAGGCCCCCGAGGCGGCCGGACCCTCCGCGCCTACCGTAAGCGCGCCGGGGGAGAAAGCCGCCGGGTGGACCGTGGTCGCCGGCCGCAGCAAAAAGAAGGCGGCGGCGGCCGGGTCCGCCGGGGAGGCCAAGCGGGGGGAGACGAAACCCGCCGCCTCGTCGTCTGGCGGCGGGTCAGGGGGCGCTCCTGAAAAGGAGACTCCCTCGCCGGAACCCCCTGCGAGGCAGGGCGGCAAAGCCGCCCGTAAAATAAAACATCTCCTTCCCGAGCGGGTGGAAAGAAACGCCACCGAAGGCGAGCTCCCCGCTGCCGCGACGGGGCGGGGGACCTTCTCTGGCGGCATAAGGGGGAAGAGGAAAGCACAAGCCCTCTTCCCCACCTGTGCACATAAGTGCACTAAAACCGGTCTCTTGGCGAGGGTCCCCGGGGGGACGAAAGAAAGCCCCCCGAAACCCAAACGCCCGCCTCGGCGTCCCCCCTCCACCGGCAACGGGGGCCTCGGCCCTCGTCATGCCAAAGAGGGGGAGAAACATCGACCTGCCGAGGCGGTCCGGGGCTCCGCCGAAGAAGCGGAGCCCATGGAGGAAGCCACCGCCGAGAGACCGGAAGAAGCCCTCGAGGCGGTTCCCCTCCCCGCGCCGCAAGAGACCGCGGACGTCGGCCCCGACTCCATCGTCGAGGGGCCGGCCGCGGCGGGGAGCGCCGAGGGGGCGAAGGAGGGCTCCTCCGCGGAGCGGCTGCCTCGGGCGCCGTCCTCCTCTGACCGCGACACGGGCCCAGAACCCGGTGTTGCCGAAGAGGAGGCGGTCGAACCAACCCCCGAGGCAGAAGCGGGCTCCGCGGAAATGCGGGAGACCCCAGCCGAGGAGCCGGAGGGGGGTGAAGAACCACCCCTCCCGGAGAAAGATCCGCCCCGGGTCCCTCTCTCTGGCGGGGAGGCGGTCTCGGCCCCCGTGGCTGAGCCGGCTCCCGAGGAGCCCATGCGGGAGACCCCCGCCGAGGGGCCGGAGGGGGGTGAGGAAACGCCCCTCCCGGAGAAAGATCCGCCCCGGGTCCCTCTCTCTGGCGGGGAGGCGGTCTCGGCCCCTGTGGCCGAGTCGGCTCCCGAGGAGCCCATCCGGGAGACCCCTGCCGAGGGGCCGGAGGGGGGCGAGGAAACGCCCCTCCCGGAAAAAGACCCGCCTCCTCCTGCCGACTCCGGCGAGGAGATGGACTCTGGCCCCGAGGCGGAAACGTGCTCCGGGGAGCACGCGAAAGAGACCCCCGCCGAGGGGCCGGAGGGGGGAAAAGAGCCTCCCCTCTCAAAGAAAAAACTAAAACTGCCTCGGGCGTCCCTCTCTTGTGGGGACGAGAGCTCCGGCTCTCGCGCCGCCGCGGAGGGGGACGTTGAAACACCCGCCGAGGCAGAGGCGGGCTCCGAGGAGCCCGCGCTCGTGTCGGCTGCCGGAGCGCGGAAAGGAGGGGAAGAACCGGAGAGGGCAGAAGACGCCGCCCTTGAGGTAGATCCCCTCCCGGAAGCGCAAAGGAGCCGCGAGATCGGTCCCCGACCCACCGCCGAGGGGCCGGTCTCCGTCGCGGTCACCGAGGGGGCGCAGGAGGAGCCCCTGAAAGAGCCGGTGGCCGCGGCCGAGGGCGGGGAAGAACCCGAGAGGGTAGATCCCCTCCCTCCGAGGGTCGGGGACGGGCCTGAGACCGTGCCTCGGCCCCCGAAAGAGGGACCCAAGCCGTCGGGTTTGGCGGCGTGCGTCGAGCGCCCGTCTGCGCCCCCTAAATCCAGGGTGCAGACGACGCCCGCGAGGGTCCCTCCGCCGATGTCTCCCGCGCCGTCCCCCGGGGGTGGGACGCCGGGAGACTCGGTGAAAATCAAAATAAGACGCAACGCGCTCACTCACCAACGTGAGTGCGTTGTGCTTCTTCACCGCGAGGGGGGCGGTGGAGAACCGGAGGAGAGGGAGGAGGAGTCGAAGTCCGCGTGCGGCGCGGGCTCGGAGGCTCTGTCCGCCTCTTCTCCGAACATCCCTGCGGCGGAGCTCCTGGACTTCTTGGAGGCCACCACCCACCGCAGGGATAAGGTTCAGCTGGCCCTGGACAAATGGGGGGATTTCGAGAGAGTCCTAAACTCTGTGAGATCCTTCCTCAGGGCCGGCCACGCCAGCAAGACTTCGGGCACGTGCGTGCACATTCGTGCCCGAAAGCTGCACGACCAGCTGGTGAACTTCGGGAGATCTCAGGGTCTCCCGTGAGTGTCGCCAGCCGCTCCTGACAGAGGACCATGTATGCCATCAGTACCGTCAATGTTAACGGGTGCAAGGACCATTTCCGCAGGGCCCAGGTAATCTCCTACCTGAAAAAGGGAGGTTACTCTGTGTGCTTCCTGCAGGAAACCCACTTGACACCGCAGGCCGAGGCCAACTGGCTGCTAGAGTGGGGGGGGAGAGTGTCGTTTAGCCACCTCACCGAGTCATCTTGTGGGGTGGCGACGCTCTTCTCCGGGTCCTTCGTTCCGACGGTACTCGATGTGGTCAACGTCGTGCCGGGCCGTCTCTTACACCACCGGATCCGGGACGGGGACGCTACCGTTCACCTCTTGAACGTGTACGCTCCGTCCACGGGTCCGGCGAGGGTTCACTTCTTCCGCCAGATGTCCGCCCACCTGAACACCATCGGCGCCGACGAGCTCGTGGTCCTCGGGGGGGACTTCAACTGCACCCTCGAGGCCGCGGACCGGGTGGGGCGGGAACCCTACCCGCTCTCGTCGGCGGCCCTGAGAGAGCTGATCGCTCGGCTCTCTCTGGTGGACATCTGGCGGTGGCAACACCCGGACGCCTCGGCCTTCACCTACACCCGGGTGAGGGAGGGGCGGGTGTCCCAGTCCCGGATCGACAGGTTCTACGTCTCGCGGAACCACGCTCACTGCGTTCGCTCCTCCGACATCAGGCCGGCGCCGTTCACGGACCACAACCTGGTGGTCGTGACGGTGGCCGTGGCGCCAGCTAGGCACGCCGCTGCCTACTGGCACTTCAACAACAGCCTGTTGGAGGACGAGCGCTTTGAGCGGTCTTTCCGGGACTTTTGGACGGTCTGGCACGGCAGGCGATCTCGCTTCCCCACGTGGCGTCAGTGGTGGGACGTGGGGAAAGCGCAGATCAAGATCCTCTGTCAGGAGTACACGAGGGGCGCGAGCAGGCGGAGGGACTCGCGGATCGAGCGGCTGGAAAGGGAGCTGCTCGGTCTGGAGAGCCGCCTGGCTCGCGGGGACCAACTCGAGCAGAGCGCGTACGAGGAGAAGAAGAGCACCCTGCGGGACCTGCGGCTCCAGCGGTCCCGGGGGGCGTTTGTGCGCTCGCGGGTCCAGTTCCTTCGGGAGATGGACCGCAGCACACACTTCTTCTACGCGTTGGAGAAAAAGAAGGGAGACCGTAAAAACATCACCTGCCTCCTGGCGGAGGACGGCTCCCTTCTGACGGATCCGGAGAGCGTGAACGAGAGGGCCAGGGCCTTCTACTCTGCCCTCTTCTCTCCGGATCCCGTCGACTCCGACGCGTGCAGGGTTCTGTGGGACGGGCTTCCCACGGTCAGCGGGGGCGTGCGGGACGAGTTCGAGGGCCACCTGACCCTGGCCGAGCTCACCGACGCCCTCAGTCAGATGCCCTACAACAAATCGCCGGGCATCGACGGGCTGACCGTGGAGTTCTACAAGAAGTTTTGGGACTTGCTGGGGCCCGCCTTTGCGCGGGTCCTGGCGGAAGCCTACGAGACCGGGGAGATGCCCCTTTCGATGAGGCGGGCTGTTATCACGCTCCTGCCCAAGAAAGGGGATCTGCGCAGCCTCAAGAACTGGCGCCCGGTCTCGCTGCTATGCACGGACTACAAAATCGTGGCCAAGGCCGCCTCCCTGAGGCTCAAGTCCGTGCTGGCAGACGTGATCCACCCCGACCAGTCCTACACGGTCCCGAACCGGACGATTTTCGACAACATCTTCCTGGTTCGGGACCTCCTGCACTACTGCAGGAGGACCGGTCGGTCGGTCGCCTTCCTCTCCCTGGATCAGGAGAAGGCGTTCGACCGGGTGGATCACGAATATCTCTTCGGAACCCTGCGAGCATTCGGATTCGGGCCGCGCTTCGTGGGCCTGTTCCGGATGCTGTACGCCTCTGCCGAGTGCTTGATCAAAGTCAACTGGTCCCTGACCGCGCCCCTCGCTTTCAGGAGAGGAGTACGTCAGGGCTGCCCTCTGTCCGGACAACTGTACGCGCTGTGCATCGAGCCCTTCCTCTGCCTCCTTCGCGGGAGGCTCACGGGGTTGGCGCTCGGCGCGCCGGACACGAGGGTGGTCCTGTCGGCTTACGCCGACGACGTGCTCCTGGTGGCCTCGGATCCGGCCGATCTGGAGAGGATGCGGAGCTGCCAGAGCGTCTACTCTGCCGCGTCCTCTGCCAGGATCAACTGGACCAAATGCTCCGGGTTACTGGTGGGTCCCTGGCGGGCGGACTCCCTCCCTGCCGCGCTCCAGCAGTTCCAGTGGAGCGCGGACAGCTTCAAATACCTGGGAGTCCACCTGAGCCCCGCGGAGGCCTCGGTCGCCGCCAACTGGACGGAGTTGGAGGACAAGGTGGCTGCGCGACTGAGGTCGTGGTCGGGTCTGCTCAAACTGCTTTCCTTCAGGGGAAGGGCTCTGGTCATTAACCAACTGGTGGCGTCGATGCTTTGGCATCGACTCACCGTCCTGAGCCCGCCCCCTGAGTTTGTGGCCAGGGTCCAGAGGAAGCTGACGGACTTCTTCTGGGCCGGAAAGCACTGGGTCTCTGCGGCGGTTCTGAGCCTCCCTCTCGCCGAGGGGGGGCAAGGGTTGGTGTGCATCAGGAGCCAGGTGCACACCTTCCGCCTCCAGACCCTGCAGAGATACCTGTACGCAGACCCGGCCCCGCAGTGGTGCACGCTGGCGTCCCTCCTTTTGCGCCAGCTGCACGACCTGGGCTACGACCGGCAGCTCTTCTGGATCGACCTGCGGGGAATCCGTCTCCCCGAGCTGCCGGTCTTCTACCAGGACCTGCTCAGGACCCGGAGCATGTTTTCCGTCGGCCGAGACGCCGTGCCGACCGAGGGCCAAGGACTCCTGCTGGAGCCCCTGCTGCACAACCCCCACCTAGGTGCGCAGGCGTTGGAGTCCCCCTCGGTGCGGCGCGCGCTGATCTCGGCCAAGGTGACCAGAGTCTGGGATCTCCTGGATCGCGAACGCTCGGCGTGGCTGGCGCCCGAGGCGCTCGTCGCCAGGGCGGCTCGGGTGTCCGTCCGGACGGCCGGCCGAGCGATCCGGGAGTGCAAAGCAGCGTTGCACCCAGACTCTGTCAGGTATCTCGAGGGAGTTCTCAGGACCGGCGAGCCATCTACCCCCACCCCCCCGACCCCCGGCTCTCCGGTCCTGCTGATCGAACCCAAGGCCCGAGCCCCCCCTCGGCCCCCCCTCGAGAACAACCTGAGCAGGATCTCGCAGTTCTCCTCGACCCCCTTGCCATCGGCGTCGAGGAGGACCCTGTACGCGATGACGCTCCACACCCTCCATTTCCCCGCCCTCGTCTCCCGCCGAGACACCGCTTGGCGGGAGACCCTCCGGCCGCCGGAGGGCGTCGGTCCCCAGTGGGAGGCCCTGTACTCCCCGCTGGTCTCCAGGGGAGCTGGGGACCTGGGCTGGAGGGTCCTGCACGGAGCGCTCGCGTCAGGAGAGATCCTGCGTCACTTTACCGACTCGGACGCCGCATGCCCTTTCTGCGGTCAGTCCGAGTCGGTGGCTCATATTTATTTTTTATGCGCCAGGCTGCAGCCGTTCTTCCTGCTGCTGAAGAACCTCTTGCTGCAGTTCTGGCTGCACTTTTCACCCACCCTCCTCATTTTCGGGCACCCTGTTCGTGGCTCCAGCAAAAAGAGAGACCTCCTCGTCAATCTGCTCCTGGCTCTTGCTAAACTGGCCATTTACAAGACCAGGAAGCGGAAGATGAGCGGGGAAGGTCTCTTTGACTGCGGGGTCATGTTCAGGGCCCTCCTCCGTTCCCGGATTAATTTAGAGCACGCCCACGCGGAGTCTGCTGGCGACATGGCATCATTTGTCGACCAGTGGACTCTAGGGGGCGTGCTCTGTACCACCTCCCCTTTTGTTTTGAACATTTAATTTGCAGACTTTTTGACCGGTTTTCGTTGATTTAGTTAAATGCCTAACTATTTAGCATCCTCTATTAAGAGGATGCTAATTTGTATTTTTTTCTCCAGCCGTCGTAAATGACGGCTGGAGGTGACGTTTGCCTTTTAGGCATTTAAATAGGCCTACTTTTGTGTCGTCTGCAAATTTAACAAGTTTGCTTACTATACCAGAATCTAAATCATTAATGTAGATTAGGAATAGCAGAGGACCTAATACTGATCCCTGTGGTACACCGCTGGTTACCACACTCCATTCTGAGGTTTTTCCTCTAATCAGTACTTTCTGTTTTCTACATGTTAACCACTCCCTAATCCATGTACATGTGTTTCCTTGAATCCCAACTGCGTTCAGTTTGAGAATTAATCTTTTGTGCGGGACTTTGTCAAAAGCTTTCTGGAAATCTAAATAAACCATGTCATATGCTTTGCAATTATCCATTATCGATGTTGCATCCTCAAAAAAATCAAGCAAGTTAGTTAGGCACGATCTCCCTTTCCTAAAACCATGTTGACTGTCTCCCAGTACCCTGTTACCATATAGGTAATTTTCCATTTTGGATCTTATTATAGTTTCCATAAGTTTGCATATAATAGAAGTCAGGCTTACTGGTCTGTAGTTACCTGGTTCAGTTTTGTTTCCCTTTTTGTGGATCGGTATTACGTTTGCAATTTTCCAGTCTGTCGGTACCACCCCTGTGTCAAGAGACTGCTGCATGATCTTGGTTAGCGGTTTGTAAATTACTTCTTTCATTTCTTTGAGTACTACTGGGAGGATCTCATCCGGCCCAGGGGATTTGTTTATTATAAGAGCTCCTAGTCCCTTTAACACTTCTGCCTCAGTTATGCTAAAGTTATTTAAAACTGGATAGGAACTGGATGACATGTGGGGCATGTTGTCAGTATCTTCCTTTGTAAAAACTTGTGAAAAGTAATCATTTAACATATTTGCTATTTTTTTTTCTTCCTCTACGATTTTGCCATTTGTATCTCTTAAACATTTAATCTCCTCTTTGAATGTTCTCTTGCTGTTGTAATATTGGAAAAACATTTTGGAATTGGTTTTAGCTCCCTTAGCAATGTTTATTTCTATTTCTCTCTTGGCCTTTCTAACTTCCTTTTTGACTTGCATTTGCAGTTCTGTGTACTCTTTCTGCGTACTTTCTTTTTGGTCCTTTTTTAATGCTCTGTAAAGTGCCTTTTTTCGCTGAATATTTTTTTTAATTGATCTATTAAACCATTTTGGCAATTTAGTTTTACATTTAGATTTGTCTACTTTAGGGATATAATTGTTTTGCGCCTCTAGTACTACGTTTTTGAAGAACAACCATCCTTCTTCTGTGGGTGTTTTCTCTATTTTACTCCAATCTACTTCTGTTAGTCTCTGTTTCATGCCTTCATAGTTTGCTTTTCTAAAATTGTAAACCTTAGCTTTAGTCTTTACTTTTGGAGTTTTAAAAAACACTTTGTTTGCCAGTGGTTCTCTGACCTCTGTTTTAGTTATTCTATCTTCGTTATTTGAAAAGACTAAATCAAGGCATGCCTCCCCTCTAGTGGGTGCCTTCACAAATTGTGTTAGGAAGCAGTCATTTGTCATTTCCACCATTTCTATTTCATCCTTCGCGCTACCCACCGGGTTTTCCCATTTTATTTGGGGGAAGTTGAAATCCCCCATTAGTATGGCTTCTCCTTTGCTACACGCATTTCTAATGTCATTGTATAACAGATTATTGTGCTCACCGTCTGAATCTGGCGGTCTATACCATGCTCCTATTATTATGCCTTTTGAATTTTTGTCTGTTATTCTGACCCATATTGATTCGGTTTTATTTTCTTTGTCCAGGTTTAACACCTGGGCTTCAAGACTGTTTCTTATGTATAGCGCTACCCCTCCTCCTCTTCTGTCCTGCCTGTCTTTCCTATACAGTGTATACCCACAAATATTATATTCGTCCCCATCACTCTCAGATAACCACGTTTCTGTAACACCTATCACATCATAGTTACCTGTTAGTGCAGTAGCTTCAAGTTCTAGAATTTTGTTTCTGATACTTCTAGCATTTAGATAAATACATTTAATGGTTGTCTTACCTGAGTTGTTGTTCTTGTTTTGATGCGGTCTCCCTTCTGTTTTTTTGTTGATTTCTCCCCCCAATGTAAGGTGACATTGGTTTTATGTTGGGAAAATATTTTTAAGAAAAATAAAAAACTGAAATATCTTGCTTACATAAGTATTCAACCCCTGTACTGTGGAAGCTCCCAGTTTGCACCGATGAAAGAAATTGCCCTAACGAGGACACAATTACCTTACCATTGGCCTCCCCCTGTGAACCATTAAAGTTGCTGTCACATTTTCTGGCTAAAAACCCCACTGTTGAAGGATCATTGGTAAGGCTGTGAATCTGAAGGAAAATGAAGACCAAAGAGCATTCTACAGAAGTTAGAGATAAAGTAATACAAATGCATAGATAAGGGAAAGGGTACAAAATAATATCCAAGTGTTTGGATATCCCAATGAGCACAGTTGGATCAATAATCAGGAAGTGGAAGCTGCATCACACCACCCAGGCACTGCCAAGAAAAGGCTGTCCCTCAAAACTCAGTTTTCAAACAAGGAGGAGACAGAGAGGCCAACAATCACTTTGAAGGAGCTACAGAGTTCAGTTGCTGGGAGTGGAGTAATGGTTCACCAGTCAACCATATCAAGAGTTCTGCATAACACTGGCTTGTATGGGAGGGTGGCAAGAAAGAAGCCATTCCTCAAAAAGTACCAACTGAAAGCACATCTGGAGTTTGCCAGAAAGCATGAGAGTGACCCAGCTGTGATGTGGGAGAAGGTTTTGTGGTCAGATGAGACCAAGATAGAGCTTTTTGGCCAAAACTCAAAGCGCTATGTGTGGTGCAAACCTAACACTGTCCATGCCTCAAGACACACTATCCCTACAGTGAAGTATGGTGGTGGCAGCATCATGCCGTGCGGATGCTTCTCATCAGCAGGGACTGGATGTCTTGTTACAATTGAAGGAAGAATGGATGGAGCAAAATACAGGAAAATACTGCAAGAGAATCTGCTTCAGTCTGCTAAAAAACTGAAGCTTGGGAGGAAATTCACCTTTCAGCAGGACACTGATCCCAAGCACAAGGCCAAAGCAACATTGGAATGGCTCAAGAACAAAAAGTCCTGATCTCAATCCCATTGAGAATCTGTGGCACTATTTGAAAATTGTGGTCCACAAGCGTCGTCCAACCAACCTGAACAACCTGGAGCAAATCTGCCAAGAAGAATGGGCCAAAATCAATCTGACACTGTGTGCAAAGCTGGTACATACTTACCCCAAAAGACTTAAAGCTGTTATTGCAGCGAAAGGTGGCTCTACCAAATATTAATGTGTGGGGGTTGAATACTTATGCAAGCAAGATATTTCAGTTTTTTATTTTTCTTAAAAATATTTCCCAACATAAAACCAATGTCACCTTACAATAATTGATTTTTAGTTTAAGTGTTTAAAAATAAAATATCAAACAAAACAAAATTTCAATGTACCATTTGTAATTCAGTAATATGAGAGAATTGGTCAGGGGTCTGAATACTTTTGAAAGGCACTGTATGTATGTGTGTGTAATTAATCAAATATTTGTAATTAATCACTAACTACCATTTCTAATGAATATTTTCTTTTTTTTGCATTGGTGGCACAGTTGCGGGGAGCCGGGGTGTCCTCTTTGGGGCAAGTGAAGCTCACTTCACAACCTTAGAGACCAACCAAGTTGCATCGCCCTCCAAGAGGAAGGTTCCCACTGGCCAGAGTGGACCCCCGGCCAAAACAGTTTAATTATATTTCATTTTCCATTACTTAAATCTATTCATTTGCAAACATGCCAGTCTCCCCCTTCAGTGAGCATAGCTTGCTCCCAACTTTTGAGCTAGTCATTTGAGTCAACTTATTGAAGGTCGCTACAGCTGGGAGACCCGTAGCCCTCTTTGTTTATTTTTTATTCTCTTTTCCAGCAATTTTGTTCTCTCTGCATAGATCGTAAGGCTCTCCATGCGTCAACTTAGACAACTCAGTAAGCCAGGGAGACCTTAGTTCCCCTTGGGGGTGAAAGGGCAGTTCTCTGAGTAGTCAAGGGGAAACTCCTATTCTGTTACTAAGTCGCAAACACTTTCTTTATTCTAGTAATCCCTTTACGCAGGCCTGGCTTCTGCCTTGTTCATTACAAGTGCTATGTGTCAAAAGGGATTGTATTCTTGTAGGTCTAGTTAGTTTTCTAATCTGATTTTGCTATGAAACCGAGTACTACACAGACCCCTGTGGTCTGGCCGGGCTCGCCTGTAAGCTGCCCAGATCTGCGTTGTGCTCTGATGCTGTAGCTGTAAGGTGGCTGCATGGTAAGCCTGCTGTGTGTAAAGAAGCTGGCAACTGATGGCACTCGCTTTGGAGGACCGGTTTTTGTTCAGTGCAGGGGTGGTAGCGGTGAGCTGAACCTAAAATTAATTGGACATTCTAAATTGGGAGAAAATAATAAAAATTATTGGCGACCCACAGGGGTCATCTACATACTGATACCAAACCAGCAACATGTTTGCATTTGTTTTTATACCGTAGTCCCAATAAACTTGTATACAGTTCAACCTAGCATAACGGCGGTTTCATTCTCTGCAAGTACACAGCAAGACATCACAGCTACTATTAACTGTGCGGCATTTCTATGATCCATTTTCTAGCTACCACATGAATAATATTAATTAAAACCGGTATTCAGCCAGGAACCAACAAAGTACAAGAAGTTTGACAACTTGCAAACTTGAGCTGTGCAGCAAAATTGCTATGCATATTTTTTACACATTCAGTTTAAACTCATACATAATTCACATGTTTTCAATGCGTGAAACACCCATGTGCTTGTATCACCCACAGGGACACAGAGGGGTGAGCTGTTCATTTGTAGTTATGATACATTTCTATTGATACAGTGCCTATAATAAGTATTCACTACCCTTGGATGTTTTCACAGTTTGTTGTGTTACAACCTGAAATCTGGATGCATTTAAATGGGATTTTTTTCCTTTGATTAACACAACCTACCAAACTCTTTGAGGAGGCAAGATAATTTTTATTGTAAAACAACAGTTAATGAAAAAAAAAAAAAAAAAAAAAACTGAAATATCTTGGTTAAATATCTTGTACAATATTTGCCCATTCTTCTTGTCAAAATTGTTCAAGCTCTATCAAGTTGGATGGGGATTGTTGGTGGACAGCAATCTTCAAGTCTTGCCACAGATTCTCAGTTGGATTCAAGTCCAGGCTTTGACTGGGCAACTCTAGGCTATTCACTTACTTGTTTAAGCCACTCCAGTGTCGCTTTGGCTGTGTGCTTGGGGTCATTGTCCTGCTGAAAGGTAAATTTCTGTTCCAGTCTTAGGTCCTTTGCAGACTGAAGAAGGTTTTCCTCAAGGATTTATCTGTATTTAGCTCCATCCATTTTGTCCTCTACCCTGACAAGCTTCCCAGTCCCTGTTGATGAAAAGCATTCCCATAGCACGATGCTGCCACCACCATGCTTCACAGCAGGGATGGTGTTACCTGGGTGATGTGTTGGGTTTGCGCCAGACGTAACGCTTTGCATTTAGGCCAAATAATTCAATTTTTGTTTCATCGGACCACATCTGACTTTTTGCATATTCCAAGCAGGATTATACATGGGCTTTTTTCAGAAATTACTTCCTTCTTGCCACTCTTCCATGCAGGCCATATTTGTGGGGTACCTTTGCTATTGCTGATACACGGACAGTTTCTCCCATCTCAGCCATGGAACACTGTAGGTCTTTCAGAGTTGTCATTGGCCTCTTGGTGGCTTCTCTGTCCAATGCCCTTCTTACCCGGCTGCTCAGTTTGGGAGGACGGCCTGCTCTAAGCAGATTCTGGGTGGTGCCGTATACCTTCCACTTCTTAATGATCAACTTGACTGTGCTCCAAAGGATATTCAATGCCTTTGAAATCTTTTTAGACCTCTCCCCTGATCTGTGCTTTTCCACAACTTTATCCTGGAGTTGTTTTGAAAGCTTCTTGGTCTTCATGGTAGTATCTTTGCTTTGAATGCACTACCCAACTGTGGGACCTTAGAGACAGGTGTATTTAATCTGAAATAATGTGAACCACTTTTATTGACCACTTTTAACTTATTGTGTGAATTCTAAAGGCAATTGGTTGCACCTGAGCATACTTAGGAGTGTCATAGCAAAGGGGGTGAATACTTAACTAATGAAGAATTATTTAATTGATTTGTTTTTTCACACATTGAAAGTGTTGAGTAGTTTGTGTACATCAAAGGAAAAAAAATCCAATTTAAGTGCATCAAGATTTCAGGTTGTAACACAACAAACTGAAATTGTCCAAGGGGAGTGAATACTTCCTATAGGCACTGTATCATACAAGCCCAGTAAATGTGCATGTATTTAGTCTAGTATATAATGCATAGTATTACTACCTTAAAGCTTAATGTTCATTCCATAACTTCCACATCATAAATATGCTGCAGGCTTTATCTTTTGCATATATATTTTCTTCCTTTTGATGCCCTTTGCAGGGCCTTGGGGAGGAAAAACAAATGCTGTTGTTAGATTAAAATGCATTTCCATTTTAAGATGCGGCTGATGGTTGTCTGTTCTTTTCATGCATTATTCCATGGTTTTACTTTGGGGAGATGTTGGCTTCATACATGTAACACCATTGTATCAAAGACTTTTGCTCTTTTAAGCCTTAAAGCTGCATACTTGTTTTATTTGTTTTTTTAAAAGCAATGTTCATATGAATCACGCAAGCCCTTGGTTTTCTGGATTGAGGACCTCAATCAGAGGGTAGACTTCTTCAGTAACTGGGCCAGTCAAGTGAAAAACAGTGTCTTGCAAAGGTAAAGGGCAAAGTAGTCACACCAATATTGTCTATAAATCATGCTTTTACATTGTAGTCATGTTTACCATGTTTGCTATCAGCAACTTTTTTTTTTTTTTAAAGGCTTGTATAGTATTTAGCTAAAGGTTTAACCAAACAAGTACAGTTTCATGAGGATCTTGCACATATTTTTCCAGATTTTTCCACGTTTTTTAAAAAAAAATGAATATGATAGATTAAATAGTAAATGATAATTTACAAAAAAGGTTTAAACATTGAATCTATTAAACACATATATCCTTAGATACAGTGCAGGATCACAATAGATATGTGGCTACAAATTAGCTGAATGATACTGTAGTAATTCACTTGCTCAATAAGGTGGGTGTAAGTTTCACCCACCTGTCTCTTTTATTAGGGTCAGTAGCCTGGTCAGGTTAAAACTCAAATTCCCATAGTTCCTTGCTATCACCTTCTGTTCATCCTCTCCAACCATTAGCTTTCATTGGGTCTCCTGCACATGCACCCTCTATAGGCCTGGTTCAACCACAGAATCTGCCATTGACAGTGTCCTATATCTATCTAAGGGCCTTCTCTTGGTGGAAACAGTGAGCCCATCTGCACCTAGGCATAGCATTCAGGATTCGGGTCTTAAAGATGCAAATATCCATTCAGTAATGGTTACATTTCTATTTCAGGGAACCAAGGTTATGATAATAGCCTAACATTACAGATTCAACCTGAGACATTTCTAGTCCAGATTGTTTAGTTTTACAAACAAGAACCTAACCAATAAAAAGCATGCATTTGCTAGCGGCAAGAGGGTCTTTGTTATATAGAATTTTGTTTTCAACAAGATGCCTTTCAGAAAAGTAATTGATAGTTGAATTGTTCAGATGAAAAAACATATGAGACACCATGCGGTACCCTGCAGTATTGCTCGTCTCCCACTAACATGTACAAACAAAAATAAGTTTTTGTGTGGGTGGATACGCAGAGCTAAAACAAGTCGACATTTAAAAAGCATTGCAAAGAGCAGAAGAAATGTTAGGTAAAGATACACAGATACTTTATTTTTTGTCAGTGCTTCAGTGTATTGTTTATTATTTCATATTTTTAGATTTTACCAGTTTTCTGCTGTTCAGAGAGAAAGAATGAAGGCTTCTTTAGTCTCCCAGACTGCATTGAATGAGACGGAGAATATAAATCCATGCACAGCACAGCCTTACAGCTTTTGGCTCCGTGGGTTCTTTTTTCCTAAGAGTAATATTATTAGCAAAATTTAAAATCTATTTTATACTATAGAAAAAATTGTTATTGGCAGAAATAATTAATTGTAATGCAACTTCATGTTTATTACAATGATATTTTTTTAAAATGTAATGGAGGGGGGGGGGGGGGGGGTAAAGGTAGCAACCCCTATAGACTAGTCAGCCACCTGTGGGCTTGTAAGCTGCCCAGAGATGCATTGTCCTCAGTGGTGAGCTGAGCTTAAAATACAATTGGATATTTCAAATTGGGAGAAAAACTGGGTAAAATCAATTGGCGACTACAAAATTTAAATAAATAAATAAAAATGAAAAAAATATGTATAGTAGTAACTTGACAGTACTTGCATGTTTAAGTTGTGCCTTATTTTCTTTAATGTCTTCCACAACTAAATCCTTATGGCACAGGTGGTTTCTTCTGGGGTTTGTGTGTGTAGACATTTTACATTTTGCCATAATTTGCAATTCTGTTTTAAATCCTCCGTATCTTAACTGTACAGCTTTAAATCATGTGAACAAGCTCCCATTCCTAACTGTAATCTTGTTTTAAATCTCACAAGCAGAGTCTCCATTATAAATGTAAGAATATGCTGCCACTCAGTAGTTGGATGGGTTTAAAGTATTCATAACCAATCAATGATAAATACAAGTCAGGAACGAGGGACAAGCGAAGAGGTTGCTCTGTGCGTTAACATTCGGAACCTGCCAAGAAGTGAGCTCCTGGGGAGACAGTCAATCTTGACAGGGCAAGCTGAAATAACTGCCATATAGACCTTTAACGTGGAGGGGGATTTCCATTAGTCAAAAAGGTCTTCCACCCACTAGGTAGTCACCACCTCTGGAAGACGCCCCACTTGTAGCCATACTGGGAATGAGTGGAGGCTGCCCTTGCATTCTATAGGGTGTCATAACCCTGTTGGAAAGATGGTTAAAATGCAGCCATACAGGGGCCAGTCACAGAGCTGCATTTGTCGGTCCCCAGCATCACCTCTGGCAGCAGGTGCAGCCAGCTGTGACAGTTTGCCGCTAGTTTATGTGCCGGAGGTAGTCACTTGGGAAGCAGGCGAACCAGCTTGTGATAGAGAGAGAAAGGATCGATGCTGTAAATCTCCCTCCCGATTAGAAAGGGCGCTGTGTAAGGGGGAAGGTAAGCTGCCTTCTAGAGCTGCCACCCCGGTGGTAGGTGGAAACAGGAAGGTGACCATATTAGGAGGGGCGCGTAGCTGCAAGTACTTAGCACAATTCCATTGCAGTCAGCTGTAGGGCAGCCCTATTAGGGAAACCATGGAGGAGTTTGCTGGGTACAAAGGGGAGCAGCTACGGCAAAACCTCTGTTTTACGCTGATAATGAAAGTAGACGGCCGGAGCCTGTATTGATTTGTTTTTGGATTACTTGTGTTTTGTGTTGCAGAGGAGGAGTGACCCGCGGACCGGTAAAACACAGAGGACGTCCCTGCACCGCACCACGCTTCTCAGCACCAAGAGCACTGCATGCACGGAGAACGTGGGGACGGACAAAGTCCAGTTTTTGTTTACTTTTTATTTCAAGTAAGAAGAGCTGCTGTCTACCCCCCAATACCATTGCTGGTAAAGGGGTGAACTTATTTGTGTTGATATTTTTGTTATTATTTTTGTTATCATTAAAACAAGCAGACTGTGTTTTGGGAGAAGGATTGTGTGGACTTGCTTCATTTACTGCACCTGATCACAAGCTCCTTAGTCGATTTCCACATGTGGTGAGAACACTGCAGCATCATCCATCGTGTGACCATCTTGGGGGGGAGGGGATGTGGGAAAGACGACAGACTCATCATCAAAAGTTGATTGCTTTGTTTCACCTGCTGTAGACCAGGGCACTTCCAAGGTTGCAGTGGCCAGCTTGTTTAACCCTAACCCTAACCCTCTTGATTAGAGGTATGAGCTCTGCCAACAAGGAGAAGGCGGC
The DNA here is from genome assembly GCF_017654505.1 of Polyodon spathula. Lineage (NCBI taxonomy): Eukaryota > Metazoa > Chordata > Actinopteri > Acipenseriformes > Polyodontidae > Polyodon > Polyodon spathula. The sequence continues at coordinate 34,111,876 of NC_054539.1, forward strand.
CAGCTCCTGTTTGCTCATCTCCTCAGAGGCAGCGATGGACAGTATGTTCTCCTGTGGCCAATCTGTGCAAGAAGCCCCACGGGGGCCCATGGGGACAGGTGGCACGGAGCATTCCTGCAGCAATTCGGCAAGAATAGTTCCCTGGTGGGAAGCAGTTGCCCAGATTTTCTCCATGTGCTCCAAATCTGCCAATCGCTTGGAACAGCGACTTTTCTTGCTATTCCACGGGTGGAGGTGAAGGAGAGGCAGAGCTCAAGGAGGATGAGGAAGACTGTAAACACTGTTTCGTGCCTGGTCTATTCTCCCGGCTGCGTCGTCCACTCTCCCTTGGCGCAGAGCCATGGAGTGAGGACACAGCAACCTCTCTAAGGAGGGTGATGGGGAAGAGTGCTGAGCAGGAGTAATGGACGCAGATCTTATAGCTTATAGCTGCAGAATAACCTCTTCTCAAGCATGTGCTTTGAGAAAGGGGCACATTCTGCAATTAACCAGGGTCTCCTTGGCATTCTCTGCCCAGGCAGGAAGAGCACCTGCTGTGCTTGTCCTCCATAGGCAGACTGGCCTTGCATGTCTCACAGGGATGGAACTCTGGCATGATGCAAGGAGCAAGCAATGCAATGTACAATATACAGTTGTACGGCTGTTGCCTCAGTCTGCTTATATAATCGATCAGGTGGGTCAAGATTTGAACAGGACCGGTTCGGTGTACTAAACACTGTGTTGGTACTGGGAAAGTTCGGTACCGGTTTGGTGCCGTTACAGTGAACTAACAGCCTTCGCAATGGTGATGCTAAATAGCTGTTCACCAAAATGATATTAAGATACTGATACTATAGTGAGTGTCTCGGTCCTGCACAATGCTTCTGCTGAAGCATTGCTGTTGACTAAGCTGCTCTTACTGTACGCATATAAGCACCACGTCAGACAGGCCTGAGTGTGATTATCTGAAAAACAGAAAATATGAAAACATTTTCTCAACAAAAAACAGTAATAGCAATTACTCATGTGGTGCTAATTAGTAAGCATGAGATAGAAAATAAACTCCAGCTGGAGCTATGCAGCCTGGGTGGGAGGGCATCAGTCAACTTATGATGCTGAGTCCCTGGGGAGGAACACAGAAAATGAGAAATACATACAGATAAGCAACAATGTATTTATCTCAACAATGCTTTCCAATCAGGTCAGTCTTGAAAGGAAAAACAGCATTGAGATCTGTGACTGCAGTGCTTTTGATCCCTCAGGGGTGGGGTCCAGACTGCTTCACAGGCTCAAAGATCAGCTTTGGTGTAAAGTATTCAGGATTCTGGTCTTTCAGAGGTAAATACCAATTCGGTAATGGTTAAATTTCGTACTTGAAAGGGCAAGGGCAAAACAGAGAAGACCTCACGTATTCAAACCCAGAGACACTTTGTTTGGGATGCCGGGGGATGTAGTGGTAAGGCATTCTCATCTCACTCCGCAGGTCATCCTTAACCTAATCGTTGAATTCATCACCTGGTTGAATATCCCCCTGGTAACATGGACAGCATTGACTTTCTCCACTGTAGAGGACCACATGGCTGCTTTGGTAGCATAACTGATGTTGGCTGAGGCTGTTCCAAATAACTCAATATAATGCTGAGTGATCTCAGCTGTCGGGATTCTCCGCTCCTCAGAAAACTTTTCTTTTTTTTCTGTGCGTCATCAGGACTTTGCCTCCCTTCCTCTGACACAGGTTTAAATTGAGTGCACCACAAATTTCATACAGCACCTACTGCTCTCTGTACTCCTGGCTCGCCTCACCTCTGGGCTGTAAGTGCGGCCGCTAAATAACCTGATGCACAGGTGGCTCTCATTGCGACCCTCATTGTCATGATTGCAGCTCATTATTTGTGCGTGATGAGTAACTTGAATGCTCTTAAGCTTACAAAGGCCGCAGTGCAAAATAATTGCCTGGCCATTAGACAATTATGATTTTGCAGCTGCAATTGTTTGCATTTAGCTTATCTTTACATCATCCCTATTGTTTTGCAGCTGTAGTGCAAATATGTACACCCCACTGCATTTAAAAAGATCTAAAAATAACTTAGTGTTAATCTGATTTTAAATTATAACTACATAAGCTTACTTAACTCTAGATTTGGCAATTTCATTTGTACATCTTTATTTTATACTGTACCTTCAAAAGATGGATTTCCAAAAATTGGGGCACACACTTAAAAGCCCAATATGTACTTCAAGTACTGTAACTAGAACGTTAATACAGAAAATACAATTTTTTTCTTCGATATCGTTTAGAAAAATACCTTACAAATAATTTACAAAAATAAAAAAGTTTGATGTTAGGTAAATTAAGGTTCAAAACATGAATTAGGTAGACTGGTTTTAAATGGTTTTGATCCTGTTTGTAGGGCCCTTCTCCTCCAGAGAAAGGCGTTTGGATTGTATCTGGATGGAGCTCGCTGGAACCCAGATTCACAAACACTGGTGGAGTCAAAGCTTCAATATCAGCACTACCCTGTCCCAGAGATCCACTTTCTACCACAGCAGGTATCGGATGATAGAGTTGTTTCATCTAAACACAACATGTCTTCTAAATTATTTAGAATTGTATATGGAGGACCTTTATTCTAAACTTGGCCAGAGTTACTGCCGAGACTCTCTGTCTTTAAATCCCCCCCAACACAAGTATGGCTTGGTAGAGAAATAAGCATTTTTTACTGCAAAATAACACATACTGGTCTTCTGCTACAATAAACCAACTTAATTACATTTTCACAAAATCCAAATTTTTATTTGTTTCATTAACTGGTTTCAAAAGCAAGGTTTTTAATTTAAAGAAAAAAAAAGTATATAGCAAATAGCAAATGGCCATTTGGTTCTAAGACAATTGTACTGTACATTCATACAGGCATTAAAATCCTTTAGAAAATGTATGGCACTGTTGATTAAATCAAAAAGGGAAAAAGTCTTCAAAATACTTTGAGTTTTTTTTTTTTTTTTTTAACAGCTGCTTTACAGATCATGCAAATAGATCTTACTGTACTCCTGCATAGAAAAGAATGCCATTTTATGCATGAAATTACAGCCTGACAGATTCCCAACAGTTGTCTTGAAATGTATCAACTGGATTGTTTTCATTTAAGCTTGTCTAGTTTATTTTTTGCCTGATTTTGAATGACATTTTCTCCAGAAAGTACAATGTTTCTTTGAGTTTTGTAGTATGCTTTTCAAATGAGTAATTCAAACTTAAATATATTTAACCAATGTGTTGTCCTACAAGGTTGCGCAATGAGTGAATGCATTTTGTGGTTCTTAAAGCTGATAGAAGGAGGGATGAGAATTGTTTAACATGGCAACCATTTTGTAATTTGAAAAAAATGAAATAGGGCTTACCTTCCATCTTGCATATCCATAGCTAATTAATACTTGAAATGCATTTGTCTTTCATCACCTGTAGTTTATTTTTATTTATTTTAAGTCATTAGACAGGCAATTTTCAATATAGGGCCTGAGTTCATCTTTATTTTATCCCCCATGCCCAGTTAAGTGAAGAGGAATCTTCAGAGAAAAATGAAGACAGATAAGGAAGACATGTATTACGAATGCCCACTTTACCAGACACCTCAAAGGGCTGAAGGACTATCCTCTACTGGACTATCTACAAACCCAGTCACTGGATCACAAGGGTGGTGGCACTACTATGCCAGTTGAATGAATAAAGTCTGCAAGGCTTGAATCCCATTTGTAAAATGAAAATTCACACAGAGAAACTTTTACTGTAAACTTTTATTTCAACCAAAAACATAAAAAATGCATAAATTCACAAACACACAATAAAAAAAAAGCTTTTTCAGCTTGTGGCAAAACAACTTTGTCAACATGAAGTCTGGTAATTCAAACCTGTGACATTGTATTACACTGGTTGAAGCAGACAGAAACTGCTAGGCTCAAATGCAAGTGCAGACTGGCTACAGTGGTACATCACGCAAACAGTTGCATTTACCTTCCGTTTGACAATAAGGAAATACATCACTTTAGAATATGTACTTATCTATTCCAGAAATCTAATTTAAAATACAAGAGTTTCATGATTAATACAAGCTATGCTATTTGCATTTCTTCTGTGACAAACACACATTATACAGCTAGTTAATGCAACACTAAAAATGTTAATCTATAGAGTAATTTAAATAATAAATGGGTTTCAGCTAGGTTTTAGCTGTGTAATTAGTATAGTACATAATACAGTGAAGTCACAACAAAGCAATTTCTTCACAACATTAGCACTTATGAACTAAAACAGTATCAAACTTAAAGCATATGCAATGGCTATTGCATAAACTATAAAAGAAACCACACAGCAATTTACTTTGACAATTTAAGAAAATAAATTGTAAATTAAGTCTTAGCTATATTTGCATTTATTAAAGCTTTCCTGGAAAAAACATTAAATTTCACTGCTAGAAGTGTAAGTGTTATTTTTGTCATTAAACTTCTGTAATTGTAATTGAATTAATACTTGTATACCTTTCAATACCGTGGGACCTAATTCAGTAGGACTAAGAAGTGTTTATGGATGGACATCTAATGCAGAATGTATGTGCAATTTAGAAAGAATTTAAACCAATCTGTCTAGGGCAATTTTAAAGCCCAAGCTATTTTATTGTGCACATTATCGATTAAGATGTATGAGCTGTCGGTTCCTTTTAAATAAAAAACAATATGAAAAAGTTACATTTCTTAAGCTACAGTAAACATGAGGTAGCAAAGCCAAATTGCTAAAACTTTGGATAAAAAACTAAAACACTACAGTGCATTTAGTTCAAATTCAATATATACTCCAAATTGTTGCACATTTTCTAAATTGCAAGAGAAATATTATAAACAAACACTAAAAACTGTTTAAAAAAAAAAAAGAAAAAAGTTTATAGATACTACAATTTTTTAAATATTATTCTTCCACAATGTCCTGGTCGTGGGGGTGTAGTTAAGCATTATATTAAAATCACTATACAAAAGTAGAGACCAGTATTTAAATGCCTAAAAAATAAAATATACACATGCAATATACCAATAAGTAGATTTACAGATGTCTTCAAACCAACCAAAACAGCAAATATGTACTAAAAGCTTCCCAATTATTTTTTGTGACTTTTTGCATTTTAAAATACTGGTTTTTGTTAGTTTTTTAAATTTGTATATTATACATAACTATACAAATTTGTAAATACTTCTTTTCTGTTCTGTAGCTGCTTTTATTTAAGTATTTATAGTAATAAAGCTGGACGGAAGTCTTATTGAAGCAATGCACTTAAGAGCATTTTAAAGCCACAAGTAGATTTTACATTTTTCTAAATGGTAACGAAACTGGTACTAAAGAAATTGGTTTTGCACAATAAAAACTTATTTCAACAGCGTTTTTTTAAGGCATTCAAATTCCATTTTTTTCCATTAAATATTCTCACAAAACTTCTACTTATTAACTTTCTGGTAAAAAAAGAGCCAATGCAAATAAAGCAGGTATGTTGCTTTAACAATAAGCTGCAATTGTGAAACATGTTCTGCTGCTGTTATATATGATCTCTCAGTAGACACCAGGAAAGATGCGGTAACGCACTTGCCTGCAGTACTCATCCCATGCAGATCCATATTTCTTCAGGCACTGGTGCTCATCACGAGCTTCACGATGAATCAGTAAGCAAGTGAAGTAAATAACATAGAAGTATGGTAAAATGTGATTGAATCCTGAAAAACAAAATAATTTCATATTAGAAAACGATTCTGTATCATCCACCAATCAGCTTCCAGCTCTAGCAAGCATTAATAGACAGTAGATAACCGCATCACCTGTGAAACAAATTTAAAATCAATCCACGCAAGTACCGTTTTTTCATTTTCACTTACTGTATTGAATGCTCAGCTCTATTGGTAGTGTGGTCAAACATTTTTAGATTTCAACAAACAAAACCCCAAATAGGTTATTAGCAATACTTTTTATTTAAACACATCTAAAATTAAAATACAAACGGGTTTAAAAATGTGGAAAAATGCTTTTTTTTTTTTTTTTTACACAACAAAATAGACTACATTTCCTGCCTGGTGGCCCTTGGATTTAAGTTTTGCACTCTACTGACTCGCTTTCAGAATTTAAAAAAATAAAGATTTGTCACTAAAATATTTTACATTTTTCAAAAGGGAAAATTCAATCCAACCTAGATTGTGATTTTTTGACACTTTTTTTTTTTACACTACAGTCTGCCCCTAAATACACATCTGTCACTTTGCCAAGACCGTCAGGAGGTAGTAGTCTGTCAATGCGGTAGCACTTGCTGTTGCCATTGTCTCAGAGTGAAGAGAATGAGTTAAACCTTGACTGGACACCTGTAGAAACTGAATACGTGTGACTTAATCCAACCCACGTAATTTTCCAAACCCCATCTGATAGGATAATAATTCAAAGAGGTATGGTCTTCCAGTCACAGCATTAACCAATTATGTAATTTGAGAGTTTGGAATTTGGTTTTGTTTCCGAAATATAATAGTCTCCACGTATAGGAACACCTCCTAAGAGGCACTTCGCCTAAGGGAACACCCTTGTGGTGAAACGGATTGTTCCCATTGTAAATGCTCCGACTAAAGGAACAGGAACTTCGCTTAAAAAGAACACTTCTTGGCACCAATAGCGATTCATTCACAATGGATACAGTACTGTTTTGTAATCTGATATAAATCATCATCAAATTTAAATTAAAATGGTTTATTTTCAGTCTTTTCTAAAGTGACTTGTCATCGCAAGAGTATCTTGAGACACACTGATTGGCTTATTAAATCTTTCCAGAACCACCGTCATCACTGACTTGCTTGCTTTGTATTCCGATTTCCATAAGTACCCCTCATCACTACAAAATGGCATGTAAACAAAAGGCAAAATGCACTGCTGTCTTATGTATTTTTTAATGTGTGCAGTGGTGCTGTGTTAATTTAGTTTTACAGTTTATTAACGTTAGTTTGTTTTTTTATTATTAGTACATTGATATACACTTGCCTATTACTTTTAAGAACATAAAGTTTACAAACGAGAGGAAGCCATTCGGCCCATCTTGCTCGTTTGGTTGTTAGTAGCTTATTGATCCCAGAATTCTTGAAGGATCCCAGGGTGCCAGCTTCAACAACATTACTGGGGAGTTGATTCCAGACCCTCACAATTCTCTGTGTAAAAAAGTGCCTCCTATTTTCTGTTCTGAATGCCCCTTTGTCTAATCTCCATTTGTGACCCCTGGTCCTTGTTTCTTTTTTCAGTTAATCAATTAATTTCATATGCTGATTCATGCGTGTCATGACAATTAATACATATTTATTTATTTATTTATTTACTTATTTATACCTTCATTTGCTTCCCCAGAGGTGTTCTCTTAGCTGGAGAGTACTGTACCAGCCCAAAAAATGTAAACTATTTATTTATTTATTCTTAATGTTCCAACTGTCAGAATAACATGAACATAGTGATTCTGAAAGATTAAAAAATGTATTAAGTTTAATTTAAAAACAGTTTGTATGCGTGGTATAATGAATTCTATGTGGTTTTGTCGAAAATAGGTAAACTGACATTACCACAGACATGGCGTCACGGCTAAGTCTGGAAATTCAATGGCCACTTGTCTTAAACGATTATTCAATAAAATCCACTTAGAAAAAATGTATTATTTTGTGCGAAATGTAATAAAGGTGAATTGTAACAATTATATTTTGAGATTTATATAATAATTCTGAGAAATTACTATTAGAAATAATACAACAGGTTTCAATGTCTTTTGCGATATGAGGTGACTTCAGAGCTCTGTAAACACAAAACTACACAAACATACTTGAATATTTTAAAACAGACGTGTCGTGGACAAAAAGTTGTATTACATATATTTTGCAAGAGGATTACTGGGCTCTTGCATAGATTTCAAAGTTGCTGCATTCATGATTCTCACACACTGTCCTCATAGGGGTAACGTGATCATGCCCTGTTCCGCCCACTCTACTATTGAACAGCAAACACTAAACATAGACAGAATTTTTCCAAATTTGCTTTATCATCCACCAAACCAGTCAAATCTATACTTTGCACAGATGAAAGCAACCAATTCTGTACCCGCAACAGCTAACCTGCAGCCTGTCGGCTCGACTGGAGCTCAGACAGCAACTCTTTTTATTCAGGCACGGTGAGGCCTTACGTGTGCATTTCCGGTAGATGACCGTGAATGCAAGTGTTTCGCAATGTTCCTGCTGCCCTGCAAGACAGACCTTTCAGAAGTTTCATTGTACATTGTCAGGTTTCAGCTGGCCAAGCTAAAATATTTTTTACAAACAATGAATGTTTTTTTTTTTCTAAAAAGCATTTGGTTTTTGTTATCTGTATTGAACAGGGTGAGTTTCAGACTTTCAATTTTATTTTTATGGAAGCCTAGTGTGTACACATTCATTTCATGTATGACATGTACCTTTATAGTTAGAGATATCGCCACAACAGTGAAAAACAGCCAAAAAAAGCTAATACCATAAAGGGTCATGTATTGTCTCGATTTTACACAAAATGTTTCAGTTTGAGACGTGGCACGCCGCTGGACACAACACACATTTGACTAAAATACAAAATAAAACTCCTCCCTCTCTATAATGCACATATAGTGAAGCAAAAATGTAACTTTCTATGAATTAACCATGCATAAAGCACTGTGTAATTAACACTATACACTTCTGAATCATTTTAAATTAGCAATTTTTAAACTATAGATAACTTGGCTAAATGGCGGTCGGGAGTTCAGTTTGAAGCGACAGACAAGCAAACTAAGTGCGAGAAGGTGAGCAGGTCAGGAGAAGGGAAGAGGCAATGGGCTCGCCCCAGGTTTGGCTGCCGGAGCGGGGCTGAAGCATCTCGGCTCTCCCGAGAAAGCCGCAGCTCCTCTCCCAGCAAAAAAGTAAATACATTAGGAACGCCACATAAGGCCTAACATTTATACAAAAATAAAACAAATGTTGATAAAGTGCCAGCGTAGCTTTTCTTTAGTTCAGATACTGTATCAAAAGGGAGAGAAAAACGGAAGTTAGACCGAGACGTTATTTACAGTTTGAACACCGGTACTGTATTTACTGCATGAACCATTAGTATAGGAAATTGGGGGACACACTGAAGAAGCGTTATATCCAAGGCGTGTTATAACCGAGAGCCTTAGAGCGAGAGACTACTGTAATAAATAATACATTATAGTAACAGTATTATAATAATACTACTAACAATGGACCAAATTCATAAATGGCAAAATTAAAAAGGAACCAATAAATGTAAAAGATGATAATAAAATGGGTAACACGATCAGCAGCAGTTAACTGGTGCATTATTGTAAGTGTAAGACATTAGCCTGTAACGAAATGTGTCTAATAATAAAGTTTGGGTGCCAGGGAAGTATATATAAACTTCCCAATAAAAAATAACCACAGCTCGTTACTCGGACCTTGTAGCAAAACTAAGTTTCTACCTACGCGACCCTACAATACAGAAATTACAACTGACTTGATAACTTAAGAGAACAGGGCTTTAAGTAAACAACAATCGACATTTATTACATAACCAGAACTGTTACTTATTTCTGCACAGCACTCAAAACATACATTTTCAAAAGTATTCTTCCTCAACACCTTTAGTTCTCAATTAGTTTCAAATTACTGTTAAAAATATATCTATTAAAAATAACAAGTGTATATTTCTTAATTTACATAATTATCCTTGCAACAAGAAATTAAACTGAACAATAGCCAATAAGATTTTGATAGTTAAATGGAAAGTAATTAAATTAATCGTATTGAGCCCCCCAAATGATTGACTTTTGTTGTTGCTCAGGTACATTCCATTATACCATACATAATCAAATTGGAAAACATTTCAATTGTCAAACACGACCAAACATTTCATATGTAAATACAATTATGTCAATTAGCAAGAAGAATTTAACAAATTAATTAAGCAACTAAGCAATAATACTATATTTAAATATGGCATTCACATTCATATCACATGTTCAACCAAACTTGTGCAAACAGCAATTGTAGCTTTAAGTGATTCATATGCAAAGAACCAATTTATACAATTTTAAATAGAGAAGGAAATACATTAGTATGAGAAATATTCAATAACTTTCTGTAATCTGATCATAGATATACTTGGTTTTCAAACAGGCAATATTTTTCAAAACATTACCCAGACAAACACGCTATGAAACCAACAACAAACATACAGATAATGAACAAGGCTTTTGGCATCAAGGGAAGTATCAGCAATAATGACCGAGACGCTAATATAGCAAGGAAAATAACAAAGGAAGCAACATAGGTCTGAACAGTCACTTTCCCAAACAAGAAAGAAGGAAAAAAAAACGATGGGATCTTCCGTAATAATAATAAGAAATACTGTTTAAATCCCGCTACAGATGTCAGCAGTCCTCAAATAAATTGTAGGATAGCTCCATAACGATTTTCTGTAGGCAGCAACACACACACACACACACACACACACACACACACACACACACCTACCTACCTACCTACCTCCAGGTCTGTTGGTGTGAAGAAGTTTGTAATCTAGAAATATTCTTCTCCTAGCATTTCATCAACATCTTATATAAAAATGTCTTCCATTTCTTTTGGATCAGTAAGCTTTCTGAGTCTTGCAAAACGACTTAGAAACCTCTCCAGTAAAGCACTGCGCTTTGATGCCATGGTCTACGGCGGTGTTGCCAACTCCACAAAGCAGAAGTCGCTATTTAGACATTCTAAAGTTGCCAGAAACGTCACTAGACAATTTACCACTCTTGGAATCACTTAATCAGAGTAAACACCAATATAAACAATAATAAATGTATTAAATGAGGGTTGATCATTTTTAAACATCCTATTTATATTTGTCTGGATTATCTATAATGATGATTTATACAGAGTTAGTCTGATGCAACTGAATTTACTGTAACATTATACATCACTTATCACTGAAACATTATGTTTGTTTAAATAATTAATGTTGCTCGCTTCCGCTAACAAGGGAGCAGGAGCTGTAGTAGTTATTTGCATTACAATTAGCAGGTCACTTGTGATCTCTATGGTTCACAGCCGCAACCAGCTCAACTTTTCAAAGCTGTGCTGGGCTGCACAGATTTCAGCAGGTGGAGCTGAATGACATCACGCAGTAGCCCTTGAAGAATACGCATCTCTGTGATTATGTCCGGAACTCTGGAAATCTGCACTATGTAAAGAACACTACCACTGTACTACTTCAGGACAAGTAGCATAGTGTATTGAGCTGTGTGTGACTTATGTTGTGATGATACAATTTGGCGACTTTTCTCTGAAAATCCCTGTGACTAGTGAAAGTCGCTAGTCACTTTGACAATGTTTTTGTCACTAGGGAAACCCAAAAGTCGCTGGATCTACCAACAAAAACCACCAAGTCTACGCAGTAATCTCGAGTAAACACTGCAACCATAGACACTGAAATGCTGTACTATATCCAAAAACTCAGCTCCACTGGTTAGGGGCTTTAATGAAATACATTTTGATTGGTTTGTCATGCCTGACGTTTGTCACAGATATTTCACTACAGTAAATGTTGTGTTTGCTTATAAACATTTTGGGCGATTTAGTATGCAGTCAGGTAATTCTTTGTACTTGAACACACTGTGATCGCCAAATCTCCTGGCAGAAAAAAAAAAAAAAGTTGCTAAAAAATAATATGAATATCGATCTTGACCTACAGAGCAGACTAACTGTGGGTCAGTTGATTGTCTGAAGTCTAACGAAAGTGTTTATGATAATTTGAAATTTAAAAAAAAATAAAAAATCCAAAAGATATAAAGCGCATGTCTCTAGTCGTTTTTTCTCCGGAAAAAGTCAAGAAAACCTTCAATGGCCGAGGTGCGACCGATAGGAGCCGAATGAAGCCGAAAAAAAAAGGGACCATGCACTAACAGAGATAACACAGACATAAACAAAGGAGATAGCAGAGCTTTTTGGAGATGTTATAGTAATAAAATAATGACTTGGATCTCATTATTGAGGAGTTTGGTGATAAAACGAGTGATCAGGAGAGGATATATCAGCATCCACGACTAGAAAGAGGTATGGGAAAATACAGCGAACAAGGGTGGGGCTTGGCTGTAGATACAGTGACGAGTTTCCCTTTTTTCTGTTTTGTATTTGTAATTAAATTTAGAACAATTTGTAGATTTTATTTTTCACTTTGACATTATGGACTTTTTGTGTTGATCAGTGGCAAAAACTCCTAATTAAATCCATTTTGATTCCAAGTTGTAACACAATAAAATGTGGAGAAGTCCAAGGGGGGTGAATACTTTTGAGATCCACTGTATTGCATCAATATAGAGTCGGTACCGAGTATCTACTCTAAGGTTGCGTCCACTCTTGTACCAAGGTACAAAGAAGAAGATGTCAACCTTGTGCTAAAGCGCAACAGTAGCAAGGCAATCCCATAAAAGCAGGAGATCTCACGAAAAGATGTACGCCAGCTAACTGCTCCAATCACTGGATGCTGGCTTACTGTCTGTACCTATTATTCAGAAGAAAACTCGGTAGAACAAGTGGTAGAACCCATTTCTATAGCCTGGCATTTTCATCCAGACGAGGGGATATCCTCTTGCCCCCATACTGTTCCCTCTGCTTTATTTATTTTATTTTATTTTTTTCTAGATTAAAATCATATTTATATAATACAGCTTATTATTCTGTTTTGTTTGTTTTTTTAAATGCAGTTCAGTAATACTGTACTACTTCAATTCGGCGTTTATTTTAAATTGATCAAAATGATTGCGGCCCTTAAACGAGGGCGCCGATAATACGAGAGTGGCCTTTATTAATAATACTATGCTTTACATATGCTGCAATATTTTATTACATGATTTTAGGCATTTTAGAAGCGGCGCCGTGAGAGGCTCCGATCTGCAGCACTATACTCTTGTGTGTTTTTGGGGCTTGAATACAGTATATCTACTGCTGACAGTTAACGAGAGCCTATTAGATGAGAGTTGGGAGGTCAGTGGAGTACTGTACCAGCAAATCAGGAGTGTGTATTGTTTGCTATGGGGCAGGATAGGAAGAGGAGAAAAATTACGGTACGGTAGTTGAGTGTGATGCAGTTGTTTTTCTTAATGAAAAATATTACCTCTGAATATCGGTTTGATTTCTGTTAAAAAATAAAATATATCCTACGTGGTTATTTTTTTTTTCCCTCACTGAAATTTACCTGCTTGTTTGTAATTTCACTAAGAGAAACCAAAACTAAATCTCCTCATAGATAGTAAGCATGTTTTTGTTTTATATATAAAATTGTACAGGACTGAGTAAAATTCCAATTGAATGAAAAATAAAACAACTAAACCCCCTCCAAGAAGATATCTTCAGCCAGCTTTCGGATAGCGCTTAGAGTGACCAGCAAAGCTGTAAGTTCCTAGTCTTACGTTTTCACCATCCAAGCTGACGACGAGGTAAACAGACAGCCCTTGTTTTATCCCCTGCTGTGTTGACACTGAACTGTTAGAAAAAAATGGACATGAAGCACTGCTGGGCTGTAAGTAGTTCATCTTTGGCTGTATGCTGGGACTGTACCATAAAATAAAATGTGTTTACTGAGGTGTGTGTGAATTAGTTTGTATTACATGGTGGATTGAGGGTGCAGTCTCTTTGGGGGCGCCACATGTACATAGCCAGCTTCTTTATTTTATGAGCAGGGGTAGACATAAATGACATATTCTGAGAATAAGGGTAAATGCATAAGACAAAATAGCTTGCAGATGTTTGAAACTCACCACATGGCAGGGACCACGCAAGAGCCATGATGATGTCACCCAGGTAATTAGGGTGACGAACAAACCCCCACATACCAGAAACCAGTAAACTCTTCCCAGTTGCAGTAGGAATAGTCCCAGTTTGCAGTAGGATCATCAGTCAGTCTATATATATATCATATATATATTAAAAAAAAAAAAAAAAAAAAAAGGAAAAAAGTTAAAAATGGCCAAAAAAACAACAAAGTAAATGACAGACTATATAGATGTGTTACTTACGTGCAACTTTAGGGTCATAGGGATTTCTTCTAAAAGCATTTTTTTGAGAGTTGGCTTTACGGAACACAATGTAGCCAATGACTATGAAACAAAAATCAAAATTAAGTATTTAACAGCCTTACACAAATGTATTTACCCAAGCTTATGGGTCATCAGAGAATACTTAATATAATCATAAGTCAAGATCCCCCCCCCCCCCCCCCAAAAGTAATCTCAACACATATTACAGTATTAAATGTAAAACATGCTCTACATGAGGACATTTGGCAAGTTTGTGTATTAAGTTTAGCAAATTCAGACTGACGTTTTGTGTTTTAAGGTCAGCAGTCGTGGCTGATGAATGAATACAAGTGCATTCCCCACCCCCCCCATCATCCCCAAGATAAGGTGTTTTTTTTTTTTTTTTTTTTAATCCAATTAGAGACACTGAACTTAGATATAACATTTAATGTGCAATCGATGGACTCTTACTTACAGTTAAGAGTGATAATAGCTGCAGCGAAAGGCCAGGAAACTTCATTAGGATGATTAACCAGGTAGAAAGCCTGCAAACTGTAGGTGAAGGGAACCCAGACTAAATCTCCAAAAGCCAGCATAAATCCAAATCCATCATGAACAATGTCCATAGTGGTCAAGATAGCTTCCTGAAATGAAAAAATGTAGCTACAGATTTAACGGAATCTTACTTTTGTTGTGCAAATTGCATGACCCCAAAATTCAAGATGTGCAACAATTTGAGGACACATTTTAAAAGTTATGGTTGCACTAAAACATGAGGCCAGGAGATGTCACCTTTGGAAAGCGCCCACTTAACAGTACCAGTGTTAACATGGCTTACAAGTAAGCAAATTCAAGAGTAAAAATGGGTTTCACCATATATTCCTTAAAATTATGTCACGGTGCTTCCAATGATACAGTTACTACAAACAAAAAAGGTGTCAATATAGTGAAAATATAGTTACAGTATGGATCTGAAAGTTACCTCATTCCAAAGAGCATCCAAAACATAGAGAAGCTGGAAACTGTTAACCAAAATCATAGCCAACGATGGATATTCAAGTTTTTGCAGCTTCATTTCAGCCAGCATCATTGCAAAGTTAATTACAACCTGAAAAGGTAAACATTAAGTTTACAATCCATTAAAATGATTAAGTCCCCTACTACATTAAACTGGCATAATAAACTATTGAACCTGTATTTACTCACCATGGCATCAGCAGTGTACAAATTCTAATAGTGTACAAATTCTAGTTTGTAGCTCTACAGTACATGCAATACTTTGATCCATAATTCCCTAGACACACTAAACAGTCAGCGGTTACATTCTGTGGCATAGATAAAGCGGAATATTGGGTTATCATACCCATGGTTCCCTTAAATAAAAATGTAACCATTAACAAATGGGAGTTTACCTGTAAAGATCCCAATCCTGAATCGTATACCAACGCTGCAGGCAAGCACCCATGATGTAGTCATGCTCACCCCCAAGAGCATAACAGGACTACAGACACAGGTACTAGTAATCATTTTTCCTTCAAAACATGCTGCAATCATGGGCGCAGCGACCTTGAAGGTTTTAACGGTTACATTTCTATTTCAGGGAACCATGGTTATAATAATAACCCAACGTTCCCTATCAAGTACGAAATGTAACCATTACCGAAAGCCAGGGCAAAGCAATATTACAGAATGACTGGACTTCTACAAAGCTAAGCTAAGGCTTCCTTGTGCGTTACCATTCAGAACCCCAGTAACAATTACCTAGGGCTAGACATTGAAGGAAAACTCAACTCTATGTTATGTTGTAAGGGTTGACCCTGAAGCCACCCTCAACACTCGTTCCAAAGCCATACATAATCTTGTAAAGGTATGGGGAGTAGCCCAAACCGCTGCATTGCAAATGTCATTGACACATGCACCCTGGAACAAAGCCCACGAAGTTGCCATGCACCTGGTGGAATGGGCAGTGAGCTTTTCTGGAGGGGACAAATTGGCTCGCTCATAGGCAGTCCTGATTGCGTCTTATCCATTTTGATAGCCTCTGTTTAGACAGGGTTTGCCCATGGGACTTAGCCCCATAAAAAAGAAAAAAAAAACTGTTCAGACTGCCTCCAACTTTGTCCATATAAAGCTAGTGCACAGCGTATGGCGCTGTTGTTCCCTGTCAAACTGGAAAGGAGGTGGATGGTAAGCTTCCAATTCCACAGATTGGTTGATGTGAATGCCGAGATAGTTTTAGACAAAAAAGCATTGATGGTACGAACCGTAACCTTTGTCCTGGCTTCTGAAAAAATTAAATCAGGCTTTTGCAAATTGAAAATGCTTGCATCTCACTCACCCGCATAGCGGAGGCGACTGCAAGCAAGAAAGCCGCTTTAAGGTAACAAATTCAGCTCAGCCGAATGTAAGGGCTCAAATGGAAGCTTAATGAGTACATCAAGAACTATGTTACGCCTCCAGCAAGGAACAAGCTCCTTTCAAAAACTGCCCTGCCAGGAAACTAAATGGCTGCCAGATAGAAAAATCGAGCTTCGTCAAATAGGGACTGCAAAAATTGCAGTATTACTGTCATGGGACAAGTCGTAGGGTCAAACCCACAAGGCAGACAGCAGTCTGAAATACGCCCCACTTGTACCTGTACTGGGAACGCGTGGACACTGCTCTGGAATTTTGCAGGGTCAATGTCTCTACTGGACAGACCTAGACTGCTTAAATGGAGCTGTTCAGGGGCCAGACCGAGAGCTGTAGGCTCGTTGGATCAGGATGCTATAAGGTCCCCCATGCCTAACTGAGCAAATCACGCAGGCAGGCTCCAAGGCTGGCCACTCAGAAGCTGCATCGGAGCCGAAAACCAGTCTCCTGGGCCAGTAAATAGCACGGCTATAGTCTGCACTCTGTTGTCCGACAGAGTGGACAGCATGGAAGTAGATAACTGCATAGGTGTGAGCTGGCTCTGCATGATTCACCATCAAGCACAATCGATGATTGTGGTCAATGACGAGTTCCATGTGGGCCTCTGTCTGTGCTGGAGACTGGGCACAAATGAGCCAGTCGTCCAGGTAATTGAGCACTCTGATGCCTCAGAGTCTCAATGGGGGCAGGATAGCTTCAATGTGATTTGAAAAAGCATGGGGAGCTAGAGGTACCAAATGGCAGTACATGGAACTCATACACAGTTCCTTGGAAAGCGAACTGCAGGTACTTTGGGGATGTGGAAATACGCGTCCCTTAAGTCCACCGCAGTGAACCAATCACCTGGCCTGGTTGACTGCAACAGCTGTCGCATGGTCAACATTTTGAACCTCCACCGACTCATAAACAAGATAACCTGCCTGAGGTCGAGGGCTGGTCCGAGGCCAATGCAAACAGTTCGCTTTTGTAGCAGAGCTGTCACCTCCCGAGGCAGTACTGCAGCGTCTCATGGGTCTAAAGTTGTACTCACACACAAAAGGAAGGAGGACCATGCTTGAATTGGAGAAAATAGCCGGTCTGTACAGTAGAAAGCACCCAGATGTCCATGGTACACTGACGCCAACACTTCAGGTGGTTCCCTGAAAAGGAAGCCACGGGCCGGTTATGAAAATCCCCTCTGGCTGTAGGCTGCTGGGGCCTTAAGCGCCAGCTTGTGCACCTGGTGTGGCCGCTTGAGAAGCAGACACACCTGTTCCTTTGTGGACTCCCGTGCACAGTGATAGCGCTGCAGCATCTTATCCACCGCAGGACCACAGGTATGCCCCCAATGTAATCGGGGCGTCCAACAGCGGCCAAAGCAGCAAGATACCTGCGCACAGCCTGTCCGTTCAGTCTGGAGATACACAGCAGGTTTTTATTCACCAAGTGCAGCTCCTCTAGCTGCTGTGGTGAGGGTTTATGACTCTCAGGAAAGAGTCTTCAATAAAACAGGTCTGCTAAACTATTAACATGCGATTACAGTTACCCAGCCGTGCAGTGAACGCACCGGCTGTGTAAGTCTGCTTCAGAATGTTTTGAGACCCGACACTGTTTGTTAGGGCAAGTAGCGTCCTTGGTCAACAGCACTAGTTTAGGCACCTGCACCAGCAAGGCAATTGCAGCGTCTACGGGAGGAAAGTCAGCCAGCCCCAGTTTTTCTGCATCATGCAGGCTGCATAATGACCCCATCAACCGGGAAACAGCTGGAGATGTAGCAAGGTGATGTCATGACAATTCTGCTTCAAAAAGAAAATCAGACTCATCGTCAATGATGGACTGTTTCCTTGTCCCATCCACAGGCCAGGGCACTAGCAATTTTGCAGTGGCCCTCTTAAATAAGGAGAACAGCTCTGCCGACAGGGATACATTAACTGGTAATAGGCTGTCAGAGTCTACCTCCCCAGAGGGAAACTGGGCCGTCAGCTTCATCAGAGGCGGCGATGGCCAGCGTATGCTCGTGGTGCCAGTCTGTACTTAAAGCCCTGTGTTGTTCCAAGGGAACAGAGTGGGCAGGCGATCACGCAGCAGCTCAGCAAGCACTGGGCCCTGATGGGAAACAGCTGCAGAGTTTCTCCATTTTTCGGAGTCAGACAAAGGAGGAGGAGAAGGGGAGGCAGAGGAAGATGAAAGACGACCGTAAGGATGGCTTCTTAGGTGGGCTCTTGCCTTGGCACAGAGCCATCTGCAGAGGATGTAGCCACGTCTTTAGCCGGCGATGGGGGAGAGCCCTGCCCAAGTGGAATGGACATCTCTTCAGAGCAGAGACACACGCTTTTCTAGAGTATGCTTAAAAACTTGCAGAAGCTGCAGTCAACAAGTTCCTGTCTTGCATGCTCTGGCCCTAGGCAGGAAGAGCACCTGCCATGCTTATCCTCCACTGGGAGACTGGCCTTGCATATATATGTCACAGGAAACCGGCATGATGCAATAGCAGCACAGTGAAAACCTGTTGCCTCAGTCTACCCAAGCACCACTGGACAGTAATATACCAGTACAGTACTCTCTCAGGCTGTTCAGCAACAATACCACTGTACAGAATGTAACAAGACAATAATGAAATACTGTGGGGGAAAAAAAAACAAAAAAACTGCTGTGTCAGTCTGCTTAGCAGCAGCACCAATGTACATAATGTAACAGGGTGGTTGCAGTGTACAGTACTGTAAAACTGCACAGTAAACCGAAACAGTAAAAACTGAACAGCCTCGGTGCTACAGGAACCTGGGTACAGTACAAATGCAGTGGCTTGCACCCCCGGCCTCAGTACTGCATACCTGCAATACATTGCACAGGCCCGGTACGGTACTTGTCCGGTAACCTTGCCCTTCGTTACCACAAGCAGTAGTATACAGGGTGCTTCTGGCAAGCCCACAGTTGGAAAACATGCAAACTGAGGGCAGCTTGCTGTTAGCCTAAACAGTCTTCATAATGGTGCTGCAAACAGCCACCAAGACGGCAGTTATATACTGTGGCAGACTGCAACAATCTACTTGAGCTCAGCAGCTGTAACCGTGTTTATTTATTTTAAAACAAATATACACAAGAGAAACTCACAGTAAACAGTAATCACAACATCATAATTAGGGCTCTTGTTTTGGGTTTTAGTAATTGTAATTTTCGGTGCTTTAATTTTTGATACACTGTATGAAATTAGTGTTTTTGGTTACTTTTCAAAATGCTTGAGCTTTTTTTTTCTGTCGAAATGTGTATATTAGTAACTCAACAGTACTTGCACACTTAAATTGTACCTTGTTTCCTTTGCTATCTTCCAAAACGAAATCCCTAAAGTCACAGGGACATTCTTCTGGGGTTTTTGTGTGTAGGCATTTTTGTACATTTCGCCACAATTCGGTTTTAAATCGTCCGTATCTTAACTGTAATAAAGCTTTAAATCCTGCTAACAAGCCTCCATCCCGTTTTAAATCCCATTTTGAGTCTCCAATAGAAATGTAGGAATATGCTGTCTCTCAGTAGTTGGGGCAGGTTTAAACTATTCAGAACGAATCAATGACAGATGCAAGTCAGGAAGGCGGGACACTGCCCAGCAGTACTGGGAAATGTATTTATTATTTTTGTAGTAGGTTTTATTTTTTTAATAGAAAAAGGGTAAAGTCAACATGAATTGATTAACCATTTCCACAGTTTTACACAATATACTTAAAACACAACTCTTGGATTCATTATTTTACCATTTCATGGATTCATCATTTTTTCATTTATGGTGGATTGATCCACCAATGTCTCAGAACATGAGGTGGTCTAGATGCAACTTATCCAGGAGTAAAAGTCAATAAATCACCTCACTGGAATCTAAGTTGTTCAACACTCTCATGCAAATTGTACATAACACACTTTGTTTTAATTTTGTTTAGTAATACATTTTGTTTAATTTTGGGATGTCATTATTTACTGCTGCTGCAGCGGTCGTTAGTGTAACAAAATACACTGGCGAGTATTGGAGACACGGTCACTGCCAATAATATTTAATTACAGTCCTTCATATTTTTGGTGTCAAAGCAGCCACTGAAACTTCCTTTGAGGAACCTGAGGCATTCATTTGTGGCATCTATCATGGGCCGTGCAAAGAAAGTCAGGAAGACCTTGGAGTCTGTGTTGGGTTGCTTTTTGACACTTTCTCTCAGACCCATTCAGAGTAATCAGTTCTTTAAGTCTGATTTTACAGAGGGAACACCTAAAGGCCCTTACACACCAGATGAAACGCGATTTTTACTTGGGCGACACGACAAAATTTACTGGGAAAACACAGTGCACCCCAGAAGCGATCACAGAAACGACGCGACAGCTGGAAATTTGCCAGATCTTTCAGAAAGTATGATTACTAACAAACGCAATAGAAAATGGCTGCTGCTTCTGGGAAATTAGGTACTGCAAGGGTTAAAAGGAGTATTTCTACTATAAGAAGCCTGAAGACACAGCCCCTGCCAATTGGTCTTTACAGGAATTTCTTAATTGTGTAGCCTCTCAAGTTACTTCTGGAGATGTGCATCAGGTCTTGTTTCAAACAGTGAAATTATCACTAAATACTTAAAACCAACTGCAACCAGTGTTGTGTCTGATACCGAGAGCCAGATAAACAAAACAATCGATCTGACAGTAAAAGGCCTCTTAGAAAGGTTTGAAGACCTAATTGGAGCTGGAGAAGAAGTGTTGCCAGATGCAAAAATATTCAAATCTTTTAAAGTGTTCAGCCATGATTCGTGGCCCAATGAAGATGATTTCTTGTATTATGGAGATGACAGCATTGCCTTTCCTCAGACTGGTTTGAACCTGTGCTGAGGGAAAATGGCTGGGGCAGTCAAATTCTGATCCAATGGAGGAGTGTAAAAGCTCTGGTATATAGTAATAATCCTATAGTAGTGTATTATTAGATTATGCTAACCAAGCTTCCTTACACCTCTAGGATTTAAGGAATTCATAAGAACATAAGAAAGTTTACAAACGAGGAGCCATTCGGCCCACCTTGCTCGTTTGGTTGTTAGTAGCTTATTGATCCCAGAATCTCATCAAGCAGCTTCTTGAAGGATCCCAGGGTGTCAGCTTCAACAACATTACTGGGGAGTTGATTCCAGACCCTCACAATTCTCTGTGTAAAAAAGTGCCTCCTATTTTCTGTTCTGAATGCCCCTTTGTCTAATCTCCATTTGTGACCCCTGGTCCTTGTGTCTTTTTTCAGGTCGAAAAAGTCCCTTGGGTCGACACTGTCAATACCTTTTAGAATTTTGAATGCTTGAATTAGGTCGCCACGTAGTCTTCTTTGTTCAAGACTAAATAGATTCAATTATTTTAGCCTATCTGCATATGACATGTCTTTCAAACCCAGAATAATTCTGGTCGCTCTTCTTTGCACTCTTTCTAGAGCAGCAATATCCTTTTTGTAGCAAGGTGACCAGAACTGAACACAATATTCAAGATGAGGTCTTACTAATAATAATGCATTGTACAGTTTTAACATTACTTCCCGTTATTTAAATTCAACACTTTTCATAATATATTCGAGCATCTTGTTGGCCTTTTTTATAGCTTCCCTACATTGTCTAGATGAAGACATTTCTGAGTCAACAAAAACTCCTAAGTCTTTTTCAATTCATCAATGTGAAAGGGCATTTTCTTCCCAAAACCAAACAGAGTGACCATCGATCATGCTTGTCTGTGTCAGTCACTGAACATCATGAGAATTTCTTCACAAAGATCTAGTTTGGATAATTTTAATCCAGAAGAGGCTGTTGATCTTTTTAGCAGTGTAACCAGGAGAGCTCAATACAAGCAGTGCCCTACAGACATGGATATTCATTGTACTCTCACTAACTCACCTTAACTCATAGACAGACTCTGTGGACTGGTTTACGACAACTTCAAACAACATTACATTTTATTTTTGTTTAGTTTTTTTCACTATATGATCTGATATACAGGTGACATCCCTAGCTTGGTGTTCATTTACTTTTGATTAATTTAGAAACTGTGATGGAAACTATTGAAACCTGTTTTTCTTTTCTTTTTTTTAAATGAAAGAAATGGGCCAATAAAGCAATGCACAAATTTGCCAAACTATAAAAGGTGTTTGTTTTGGTACTGCCTTCATTAAAATTAAGAAGAAAAAAAAGTTATCTTGTCTGGAAAAATTCTCTAGATGCCAAGTATTGTGTGTTTATTTAAAAAATAAAAACACAAACATGCTTGAAAATGCACATTTTTGTTCTTTGTTACTTAATTATCAAGGTTTATTAGTTATACATTTATATGGTTATTATTTTGAATAAGTAAGTTTGCATTTAGCTATTAAAAATGAAGTGCAATAATAGAAGTCTGCAGGCTCCAAAAATAAAAAGCTTTTGCAGTCAAGCATTGCAGTGTCATAAGATTGCAGAAAAAAAGTTTCTCATGTTACTGTAGTTCCTTGACTTTCATCCAAACATAAATTACCAGCAACTAAGAAATGCAAAATTTGTTATTACAACTCAAACCATTCCAAAAATGAATAAAATAAAAAAAAAAAAAAAAATGAATAAAGCTGTGTTGATTAAATTACTTACCCAACCAATTAAACCTGGACGGAGCTCACAGAAGTACTTCAGATCAAAGTTTTTAATACGAGGGTTCAGCTCATGTCCGATGAAGAAATCGTAAATTAAGTTACCTATAAAAAGAATACATTCTTCATACAAAACCTAGAACAAGTTTTCATAATATTTTGAAGAAAATGACTTCATTGATGTTACCAAAGCTTAGTTTAAGTACTCATATGATTGCAACTTTAAAAGGAAGACATCTGTACTTAGTATGAAAAAAAAACTGTAAAATAGTGAAAAATGCAAGATATTTACCTTAATTACAGGTTCCACCAGACAATAAGAGCAAAAAGGTTACATTCTTTAAATGCCTTAAATACCATAAAGATATGGTTTAGACATAAGCAGCATGTTATTTGAGCTATTTTACATAATATTTAACACAGGCAAGTTACTGACAAACAAATAAAACATAGAAAGCCACAGTGCTGTTGTATTTTTTATGACTGCAGAATTATTATAAATTCATAATTTACTTTGTCAAAGCAATCCCTATTTCTACATTAGACAGCAAATACATTAGCTTGACTCACAGCTTATGTGATAACATATGCAAGGTCTTACCCGAGTTTCCACCTGGTGCTAGTTCATCCTCAGAAGCCCAACGGGATCGTATGTAAAGATATATACCAAGTACCAGAGAAAAGGCCATTGCTGAAACAGCAAACTGCATGAAGTGCCCATGGATGTAGCTCAAGTCTATTCCATGGTTTACAGCTGCCCCCACCAGAACTGCACTTACACAAACTGCATAAAATCCTAGAAAATGCAAAAACACTTGTTTGTGTCAGAGATCTTTAGAAATTAATCTGTGTACATCAACGGGAGTCAACCTTTTTTTTTCTTTTTTCTTTATGCACTCAAAGGCGGCAATATGGAGAGCAAATATTTTATATTTTGTGACTGGTGTTTCATGCAACATTTGTTGGAGTCAAATCATATCAGTTATCATATCATACATCAGGCACTGCCTCATCAAGAGCAACATTTTAAAAGTTTTGTCCAATTTCTTTTTTTAACAGTTAACTTTTTTAAAAAATTCTAGTCATGGATATTTGAGGGGGGAAAAAGTAACACACTGACAGCTTATATTACATTTCTTTATTATTATTATATGACGGAAGCACTTTAATAAAAACTTACCATTAATCCTGTATCTCAGCCTGTTCCCATTTTTAAGAGGCAATCCATCCACAACCTTTAAAACAGATTTTTCTTTTTATTAAACTGTCTTTTGCATGTATCATTTTCTAAAAAAAAAAAAAAACTATCCTTAGATGGAAAATAAATAAATCCATAAAAGTTACTGAATTGACTTACCTTCCCAATCGGCAGTACATAGATCAATGCTTGAACGAGAAACCACAGAACAACAATTCCAAAAACTTGGTTGTCCCACAACGTGTTGAGTGCAGGCAAAGCAGGAGGGAAATTTAACACACTGGCATCCTTTCTACCACAGATCAACAGGAGAGTAAACACAGTGGCTGGGAGAAGAAGCAGCATAAAGAAGGCACCTGTGCAATGAGAAAGTTAGATAAAGACACAGCACTTCACAAGAATATTTAGTTCTAAATATGCTGCATTACACAGTTGCAAATACCCATTAAGTGTTAAATCAATGTCTAAACCATAGGGCTGCAACAAAGGGTCCATTTTGACATTTGAAGGATCGTAGCACATTACCGAAGAAAGGTTCGAACCTTCAATGGTACTAATTTGCATAATTTACTGGCAACGTCACCATAGCTACTTGTTTATATCCGACTAAAACTCTTATTGTTCTACAGATAAATCCATAGAAATGTAATAAAACATTCCCATGTAGTTTAAAAATATGTTATATAGAACAGTAATCATGTTTTTAGAATTTAAATAAAAATACGTTTATGTACAAGTAACTGATGCCGATTGCGATATATACAGTAAGCTTGCATTGCAGCAACACCTTATTGCGGCCAATTAAAAGATCTGCACAAAAACACATCTTGATTTAACAGTCACCGTTCAAAGGCCTTTTTTCAATACAGCTTACGCTATACAACGCTTTGCAGTCAAGATAGTAAAATAAATTAAAGTTCTGGCTCTAGATAACACAAGCTGGAGGGGGGAGGGGTGGACGGTGCTCAGTTTTCAAAATGAATTATTAGTGTTGGTGTATATTTTTTAGGTTTCCAACATATTCTAGTATAGCCCTTCTCTTACACTGTCTTGTACACTAGGTATTCAGTACACATTTTGAAGCACTGCAGCCACCATAGGTACCTGCAGTACTTTGGCATAATATAATATACCCTGCTCAAACATGGCAGCAGCACCATACAGGGTTGTTACATAGAATGATTTGGTAGTGGATTTTAATATAACTTTTGTTTAAGTAATATGCATTATACAAATCAAAAGATTGAAATGTGCATGACATGATATTTAAAATGTGTGATTTATATTATTCACAAATTGTTAAACGGTTTCTGTTAACAGAGAAACACACAGTGCATGCATGCCACCTGACGAACTTTCGAAGGTTTAGAACTAACTTCGAACTCCTGGCTAGTGATCAAACCTTCGAATCTTTGAACACAGCCCTAGTAAACCAGTAGACAATTGAAAAGTCTTAAATTTATATTTAAAAAAAATTTGTTTCTTGTATTTCAAGTTTAAACTTTGTTTGTTTTATGACACAGAACAGAAAGTTGTAAGCGAGATAAACCACATACCTATTTTCCCCCCGAATTCAAGTTCGGTTGTTTTAGGCACTTTGTATTTATGAGTCTTCTCAACAATGTTTTCCATTTTTCTCTCAGGCTCTTCACTCTCCATCACTTTACCAGCAGTCTCCTCTTTTCGTGGACGTAGGTTGTAGCGCACGTCTAAGCGGCTGCTGTCCAATTCTGACTCAATTTTATGCTTTACAAAGTAAAAAAATTAATTAAATAAATGTATTTTAATATATTAAAACCTGTTGAACAAATGTATTGATGCAATTTTAGAAGGCATTTAATAATAATAATTTAATATCAAAAACTGACATTTTGTCAAGTCAAAACATCAGATTTTGTTAACAAGGTTAACTGATTTGTTCATTTTGGGCAAATGTCTCCATTAGATTCCCGTCCCTGTCATTCTACCAGTTTTTTTATTTTATTTTTTTAAATGATTCAGGGAAGAGCACAGAGAAATCTAAAAACTTTTTGAAAGGATTGGCAAATATTATAAATTGTTGGGAGAGGATCCAGCTACATAAATAAATACTGCTAAAAGGATTGAAAGTTGTGGTATTCCAGCATGTTCAGATATTCACTTTTTAATGCATCTACTAGAAATTACCTCAATGTTTTTGTGGGCTGTATCATTCACCTCTTTCTTCATGTGCGGATTATTGATATTATTTATGACAGACTTCGGCTGCAATTAAAAATATAAAAGATATAAAAAGTTAAGTTATTGTCATAACCCTGGTTCTCTCAAATAGAATTCTAACAATTACAGAATGGGATATATCTCTTATAGCCTGAAATACCTGAGCATGCAGTGAACGCATCAATGTTGAAGGGTACTAGTTCCATTTCTAACTTCAGGGAACCAGGGTTATGATAATAACCCAACGTTCCCTTTCAAGTAAGAAATGTAACAATTGCAGCATGGGTAAGTGTGCCAAAGCTGTTGCAAAGGCAATACTGCAGAACAACTGGAATGCTACAAGGCTAAGCCGTGCGGCTGCCTTGTGCGTTACCATATGGAACCCAAGTAACAAGTAGCTATATAATATCTCAAGACAATAATAGGATAGCAAGTTGTGTGCAGAACAGACAATGCTACATTAAATCCAACAATTAACTGTCAATAGAATATTATTCTGATGATTTTATTAAAAAAAACAAAAAAAAAAAAACACATTTACATGAGAAATGTCTCGTGTAAAATGCTTTCTTGGGTTTCTGTTCACTCAAGTTTATTTCACTCTGGTAAACCGGGCTTTTCACCCGACGTCATGCAAACAAATGGCAAAGGTGGTGGTTGATATGTAAATGAGCTATGCATAAAGTACTTGTTCTTTTTTTCAAGATTACTAGTGAAATTTTCTGAAAATATGGTTTCCATGTGAAGAGAATTGGTACATGAGAGAATCTAAACTGCTCTAATAAAGCAAAATACCTTGTGCCTGGTTGGTTAATAATGTGCTTTACTGCTCTTGCCAAATTGTTTTTCAATGTCATTAGTGGGGTGTCATGTCAGTAGTGAATACTGTTTCAACTAATTTATCTTCCAACTTGAATTAAAATGCATTAAAATTGTTTTTTTTTGTTGTTTTTTTTCATTTATCTACACATCTTACCCTACAACAATATTCTAAAAATTTGTAGAAAATTAATAGCTTGGTTGGATGAGTGTCCACCCCCCTTGTAATAGTAATCCTAAATTAGCTCAGATGTAACCAAACGCCTTCAAAATCACACACCAAGTTAAGGGACCTACACCTGTGTTAAACTGTAGTGATTTACATGATTTCAGGATAAATTCAGCAGTTCCTGTAAGATCCCTCTGCTGGGTAGTGAATTTCAAAGCAAAGACTCAACCATGAGCACCAAGGTGCTTTCAAACAAAGTTATGGAAACGCACAGATCAGGGGATGGGTATAAAAAAAAAATATCAAAAGGCCTTCAATATCCCTTGGCGGTCAAGAGGATTATTAAGAAGTGGAAGGTGTATGGCATCACCAAGAACCTGCCTAGATTAGCCCGTCCCTCCAAACTGGATGACCGAGCAAGAAGGAGACTGATCAGAGAGGCTACCGAGAGGCTAATGGCAACTTTGCAAGGGCTACAGGCTTTTATGGCCAAGACTGATCAAAGTGTGCATGTGACAACAATATCCCAAGCACTCCACAAATCTGGCCTGTATCGTAAGGTGGCAAGAAGGAACCCATTACTCAAGAAAGCCCACCTTGAATCATATTTGAAGTATGCGAAATAAAATAAACTCAGCACTCTGTAGCTATGTGGCAAAAAGTTTTGTGGTCTGACGAAACTAAAATGGAGCCTTTTGGCCTAAATACAAAGCGTTATGATTGGCGCAAACCCAATAGAATGCAGCACCCAAAGAACACCATCTCTACTGTGAAGCATTGTGGTGGAAGCATCATGTTATGGGGATGTTTCTCATCGGGAGGGACTGAGGCACTTGTCAGGAAAATGAATGGAGCAAAGTACAAAGAAGTCCTTGAGGAAAACCTGCTGCCCTCTGCAAGAAAGCTGAAACTGGGACGGAAGTTCACCTTTCAGCATGACAACGACACAAAGCACAAAGCCAAAGCTACACTGAAGTGGCCCAGTCAAAGCCCCAACCTAAATCCAATCGAAAACTGTGGCATGACGAAGATTGCTGTCCATCAATGCTCCCCAAGGAACTTGACAGAACTTGAACAGTTTTGTAAAGAATGGTCACATATTGCCAAATCTAGGTGTGCAAAGTTGGCAGAGACCTATCCCAACAGATTCACAGCTGCAATTGCTGCAAAGGGTGATTCCACCAAGTATTAACTCAGGGGGTGGAGACTTATCCAATTACGATCTTTCAGTTTTGTATTTTTAATTTTTCATAATTTTTCTCAATAATATTTTTTTTCTCCTTAACAGTGTGGAGTATTGTGTAGATAAAGTGTAAAAAAATTCTCATTTAAATGCATGAAACTGAGGCACTGTCACAACAAAATCTCAAAAAAGTTCAAAGTGGAATATAGATTTTTGTATACGCGGTTTTGCATGGAAAGATCCGCATTTGCTTCCGCTCCATCGTGTGTGTCCTTGCGCGTTCTCATGTCGCCAGCATCTCTCGCTTTGTCACGTGTACTAGTCATAGTAGTATGCGCATGCGGTCTTGTTGCTCTGTGTTAACTCTAGGGTTCTTTGTGACTTCCTGGACAATTTTAGGCCTTGTTCTTTGAGATTTTGGCAGGACGGCCACTCCTGGGAAGATTCACTACTGTCCCAAACTTTCTCCATTTGGACAGTATGGCTCTGAATGTGGTTTGGTGGAGTCCCAGAGAGTTAGAAATGGCTTTGTATCCCTTTCCAGACTGATAGGAATCAACAACTTTTTTTCCCTGGATCTTCAGGAATTTCTTTTGATCGTGGCATGATGTGCCTCCAGAACCTGTGTGCTGACAACTTCACTCTGATGGTAAGGGCCAAAGTTAGTCAGATTCATATTGGGCAGAGCTGGCCCAAATCAGGCCTGATTGTTAACTTAAGTACTCAAACAGCTGACCCTAATTATCCCTTTAATTGGGTTGAGTTAACTAGGGGGGCAATAACTTTTTCATACCTGAAGATTGCATGTTTGATTACCTCGCACACCAACAAATGAAAGAAGCACCAAACTGGTGTCATTTTTTCTCTCAGACCCTCTATATACTACTACAACCCACAAGAAGATCTGACCAAATTCAATGATAAAAATGTGCAAAAATCACAGCACTATATATATATATATATATACATATATATATATATATATATATATATATATATATATATATATATATATATATATATATATATATATATATATATATATATATATATATAATAAGTTGTGTCATTTTAACTTCGTAAAACATAATTGTACTGTACAGACAGCTGTCGATTAAAAAAAAAAAAAATGATGGAAGAGGAATTTGGTGAACGCAAAAGTATTATTGATCCTGGACACCGCCATTGAGGTCCAGTATCTTTAGACGCGTTGGTGCTCAGTTTCACAGTAAAGCCTGGATGACAACATCAGGCTTGTTAACAACATGGCCTGGCGCAAATATAATCTTGAATTCCAGTTACACCCGACCATTACTTCTGAAAGAATAAGTAATCCGCTTAGGTAGTGATTTCTGAAATGTAGGCTATTACTAATTGTGCTTAAAAGTACTGTGAAATTCAAGCGCTGTAAACTTATATATTTGCTACACAAAATATCTGTCTGATGTTTGGAGAAATGTAGTGACTTAGCAAGTGAATGGGAGAAAAGTATTCTGCGTACTACAGTACAGTTTATAGTACAGTAGATTTCTGAAACAAAAACTACATCATTGTTTAAAAAGAATTAAAAAAAAAAAAAAAAAGCCTACAGTAATGTTATACAATGTATGTGTGTATGACAAAAAAAGCTGAAATTCAGGGCCAAAACAATTCAGCATGTGTTAAGCGCCAACTGCTTCTTGACCATTTCGGCAGTAGGCCTATAACGGCTTGAGATATACAGTACTGTGCAAAAGTTTTAGTCAGGTGTGAAAAAATGCTGTAAAGTAAGAATGCTTTCAAAAATAGACATGTTAATACATTATATTTATCAATTAACTAAATGCAAAGCGAGTGAACAGAAGAAAAATCTACATCAAATCAATATTTGGTGTGACCACCCTTTGCCTTCAAAACAGCATCAATTCTTCTAGGTACACTTGCACAAAGTCAGGGATTTTGCAGAAATATAGTCAGGTGTATGATTAAACAATTATACCAAACAGGCGCTAATGATCATCAATTCAATATGTAGGTTGAAACACAATCATTAACTGAAACAGAAACAGCTGTGTAGGAGGAATAAAACTGGGTGAGGAACAGCCAAACTCAGCTAACAAGGTGAGGTTGCTGAAGACAGTTTACTGTCAAAAGTCATACACCATGGCAAGACAGAGCACAGCAACAAGACACAAGGTAGTTATATTACATCAGCAAGGTCTCTCCCAGGCAAAAATTTCAAGGCAGACAGGGGTTTCCAGATGTGCTGTCCAAGCTCTTTTGAAGAAGCACAAAGAAACGGGCAACGTTGAGGACCGTAGACGCAGTGGTCGGCCAAGGAAACTTACTGCAGCAAATGAAAGACACATAATGCTTACTTCCCTTCGCGATCGGAAGATGTCCAGCAATGCCATCAGCTCAGAATTGGCAGAAAACAGTGGCACCCTGGTACATTCGTTTCCTGTCCGGAGAAGTCTGGTCAGAAGTGTCCTTCACGGAAGACTTGCGGCCAAAAAGCCATACCTCCGACGTGGAAACAAGGCCAAGCGACTCATCTATGCACGAAAACACAGGAACTGGGGTGCAGAAAAATGGCAGCAGGTGCTCCTGACTGATGAGTCAAAATTTGAAATATTTGGCTGTAGCAGAAGTCTCCTCAATGCTGAGAAGTACAGGCAGATACTTATCCATCATGCAATACCATCAGTGAGGCATCTGACTGGCCCCAAATGTATTCTGCAGCATGACAACGACCCCAAACATACAGCAAAAGTCATTAAGAACTATCTTCAGCGTAAAGAAGAACAAGGAGTCCTGGAAGTGATAGTATGGCCACCACAGAGAGCCCTGATCTCAACATTGAGTCTGTCTGGGATTACATGAAGGGTGAGAAGCAACTGAGGCTGCATAAATCCACAGAAGAACTGTGGTTAATTCTCCAAGCTGTTTGGACCAACCTACCTGCCAAGTTCCTTCAGAAACTGTGTGCAAGTGTACCTTGAAGAATTGATGCTGTTTTGAAGGCAAAGGGTGGTCACACCAAATATTGATTTGATGTAGATTTTTCTTCTGTTCACTCACTTTGCATTTAGTTAATTGATAAATATAAACTATTAACATGTCTACTTTTGAAAGCATTCTTACTTTACAACATTTTTTCACACCTGCCTAAAACTTTTGCACAGTACTGTATATATAAAAATAAATAAGGAAATAAATAAATAGATAGATAAATACAGTGGCTCTCAAATTATTCACCACCCCCAAAAGCTCTATTTTGGTCTCATCAGACCATAGAATCTGCTTCCACTTTGTCTCAGAGTCTCCCACATGGCCTTCTGTCAAACTCTAGCCAAGATTTGATATGAGTTTTTTTTTTTTTTTTTTTTTTTTCCCCCCCCAACAATGGCTTTCTTTTTGCCACTCTCCCATAAAGGCCAGTTTTGTGAAGCACCCGGGCTATTGTTGCCGTATGCACAGTGTCTCCCAGCTCAGCCGTGGAAGACTGTAACTCCTTTAGAGTTGCCATAGGCCTCTTGGTGGCCTCCCTGACTAGTGCCCTTCTCACCCGGACACTCAGTTTCTGAGGACGGCCTGTTCTAGACAGATTCACAGTTGTGCCATATTCTCTCCATTTCTTAATAATGGCCTTTACTGTGCTCCGGGGGATATTCAATACCTTGGAAATCTTCTTATATACTACCCGATTGGTCCTTTTGAAGAACCTTATTCCGGATTTGCTTTGAACATTCCTTCGTCTTCATGATATACTTTTTATTAGGAAATGTACTTACCAACTGTGGGACCTCCCAGAGACAGGTGTATTTAACCTGAAATCATGTGAAACACCTTAAATCGCACACAGGTGGACTCCATTCAACTAATTATGTGACTTGTAAAGACAATTGGCTGCACCAGAGCTTATTTAGGTGTGTCATAGCAAAAGGGGTGAATACTAATGCAATCAATTATTTTCTGTTTTATATTTGTAATTAATTTAGAACAATTTGTAGATTTTATTTTTCACTTTAACATTAAGGACTTTTTTTGTGTTGATCAGTGGCAAAAACTCCTAATTAAATCCATTTTCATTCCATGTTGTAACACAATAAAATGTAGAAAAGTCCAAGCCAAGGGGGGTGAATACTTGAATACTCTTAAATCAGAACCTAGGTTAAAAAAGAATTATACATTTAAATACTAAAGCAAAATTATTTCAGAATTGACGAGCGAGGGGGAAAAAAAAAAGTGAGTTTGACTGAATAGGTCACAGCTCACTCCTCTCTCAGGCAGGCTGAAAAAAAAAGAAAAACATGGCGTTGATCCCTATGCGACAGCTGTGAATCTCTCCTGGGGCGGACCAAGTGGGGCATCTTAAAAGGAGCAGCTTTGATACAAGTGCTTAGGTAATTTCAGGCTATAAGAGATATATCCCATTCGGTAATGGTTACATTTCGTAATTGAAAGGGAAACAGTTAACTTTTTAGAACAGTCTGCGCTATTAACTCCCTGTTTAGTAATATTTAGTACCATATTGTTTTATTTCGCTCTGAAAATGTGCCTTTGCTTTAAAATTAGGGACCATGGTATCAATCTGCTGTAGCAGTAAACTGAATACAACTTAAATTGCAGTGAATATTTGTTATGCATTAACTGGTGAACAAGATTCTATTAAAATAGAGATCAGCCAGACACCAGGAAACCCAGTTACAAATTAATTTGCAATTTTTAATCAGCCTATGTAGTCTAGATCCAATAGTTGTCCTAACAATAAAAACCTTGCTACCTTAAAACTGATGGTAATGCAAAACCCAAAAGTGAGCATCCTCAAATGTATAGCATTTATTTTTTCTTACCAGTGGAGACATGGTGACTTCCAGGACCTCTTGCACCTTGACCTCTTTTTTGGCCTCTCTGCCACGGGAGGAGGAGCGCCGTGTGGTCCGGCTGGAAGAGCGGCGCGATGTCCTGCCTGGGGAGCGTGAGCGACTGCGTCTTCGAGACGAGGAGTTCGAACGAGAGCTCTCCCTTCTATTTTTAAACAAATTCATTTTCTGATTTAAAAAAAAAAAAAAAGTTGGTGACAATGTCAAACTTTTTTCAGCATTGGGCTGACAAAAGCTCACTTTGCATGACTCAAAAGCAACTGCAATTTTGTTTTGTTCTGTTTTTACCACTGAGAATAAGAAAAATCCATTTAAAAAAGTGCCACCAGTACTTGCATAAATCTCATACACCTTGAACTGTTTGTATGCCCATGGTAATCAAGCTGGTCATGCAGCTTGTAGCTAGCCACAGAGTTATTTGTGAACAACCTGGCAACCAGGATAAGAAAAAGCAGCGCATATTGCCTAAAAAAATGGCATTTGAAACAGATACACAGTAATGATATACCAAAATTAGCTTTTAGTTTATTTGTAATTTCCTGTAACTACAAATAATTGGCCACTTAACTGTGTGCACCATTTTATAAACTTCTCACCTGCAGATCAGCCTCCCTCAGTTCCAGTTCAGTGCCGTCCTTGTACTTTACTGTGTAGAGCTGAGTGGATGTGTCATAATCCATCACCTTCACCTCGTAATAGAGACTGCTGCCAGGCCAGCGCCCCATCACCAATTCTCCATTCTCAAACTTCCTGCTTGGCATTCTATATAGTACACCTAGGTAGGGAATGATTCAGAAATATTAAAATAAATACTTGCAATGTTTGTGGGTGGTCTATTTAACCATTATAAAAACCAAGTTTTTATAATACTAGCCTAACCTACTCTCTATTTAGTATAAGAGTTAAGGACTGACAGAAGTACATGTCACATTCTTGCAAACTCTTACATGGTTTTTCAGTAATTAAGACTAGAATGAAGTCTTAAACTTAATGGAATTCCAGTTTTGTTTTGTTTTGAGAACGGATTCCGCAGTTAGAACATAAGAAAGTTTACAAAACGAGAGGAGGCCATTCGGCCCATCTTGCTCATTCGGTTGTTAGTAGCTTATTGATCCCAAAATCTCATCAAACAGCTTCTTGAAGAATCCCAGAGTGTCAGCTTCAACAACATTACTGAGGAGTTGATTCCAGACCCTCACGATTCTCTGTGTAAAAAAATGCCTCCTATTTTCTGTTCTGAATGCCCCTTTGTCTAATCTCCATTTGTGACCCCTGGTCCTTGTTTCTTTGTCAGATCGAAAAAGTCCCTTGGGTCGACATTGTCAATAACTTTTAGAATTTTGAATGCTTGAATTAGGTCGCCGTGTAGTCTTCTTTGTTCAAGACTGAATAAATTCAATTCTTTTAGCCTGTCTGCATATGACTTGCCTTTTAAATCCAGAATAACTATGGTCGTTCTTTGCACTCTTTCTAGAGCAGCAATATCCTTTTTCTAGTGAGGTGACCAGAAGTGAACACAATATTCAAGATGAGGTCTTACTAGTGCATTGTACAGTTTTAACATTCCTTCCCTTGATTTAAATTCAACACTTTTCCTAATATATTCGAGCATCTTGTTGGCCTTTTTTATAGCTTCCCCACATTGTCCAGATGAAGACATTTCTGAGTCAACAAGACCTCCTAGGTCTTTTTCATAGATTTCTTCTGTTGTACCGTCCGAAACAATAAAGTCTACCAAAAGATTTCACAGGAATTGAGAAATATGGGACTAAACTGCAGCACGAAACAGTGTTGTGAAAAAATAAAATAAAAACTTCTCGTTTGTGTTTGTTTTTCACATGTAGCTGAATACAAATAAACACTAAATAGTTTAATTTTAAATTATTAAAGTTAGATTAACTAATAATAATAATAATAATAATAAATAATAATAACAACTTTAATCCTTTGCGGTCCCATGTCGGACCAGGTCCGACATTACAATTTTCCCTTTCCAGTCCAATGTCGTACCCTGTCCAACCTTATCAAAAAAATGTAAAGCACAGGTCTCTAGTTGTTTTTTCTCCAGATAAAGCAGAAAAAAACCTTTCAATGGCCAAGTGAGACATATAGGAGCCGAATGAAGCCAAAAAAACATGGACACAAACAACAGAGATAGCTGCTTCCGCATCCAGCATTCCAAGAATATCACAGACATTTGCAGAGCTTTTTGAGATGTTATAGTAATAATGACTTGGTGTCACAAAGACGGCTGCAGTGGGTGACGTCAGACCAGAAACCAGGAAGCAACACAAAATAAATAGAGAGGTGGAGCTTGGTGAAGCTGAGCGATTGTTTGCGCTCAGCATTTAATAATGAAACAGACAGAAAATAAAAGGTTGTAAAGACAAACAAAACACTGGACACGGCACTGGCAGCCAAAACAAAGAGACAAACAAAAACGAACTACACAGACAAACATGGTGAGCTGCTATTATTATATATGTTACTTTTTTAATTTCTCCTCTCCACACCTGTTCTCCACTCACCGAACACACAACCCAGAGTGAGTGAAAACATGCTGCTTTTATGCAGCTGTACCAAGACTTGATTGCTAATCAATCATTCACCTGGAGTCTTGGTACAACTGCATGTGAACTAATAAACTGCAATTCCCAGTGCTCGCATATTATTACATTTTACCTGCACGTGAAGTGCTGTGCAATCCTCGTGCCTAAATACAAATATACATTTTAAACCACTAGTGTTACACAGACCCATTTATACCCCATTTATATCCTATGTACCAATGACTATACACCAATATTAACATACTACACAAATAACTAGCCCATGGGCGGGGCACTTTGCCACACCTGGATCGCATTATTGAGGAGTTTGGTGATAAAACGAGTGATCAGGACAGGATTTCTCAGCATGCATGTCTACTAAGAGGTATGTGAAATACAGCGAACAAGAGGTGGGGCTTGGCTGGAGATGCAGTACTGAGTGTGCTGTTGATATGCAGTTCCTTTTAACTGGTTTTACTCTGAATTTTTTTTTTTTTTTTTTTAAACAGCGCGTGTGAAAATAAACTGGACCTGACACGCCTGACAAGCGCTCAATAAATGGACCGCTAAGGGTTAAAAAGTTAGATAGTATTTGAAAAACATCAGTAAACACTTCAGAAAAATAGATTTAAAGTACGCCTATTAAAAACAAAATCTAAAAACATGACATTTAAAGATATTTCTTTACAACTTTATACATGCAATGTTATGGTTTTTTAAAAATGACTATATTGAATGTGATTTTCAGATACTTTGCACATTTCCAATATATGTACCTTATTTTTATTTATTTTTTCTGTTAAGGACTGGTTTATAAAGAACAAAATAATATGAACAATTACTGACCACTAGAAAAAAAATCTATGAAACACAATTAATGAAACAGCAGCAGATCTTGCAGTTAACACACTAAGTTTTTTTGTCTCCATTTTAAATTCCTGTCAGCATTTAACAATTTAAAGGAGAAATATTTTAAAATCTACAATTCTGAATGTACAATTTTCACCATTTCCTGTTCTTACTACAATAGCTAGAATAGAGAGAGCCATAAGCAAGAAGAGTAAACAAAACAAACAAAAAAACAAACAAACACTGAGTATGGAGTATTATCAAGGAGTTAATGATAAATTAGAAATAATAAGTTATAAAACTAAAGGTTTCACCTCAACCACCATGTCGTTTCCTTGTGTTGAGCGGGTGACGGGAGTAACGGATTTACGATAACTAAATTAATTAATACATACATTTGTTGGGGTTTTTTTTTTTTGTTTGTTTTTTTTAAAACAGGGGTATATTTTTTTTCAGGTAGTTTTCACTTTCTGTATATACAACTCCAAAATTAATCCACAGAATAGAACTCACAAAACTGCTAGTTGCTTTTTTAAACTACAATAGTTGCTTTTTTAAACAACTCGATTATCCAATGATCCAAATAAACATACAAAAACGTTTTATACAAGCGTCATAACTGGGCTTCTGGGCAGTGTAGTTTTCAAAGCAATCCATTATTTTTTATAGGAGAACAAAAGGTGCAGTTGCAAAGCAGAATTTCATTCCCAAATTGACAATTCCGTTCCCAATGCCTAATTCCGCAATTGAGGAAAAAATCAGTAGCCCTATGATTGGTATGTATAGGATTTGTTGTATTTGATATAAAATAAACTTGATTATACTGTGTTTGTATTTTTAGCAGTTTAACAATAAAAAGTGTGTCTCTGCGAGTCTCTCTCTCTCTCTCTCTCTCTCTCTCTCTCTCTCTCTCTCTCTATATATATATTTTACAGGTGCAACGTTGTGGTACGCTTGTGTGTGGATTGCCTCGCCCTGTGTGATTAGCCTACCTGCCTTAAACGACATTGCTACAATATAAAGGGTTTAGGGTTTTATTAATTGTACTTTTCTGCGCCTATTTTGAGCTATTTTTGAGTTTTATGTAAATCGTTTTTTTTTTTGTGGCTTTCGTTTTACTGTATGAAATTAGTGTTTTCGGTTACTTTCCAAAATGCTTAAGCACTTTTTTTTCTGTCAAAATATGTGTAGCAGTAACTCGACATGACAGGCACATTCTTCTGGGGTTTTTGTGTGTAGGCATTTTTGTACATTTCACCACAATTCGGTTTTAAATCCTCTGTATCTTAACTGTAACAAAACTTTAAATCCCGCTAACAAGCCTCCATCCTGACTGCAATCTTGTTTTAAATCTTGCAATCGTAGTCTCCAATAGAAACAAATCAATTATAGATACAAGTCAGAAAGGCGGGACATTGCCCAGCAGCACCGGGAAATGTATTTATTATTTTTGTAATACGTTTTATTTTTTTTTAATGGGAAAAGGATAAAGTCAACGTAAATAGATGAACCATTTCCACGTTATTTTCTGGTGTTTACTGGCTACTATCGATGCATTGTTTTCATAAAGACCCGGCGCACTGATGCATCATTTTTTCAGAACGCAAAAAAAAACCATGTAAATAATAAGTATATTACATTTTCTAAAGAGACTGTTAAGGCAGTGACACTACGCTTTGCTACTATTTTATTTATTTTTACTAACAGTGCAATTTTACAAGAGAGGCAGTATTGAGAATGACATACAACACATATTACTATACATATTGTGTTCAGATACAGCATCTTTTAATGAACAGTATAATTGAGATAAAAAAAAAAAAAAAACTCAGCCAAACTTTGTGTTTTCAGGTTGGTCTTCGGAACAAACAAGATATCAGGTTTGCATGGAGGCATTTTTTTTTTGTGTGTGCGATACAAATAGAAACATTTTCGCACAGGATTTTACAAACAAAGCATGAGCTGGACACATTATGTTCAAATATGAGGCAAGATATATATATTTTTTTAAATTTGACAATCAATCAAATGAGACTGTTAAACTTAATGCTTCACTATGAGATGCGAGTCTGAGACATTGTTGTCGAGCAAGCCCCCCGCTAGACATATGCAAGCACAAATGCCCTAAATGCCCCAGGAATTACAAAAATAAAAATAAAAATACTGGAAGTGGCAGTGTTCACAGGAAAATCATTCTCAATTAGAGTAGATGTACAGCACTCCCTGTTGGGGTCCAAGCCTTTGTTCGTTCTATTGAGGGGCTCGTTATAGCGAAAAGACAATCAGCATGAACGATAAACTGTTGAGCAAGTTAATGTTGAGATGAGACTGTGAATAAAAGTAGAATTACATGTACCTGTTTGTTTCATGTATGCAGTATTCTGCCTTTATCTAATCTGTTAAATAATTAAAATGCAGTACAAAAAGCAAAAATTCCGAATTGAAGCTGAACTTTTATTCAAAATCAATCTGACATGAATCGTTTCAAAGTGCACCAAATCTTAATCCAACATGCAAGAATCCCAGATTGACTTTACACTCCAAATCAACCAGACATCAAAAGTCTCCCCCTGGTTTTAGACCCAGCTAGTCCCGCCTTGTCCCACTTCATGGCCAATCACCAGCAGCTCCTGTGGTTCATGCCTGCCCCCCCATAGGCCGATATGACACACAGCCGCTCCTACTCCAAGTGTTCCTGGACTTCACATACCTCACATTGTATACATTACAATATTATCTTTTTTATTATTATCATTTGGGGTCCAGAAGCCAGGTTCGTTACAGCCGAAGGTTTGTTTTAATGAAGGGTGTTATATCGAGGGTGTACTGTATTTCAAAATGTTTAACAACTGACAGCTAGCTAAACGCAATCATGCTAAATTGGTTAAAACGGACATTAAATGGGCTAGTTTTTAACATTGATGTTCATTTGATTTTCCTTTGTTGATGTGCTTCAAATTTTGACTTGGCTGTTTAATTTTTTTTTTTGGGGGGGGGGGGGTCACATGGTTTTGACTTTGCATATGTTTTTTGGTGGGCTGGCGCGGTATGTTGTCGACGCCTACGTTCTCAAATCTATATGTGACGACGTGGCCTCAAAAATGACAGTATTAGCGAATATCGCAATATTTTTATATTATCGTCACGGTATGAAAATTACAATATCGGCACAACCTTAGTTGCAGGGATACTTAACATGCTCTTTGCCAAGGCTGCTAGGTTGGGAAAGCGTGTCTGGTTATTTTTCCACCAAATCAATAACTGGACTTTTTAATTTAAGAAGACACTCACCTTGTTTGTATGTCTTGTACTCACTTGTGTGGTGCTTTTTC
Organism: Polyodon spathula; assembly: GCF_017654505.1. Lineage (NCBI taxonomy): Eukaryota > Metazoa > Chordata > Actinopteri > Acipenseriformes > Polyodontidae > Polyodon > Polyodon spathula. Next base: position 34,152,136 of record NC_054539.1, read on the forward strand.
TGTGTTCAGCATTTATGTTTGTTTCCCATTTAAAGCACTTGTTGCCATCTCACTCTTTTTAAAATGTGCAACCAGTCTCCTTGCTGCTGCCACTAACGTATGGACTTGTCGTACATCCTCCAAGCTTTTCTGAATGCATAGATTTACATTGTGCCCTGCGCAGCTCACACTTGCCATGCCACCAAAAAGTAACACAGCATGCTCGCTTGCAGAAATCAAAGACAGAGCTCTGCACACGTTGGTCATGTTGTCACGAACACAAGCTATTACTTTTGTAGCCGCTTCAAACTCTTGTATTTATCTGATTGATCGCTTCTGCTAAATTCACAGATCTGTGTCTCTTATGTAATTTTCGTGTCACAATACTTTTGACTTGAGTTTCCAGTTTTGTAATGGCAGGTGACTTAAAAACGCTTCCTGTGCCAAGCTTGTCCATACATCAGTAGTGCTGAACACTGAATTACACTCCTCATTTAAATCCTGTCAAAGCTTTTACTTTGCAAGTTCATGATCCAGAGTAATGAATTTGGAGATTGTCTTTCGACAGGGCATTTCATAGCCCAGAGCAAGATTCAGTCAGGTTTTTAAATACAGCTCCCTCTACTATACTAACAGGTCTGATATTTTGTGTGACAACATCCACTATCAAGCCTTTTATTTATTTTTCTCCAACGCTTTTTGGATCAACTTTCTTTCCAAAATAAGCTGTCAGTGAAGGGGTTGCTTCCTTTTCTTTTTTACTTGTGTTTCCGGTGTCGTATTTTGTCAGGTGCTGTCTTATTAAATGATCCTGCAGGTTGGTGGTATTGCCAGAGAAGCTCATTAAAACTCCAAAAACAGCACATTTTACCTTTCCATTTTGTTCTTAAAAAAAAAAACTTCCAAACGTCTGACAAATTTAAAATTAAATCAACAATTTAACAAGGAAAATCTGATCCTGAAATGCAGCACACCTCTAGCCTTCTCTAGGTTTTTTTTTTTTTTTTTTTTTTTACGCTTACTCTGAAAACATACATGCTGTGTAGTGGGCAGGGAGGTTTTTTTTTTTATTATTAATATATATTAAAGGAACCACAGGAAAGGCAAGGCTTAAGAGTGTAGATTTGCATTTTGCAGGTTTCTAATAAAAAACGGTCCTATTAATGAACTGATAGATGCAGGTTTCTTTTTTTCCCCCTCAACCAGATGGTTATTTTATCCACTGATGGTTATAACAACGATTCAGTGCATCAATGCATTTACCAGCCCTAAAAGCTATATAGGCCACTGTTTAAATTTCAGGTTACATCCATCTATTTAATACTGTACTTTTAAAATTAATCACGAGATATGGAAGCTTCAAAAGGCCTATGCAGTACTTACACTCATCTCTACATCTTCTGCTTTTCTACTCAAAACACCCTTCCGACTCCCCATCCCTACTTCCAAATACCAGTCACAACATGGATACGATCGCATTGCACTCAACTGCTTCCCCTGCGATTAGCCACGATTGCATGCAAGCACACATTCGGATTGCATGCGATCGGACTGTACCAAAATTGCATAAGCAACAGCCTTGCATTAGTTCCATTACTTCGCTGGGCACAAGGTTGTTTCAATAAATACTTTAATTTAAATATAGACCTACCATGTGATAAGTTTGGGATATTCAGTCTATTTAAAACAGTATGTAGGTGTTTATTTTTTAAAATATTTTATATATAAATAAAAAACGCTACCGAAGAACATTTTGCTCCTACTTTCCAGGCAAGTAGCAAATCCTCACTACTGCTAATTAACTTCTAGCACTGTTTAAAACTACCTTCGAACTCCTGGCTAGAGAACGAACCTTCGAACACAGGCCTAGTGGCAATAATTATTTACTTATTTTAATTGTCAACATTACATTTATTTTCAACTTAATTATCACTAAACTGATTTAAAAATAAATAAAATAAAAAAAGTGTGAAACTGAATTTGCTATTCCCAGGAATGGAAAATCAGTAGCCCTATACTCACTTTTTATACAGCAGACTAGATGCCAATTCCCTTGAAAAAGTATCCCACCCCACAACAGCAGTTTGTGGCTCTGCAGGGCTCGCAAAATCACTAGCCCGACATTCTGGGACAACAAAAAAAAGTCATTTTTTTGGCTGCTTGCCGACGGGCAATCCTATTTTTTTACTCTATAACAACATAACGTTCTGTGCTTTAATCAAACAGCGGTTTGTCAATCGAGATTCCGCTCACACATCCTCCCGGTAAAACACATTTAGAGGGATCAGTGTTTTTCGTTGGTAATGCTTGAGTGACTTCCGGGATGTCGTACACGTAAACATTTCTCGTCAGCGCACTGGTATGTGTCACGACTGTCTTCTCCAGTGAAACGAAGGGTAAAACTGACACTACGACAGCCAAAGTATATATTTTTGTATTGAAGACTATGATTTTAGAAGTTACAGACTGGAATTACAAGCTACTGTACTCTGCTCATCAAGATTCACATTTTGTAATCTTGTTCTTACCTTTATTAAATTGCTAACGTTATTTCCCAACCCAGGGGGAAAAAAAAAAAATAAAAAAAAAAAAATAAGAATACTACAGCAATAGTCTCGGATCCATATCCTTGCTATATGGCCTTAATTATACGATTGAATACTGATGAAAAAAAAAAATCTAAATGCTGATGTTTGCTCGTACAGGTCTATGCAACCGGCAGGGCAAAGCAACATTATTTATTTATTTATTGCAACCGGCAGGGCCAAAGCAAATTGGCCGTCCCGTTATATATAATATATATATTATATATATATATATATATATATATATATATATATATATATATATATACACACACACACACACACACACACACACACACACACACAGTACTGTGCAAAAGTTTTAGGCAGGTGTGAAAAAATGCTGTAAAGTAAGAATGCTTTCAAAAATAGACATGTTAATAGATTATATTTATCAATTAACTAAATGTAAAGTGAGTGAACAGAGGAAAAATCTAAATCAAATCCATATTTGGTGTGACCACCCTTTGCCTTCAAAACAGCATCAGGTCTTCTAGGTACACTTACACAAAGTCACGGATTTTGTAGGCATATAGTCAGGTGTATGATTAAACAATTATACCAAACAGGTGCTAAAGAGTCATCAATTCAATAAGTAGGTTGAAACACAGTCATTAACTGAAACAGAAACAGCTGTGTAGGAGAAATAAAACTGGGTGAGGAACAGCCAAACTCAGCTAACAAGGTGAAGTTGCTGAAGACAGTTTACTGTCAAAAGTCATACACCATGGCAAGACTGAGCACAGCAACAAGACACAAGGTAGTTATACTACATCAGCAAGGTCTCTCCCAGGCAAAAATTTCAAGGCAGACAGGGGTTTCCAGATGTGCTGTCCAAGCTCTTTTGAAGAAGCACAAAGAAACGGGCAACGTTGAGGACCGTAGACGCAGTGGTCGGCCAAGGAAACTTACTGCAGCAAAGGAAAGACACATAATGCTTACTTCCCTTCGCAATCGGAAGATGTCCAGCAATGCCATCAGCTCAGAATTGGCAGAAAACAGTGGCACCCTGGTACACCCATCTACTGTCCGGAGAAGTCTGGTCAGAAGTGTCCTTCATGGAAGACTTGCGGCCAAAAAGCCATACCTCCAACATGGAAACAAGGCCAAGCGACTCATCTATGCACGAAAATACAGGAACTGGGGTGCAGAGAAATGGCAGCAGGTGCTCCTGACTGATGAGTCACAATTTGAAATATTTGGCTGTAGCAGAAGGGCTGGACAGCGGTACACGAATGAGTGTCTGCAGGCAACAGTGAAGCATGGTGGAGGTTCCTTGCAAGTTTGGAGCTGCATTTCTGCAAATGGAGTTGGGGATTTGGTCAGAATTAATGGTCTCCTCAATGCTGAGAAGTACAGGCATATACTTATCCATCATGCAATACCATCAGAGAGGCATCTGATTGGCCCCAAATTTATTCTGCAGCATGACAACGACCCCAAACATACAGCAAAAGTCATTAAGAACTATCTTCAGCGTAAAGAAGAACAAGGAGTCCTGGAAGTGATGGTATGGCCCCCACAGAGCCCTGATCTCAACATCATCGAGTCTGTCTGGGATTACATGAAGAGAGAGAAGCAACTGAGGCTGCCTAAATCCACAGAAGAACTGTGGTTAGTTCTCCAAGATGTTTGGGCCAACCTACCTGCCGAGTTCCTTCAAAAACTGTGTGCAAGTGTACCTTGAAGAATTGATGCTGTTTTGAAGGCAAAGGGTGGTCACACCAAATATTGATTTGATGTAGATTTTTCTTCTGTTCACTCACTTTGCATTTTGTTAATTGATAAATATAAACTATTAACATGTCTATTTTTGAAAGCATTCTTACTTTACAGCATTTTTTCACACCTGCCTAAAACTTTTGCACAGTACTGTGTATGTGTATGTGTGTGTGTGTGTGTGTGTATATATATATATATATATATATATATATATATATATATATATATATATATATTATACACACATACACACACACACACACACACACACACAGTACCAGTCAAAAGTTTCAGTACACTTGCTGGAAACTGGGTTTATTTCATAATTGACAAGTTTCAGCATGAAATCACCCGACATGTCTTTCCAGCTCTTCTGTAGCAATTCCCAGAGATGTAGGGCACTTGTGGGTAGCTTTGCTTTGACTCTTCTGTCCAGTTCGTCCCATACAAGTTCTATGGGATTGAGGTCTGGAGACTGGGCAGGCCAGGTCATTAGATTGAGTTGTTCTTTATTTTCCTTTTTCGCCAGACAGTTCTTGCACAACTTTGAAGTGTGTTTCGGGTCACTATCTTGCTGAAGAACAAAGGACTGCCCAACTAGCCATAATCCTGATGGAATGGCATGCCTCTGAAGTATGCTATGATAGCCATGCTGGTTGAGCTTACCATGGACTTGGTAAAGATCACCAACTCTGTCACCAGCAAAGCAACCCCAGACCATGACACTGCCTCCTCCATGCTTGACAGTTGGAACCACACATGCAGAACTCATGCGCTCACCATCTCTGCATCTTACAAATACTCGGCGGTTAGACCCAAATATTTCAAATTTTGACTCATCGGTCCATAAGACTGACTTCCACTCCTCAAACGTCCAGTTTCTGTGTTTTTTGGCTCAGGCAAGTCTCTTCCTCTTATTCTTCCAGTTAGGCCAGCTTCACGCAATCTCCTCTGAACAGTTGATGTTGAAACATCTGTACTTCTAGTAGCATTTAGCTGAGCTTGTATTTCAGGGGCAGTTAATCGCCGGTTTCACAGACTTGAGACTCAAATGAATTTGTTCTCCGATTCTGAGGTCACCGTTGGCCTGCCTGAACTTGTTCGGTCCTCATGAGTGCCAGTTTCTTCAAATCATTTGATTGTCTTGACCACAGCAGTTAGACACTTGCAAAGTTCTTGCAACTTGTCTTAAAGATTGGCCTTCATTTCTTCAAGTAATTACAGACTGTCTTTTTTCTTTGCTTAACTGAACGTATTTTGCCATGTTCTGCTCCCTTACATTCAGGAATGACAAACCTGTGCCTATGCTACCTATATTTATAGTTATCATGGACCCTCACCTGTTAACAATAATTGGTGACAAAAGGTTAATTAGGTAACATGCGAGTTAACTCACAGAATATCTAACAAAGACACTTTTATACTTAGGCCAGTGTTCTAACACTGTGTTATACACATTTCAGACTTTTAACTGACTTGGGCTTCAGACTGAAATCCCCTTGCTTTGGGTGACCATTTCATTGAAATTGACAAGATTTACATTTTCATTTAAAAATTTAATTTTTGAATGCAATTCACTTATGATTATCAACTTATATAAGTACATGTATCATATAATTAAATATTAAGTGTTTATAAGCACAGATAATCATGAAAAACCTGGTTTCAAGCAGGTGTACTCAAACTTTTGAGTGTGTGTGTGTGTGTGTGTGTGTGTGTGTGTATATATGTATATATATATATATATATATATATATATATATATATATATATATATATATATATATATAAATAAGGAACCAAGATTTCAATTAACATATGCAATTGAAGCAAAACAAACTTTGTTGACACTTTTTTTTTGGGGGGGGGGGTTGATGTGTTCAATGAATAGGATATAGCTAGAATACTGGAATAGAATACATACCATAAATAGGTACTGTACTTGTAATTCTACTTTTAGTCACAATCTCATTGTTATTATTATTGCTAGTAGTGACAAATACTGTAATGAAAGAAAATCACAGAATAAAACAGTACTAATATTATTAATAATTTAGCTAATGCCTTTAACCAAGGTGACTTCCTTAACTTACTCCAGCAGCTTATATTGTTCATTTTGGATTGTCCTTTTACTATAGCAAACAAAAGGCTATTAAAAGGGTTATTATAGCGACAGTGTACTGTATTTAGTATTTGACTTATATGCTTAATACACTACACTTGCACATTTTAATATATAATTTGCACATTTGTTATTTTTCACCATCCATAGTATTCAACATTTAACAAAGGGGTATAAAGAAGTTTGATTCAGAATCCAATATTACCCCTTACAAAAAAAATAACATACTGCAACTATACTTGTGCCAGAATTGTCTGGTTTTAGTATACTATTGGTACCATTATTCTATCCTGTTTTGGTACAAGTATACTTGCAGTATACAACTTTGTATATTCTTTTTGTAAATAATGCAATGTAGTTCTTAAATATTGGACATTTCTTAGATTGTATCTTACTTCTCGTTTGCATACCTGCATTGTCTCTTGCTAGATATGCACCTCCAGATTCTGACAAATACTTTTAGAAAACCAGGAGCAACTTCTGCTCTGGATCAAAAAGCTGTAATGCTCTGCGGCTGCCCGCCTAAATGTGGATAACCATCAAAAAACTAGTAGAAACTAACTAAAACACAAGTCAGGGAAAACCAAATGGAAATCTGGAAAAAGTATGGATTTTTGATGTTGAAAAAGTGTATGAACCCTGAGATACTGTACCTATATTGAGTAAGAAACTAAATGAGGTCAGTGGCAGCTGTCTGGGACACACTTGCTGGGCTGGACACCTTATAGGGCCATTGTACAAAATCCCTGGTAGGCCCACTACGTGATGTATGTATGGGTACTCTAGTTAGATTACATAGAAGCAACCTAACAATAGTAAATCATCACCCCAGTACTACTGGATTATGAATAGTATTTGACTGTACTGGAGTTTTAAAATAATGTTATTCACTCACATGTCCAGTAGTAAGCTTTGTGTCAAAAAGCAACAAAAGCCACTTTTTTTGTTTTTTTTCCTCCAGAGTGATAGACAACCGATAGACCAAGATAAGCTGAGAAGGCCTGAGCCAGCAGACTTTGCTCTATTGAACCAGACTGCACTGAATGCTGGCACAGGCAACAAGTACAGTACAGTAGAACTTGCTTTTACCAACATAAGAACATAAGAAAGTTTACAAACGAGAGGAGGCCATTCGGCCCATCTTGCTCGTTTGGTTGTTAGTAGCTTATTGATCCCAAAATCTCATCAAGCAGCTTCTTGAAGGATCCCAGGGTGTCAGCTTCAACAACATTACTGGGGAGTTGATTCCAGACCCTCACAATTCTCTGTGTAAAAAAGTGCCTCCTATTTTCTGTTCTGAATGCCTCTTTGTTTAAACTCCATTTGTGACCCCTGGTCCTTGTTTCTTTTTTCAGGCTGAAAAAGTCCCTTGGATCAACACTGTCAATACCTTTTAGAATTTTGAATGCTTGAATTAGGTCGCCGCGTAGTCTTCTTTGTTCAAGACTGAACAGATTCAATTCTTTTAGCCTGTCTGCATATGACATGCCTTTTAAGCCCGGAATAATTCTGGTCGCTCTTCTTTGCACTCTTTCTAGAGCAGCAATATCTTTTTTATAGTGAGGTGACCAGAACTGCACACAATATTCAAGATGAGGTCTTACTAGTGCATTGTACAGTTTTAACATTACTTCCCTTGATTTAAATTCAACACTTTTCACAATGTATCCGAGCATCTTGTTAGCCTTTTTTATAGCTTCCCCACATTGTCTAGATGAAGACACAGATCCAAGAAAAGTTCTCTTTTATAAGCCTATTTTGATATGCTATTTTCAGGCAACACACTTTTAAAAATATTTATTTTACAAAAATATAACAAAAAACGTTGTCAAGTAAAAAAAAAAAATACATATAAAATAGCAAAAATTGTATGCTCCCTGAAAACAATATTTGAAAGCAAAAGGTTAACACAAGCAAATGGCAGAAGCAGCCTTGTATGTTATGTGCTTGTGGTAACAGTTTAAATGACCTGTATTTGTTCATGCCACTGTAGGTCACACTCAAAGCTTGTTCCTTTTTCATTTTTTAAGTTTACATAAGAGCATGAACCACAAAGTGCCATCGCGTAGGTATAGTAATTAGAAAAGAAAAAATAACATAAATTAGGCATCATAAATATTTGCTCCATGAATCACTGTCTAAACGGTGGTATAATGCACATTGCATAATAGGTGAGGCTACACAATAACATGCATTAGAAGGCATGCAGACAAATGCATATTCTACAACAATAAATTGTATAAAACAAGTAAAACGCATTGGGCCGAGTACAACCCCTATGGCAACAATTATGGGAACGATTGAAAATCTAAAATTAACCAGTTTTATACACATCTGTCCATTGTCTTGTAACAGAATGAAAGTGCAGGTTGCAGCAACGCACTTTACTTTTATCACTAAAAACCGATATTAAAACATTTCACGTGCTTTGTTTTTGTACCGTGGCACCTTCATGCACTTGTGGAAAAGTACCATAATCAGAAATTACATCATACAACAACGTACTGTACATTAGTAACCGAATGAAAATATAACTCATCTCATATCTCAAATAAACTCGTGAATCCCTACAATTAGAAAACAACGGAAATGCATCAACTTATGTTCTTGCGGTTAATATGTATTTCTAATTTAACCCATTATATATATATATATATATATATATATATATATATATATATATATATATATATATATATAGGATATATTGTTTAATTTGTAGCATTGCGTCAAAACGGACTCAAACGCAAGCCTTGCCAGACATCCAACCAGATACGATTACGTTTCTAAGGCTAATTTTACAGAGAAATATACAAAACCATAAAACATTTCCGTATTCAATTTTAAGATATTATTCGTTAAAAATAAATCAAACCACAAAAGCATAGCTTTACCAATGCGATTTTGTAGAAAATGCACTGCTCCTTTAATGAGCGACATTCTGTGACAACAAAATGGAGGGAAAACGTCATATATTCAAATAACAAGCTTACCGAAAAAAATATAAAAGTAAATACTTTAAATTTAGTTACATGTTGAAATACATTTTTTAGTAAATTAGCGAAAACCATACAAGTCCATTTTTCAGTTTTGGCGAAATAGGAAATACTACTATTTTATTTTGTTTTAATACCTTATGACCACCACTAATAAATATTGCGCTCTCTCTCTCTCGCTCTCTGTCTCTCTCTCTCTCTCTCTCTCTCTCTCTCTCTCTCTCTCTCTCTCTCTCTCTCTCTATATATATATATATATATATATATATATATATATATATATATATATATATATAGCTGGCATATTTATTCTTTCGCCACAAAGCACAAGGGTTAAACTATTTTGTTAACAACAAAACAAATACAAAGAGACCAAAAACTACTTATCGACACACTGTACCGACACACTGTAACACATGGAAACGCTCATGATGTTAGGAAGCTTAAATAGTTAATAACAAAATCCCAAAACTGCGAAATACACCACGCGCAGGACGTGTGTATGAAAACAACCGCAGCTAACATACCAAAATAAGTATTACATAAACTACATGCACTTTTTTCTAGTTTCAGTTTTGAGAAAAATAAGGCCGTTAAACTCAACATTACTAGTACTACAAGGCTAACAAGATAACAAATGTTGTAAATAATAATTAAAATGCTTTAAATATGCCCAAGTACAGTCTATGCGCTAGGTACAAAGCTGTGTACTTACCTTGTTTACACGTAGAAATCAGGTGAACAAATTATTATTTAAAATAATAATAATACGTTTAAAAAAAACGGCACTACTACGTTCCTCCCTTACAGTGAGCCCCTACTGGCAACGATGGCGCGAAGTATTCTGATTGGCTCTTAATAAATTATTAAAAAATTATGTGCTTATATGATTGGTCATATTGAGATTATACACCATTGTGGATTGATGACGATAGCGTCTCCCGCCCACTGTTACTTGCGTTGCTGTTGATTTCTTTTATGAGTGACACAAAATGGACGCAAAGAGTTGACCGGTTTCTAAAACAGGATAACACCCACCCAAAATCTGCTTCTGTTTATGCTAATTAACCTATAGCACCAGCTTTTAAAATGTAGAGCGTTTGGATAGGAATGCTTGATACAAAGTGCGTGCGTTTAGTATTACACAGCTTTGAGCATTGCTAGACAAGAGAGTCGATGCCAAAAACCAGGGGCATAATTAGTACTGCGAGCTTTTTATGGTTATTCTAACAACCTCAGTGTACAACAAAAATAAACTGCTGCTCGACCGAATTGCATGGGAACAGGAGGGATTACATACATGCACTTATTTTAACCCCATGGCAAACGCAAAGTCCAGCAAACACCTTTGCTAAATATATATTTTTGACAGTAGTTCTCGAACTGTACGTAGTTACAAAAACATTTGAGAGTGACTTAGTTGATTTTGAATTTAAAAAAAAGTCTCGTTCTTTTACTATTGAAATATATCTAACTGGTCATGAAGGGTATTAAAAGTCGATTTCAGTTTAAAACCCAGTAAGGACTTTATTTTTATTTACTTATTTTTTCAGAGCATTACAGAACCAAGGTATCCACTTGGGTTGCATCAACCAATTATTTTGAGTCTCTGGGATAACCGTAATGGATGGTGATGTAATCCAGGGTGAGTCACTACCATTAGGGTGCCTTTTGCACCTTCTAAAAACATTGAAAAGCAACATGCATTTTTTTTTTCAATAAATGTTTCTTATTAGAAAAATATACCAAAACACCTTTGCTGAGCTTAAAAGAAAACATGCGAGTAAAAAGCAAAAAATCCCTGTCTAAAATATATTTTGCGTCAACCATGTGACATAAGCAGTAATTTGACAAAGTGTTCAAGCTGTTTAAATGTCAAGAAATGCAGTTCTTGAAACAAAATAACTTGTCAAAGGACTCACTTTTTATTTAAATACTATTGCAGAATCCACAAACTGCACTTTGAAGCACTACATTTGTATAGAAAAGTTTTAGATAGCAGTATCATTTCCACAATAATATTTGGGATGGATCATTCTCTTCCCTTTTGTCAATCAACAAAATTATAAAACATAAAATAAGATATTCTGGAGTAATATATTTGCAAGTAACATAGTTGACATCAGATTAACAGTAGATAAAAGTAACATAATTGAAGGGACAATCAGTGCAATGGCTATTCATTTTTAACATGTGTTCACATAAACAGTATAAAGCTTTCGTAATCACAAATGTCACTGTGATACCATTAGACACTTTTTGCCTTTAGATGAGTTGCAGCAAACATAATTGTGTCTTAACTTGTTGTTGAATCTGAGGAATTAAGCTAAACAATTATATTCATTAATAGGGGAATTATTGTTTACTTAGTCCAATAAAAGGTATCACCTCTCCTTCTCGTTGCCTAATAAATTATTATAAAAATTCAAATACATGCTGTATGCATTTTCTCATACTGTAGCCTAACCAATGGGGTCTTGAGAGGCTTAAACCTCCCCAAAATGTACCTTAGCCTCCCATACAGCCCCCAAAACAAAACTGCTAAGTCAGACTTCTCTTTTACCGAAAGTGAAGCCATATTGCCTAACACTAACCTAAGCAAGCACAGAGAGGGCCAGCTTTTCACATGTGAAAATATATTGACACACCTCTACCTCACCTTAGACATGCTTGCAGGTGTTTTCATGTCTATTCCTTCTTCATGATAAGGTCACATGCTATAGATCATGTGATCTGTAGGATAATCCACTGTTTTGCAGGGGGAGTAACAGGGTTGATAGTGCATTTATGGACAGCATTAATTAAATATCTTAATTTATGTTAATTAATATTTATTGATTGTGTAAATATATAGTTGAGAAACAATGAACTGAGTTGAAATTGAAATTGTATAAATTTATTAGCATTTAGTGGGTTTTTTCCTAAAAGAATTAAGAAAAAAGATGAATAGGGACATTGCTAAACGCACCATTTCACTTAAAAAAATAAGCATGATTTTCACTTAATTCTTTATAGTGTATTTTGTCTAGAGCTTGCAAATATGAATCACAATACTTTATTATGCATCAATTAGTATCAGTAAAATCAGTTTTACCAAAATAAGGCCTTGGGACACAAAATGGCAGACAACATTAGGTTGCTATCATAACCCTAGTTCCTTGAAATAGAAATGTAACCATTACGAATGGGATATATCTCTTATAGTCCAAATTACCTGAGCACTTATATCAAAGCTGCTCCTTTATGAGCCCCATGTGCGTCAGACATCATCTCCACCCCCAGGATATAAATACAAGTGACGCAAAAGAGGCTCGCCGCCATTTTCTTTTCAGGCCTGCTGTGTTGGAGTGAAAGCAGTGACCTTGAAGATTAATTGTTGCATTTCTATATCAGGGAACCAGGGTTATGATAATAACCTAATGTTCCCTTTTAAGTATGAAATGTAACCATTACCGAAACAGTTACAGATGTGCCAAAAAGGAAGATAAACTGTCTTTAGCATTGTGGCCGAGAACCGATAAGTGTTCACGGCATATAGTCCACAGTACAGTGAGGGAGAGCCCTCATGCAGTGTATATGCTGCACAGTAACACCGAGTAACCTCAGCATTTAACACCAGAAGTCCAAAGAGGTGTGCGGCTAACTACACAAGAACTTAAAGTGGAACGTAATAAAAATGTGCTAAAGAGTAGAATGAGTGGCTGCTCTTAACATTCTGGTCTCAAATCATTTAGTCGGTAGAATCTGGTAATAGTTTGAGGTGTGGCACGTACTGCAGTGTTACAAATGCCTGCGACAGATGTGCCCTGGAATAACACCCAAGAGGGTTAGGGTTAGGGTTAGGGTTAAATAAAATGGGCCTTGGACCTGCGGCCGCAAACCCTAGGACTGCTGGCTTGCAGGGGCTTGCGCCTGTGGCTGCTGCTGGGGAGCAGGGAGCTGGTAATTGTGGTATCCTCCGTGCTGCGCACCCTGAAAGCGGTTTTGCACATTAGCCCTAGCAGGGGCTGTATGAGCCTGCGCCTGCTTCTGGAGCTGATGGTACCTGTTTCACCATTGCTTTGCCAGTTCATAGGCTGGGGGCTTCTGCTGGGAGGACGTGTTGACAACTCCTTGGAAGTTTCTGTTTGGCGAGAGCGCTTTAGCATCTCATCCACTGGTGAGCAAACATAACAGGGTGTTCCGGGTACATCAGCAATGACATCTTGTATTTGTCAGGTACTCCTGATTAAGCTTAACCAGTGGGATGAGGGCATGTGGTCAGTGGATACAGCCTTAATGGCTGGTATGTGCCTTGCAAGGCACTGTGTGTGTGTGTGTGTGTGTGTGTGTGTGTGTGTGTGTGTGTGTATATATATATATATATATATATATATATATATATATATATATATATATATATATATCATAGATAGCTGCCCTTTTATATAGATATAATATAATATATATATATATATATATATATATATATATATATATATATATATATATATATATATATATATATATATATATATATAGAGAGTGGCAGAGCGGAGCATGATGAGAGATACTGTTTTGGCCAGTGGCACCTATGTAAATATTTTCAGACACTGTAACTAAATGCAAATAGTTGTGTAAATGCTGTATTGGCTTGCCCTGTTTCCCCTGTACCTGTTCCATGTGATTTTGGTGAATCTTAACACACACCCCTTGTGCTTCCTTGTGTGTCTGGTTTGATTTCTGTCTCTACTAACAAAGAGCTTCTAAACTTGAAATTGGGTTCCTGTCTCTTCATCCTGAACCATGCATATCTCTCTCTCTCTCTCTCTCTCTCTCTCTCTCTCTCTCTATATATATATATATATATACATATACACACACTCACACAAAAACACTACTGTGCAAAAGTCTTAAACATGTTGCATTTTTCTACTCTGATCCATTATGAGTATCAACAATTTACTCAAAAAGTCTCCACTAGTGTTTTCTACTATTATAACAACCTTGCCTTGCATAAAGAAGGAAAAACCTTGAGTGAAATAGCTTGCATGACTCAATTTTCATAGTGTGGTATCCAAAAGCAGAATCTACAGAGAAACATCATCTGTAATTGACAAACCCAGGACTGGAAGACCCATAAAGCTGTCTAACAAGGATGAGTAATACTTGAACAGAACTGGCAGAAGGCACAAGGGTCATTGTCTATCCATCAACAGTGCAAAGCACCTTTGACCATTGTTCCATAGTCCAATTTCTGTGTTCTTCCGATATTTGCCCCTTTCTTAACAGAGGTATTCTTACTGCAACACATCCTTTTCTGATTTCAAGAGTTACCTTCTGTGACAAGGTAGCTGAGTGGATGTAGGTGCAGCGGTGATGCATTTTTACATGCTTGTTTGTTTGTTTTTTTCTAAAACTACACATTTGGGATCTATATAGTGAATGGATGTGAATAGTGTGGACAATTTATGGAAATTAGTTTAATAGCTACACTAATTTTTAACCAACCATTCCTTAAAACAGTTCTTAATTTTGTGAAAAGGTGTCCAGTGCCAGTTCTTCTGTACTGCAAGACAGAGTTACACCCTTTATTGTGTTTTTTTTTTTCCAGATTTGTTTAAGTTTCTTACATCTGCTGTTTTTGTTTTATAGACTATTTTCACTTTTCAGTAATGGGACCCATCTGCTGTCCATAGAAAACTATGGGTCAAGCAGTCATTACCTTCAATACAGGACATAATCTCACAGTTAACTGGCAGGATAAATGTGCTTCACAAGAGTCAAATTGAAAATTAAGCTTGGAAAATAAAAGAGAAATACAGCAATACAAAAAGGAACTGCTAATGTTGTTTTGCTTTGAGAGGAAATATGTGTAAACATGTTTTAGCATGTTTTAACCCCCTTAAGGAAGCTAAGAGTTTTGTGTGTTGCGGATGTGTTTGCAAACAAAAAGAAAAACTATTTGAAAAAAATTCAGTGTTACTGGTGTATTTACAGTGAGTTGTTTACTACTGGTACTGTTGTATTACTATTATGTTTCCTTTAATATAACTAGTGTAAACCACCCAAGAGTCCAGTCCAGGGATAAATAATAAAACACATTTGCTTGAAATTATATATATATATATATATATATATATATATATATATATATATATATATATATATATATATATATATATATATAAATAATCATCGCTTAAGCATTTGTCCATCCATACCATAACATGTAACTTGACCTGCACATTTTTACACAGACGATACTCAAATCTATATTAATTCTAAACCTGATATCAGTGTAGTTGTCTCTGCCTTAACTGCCTGTATCTCTGATATAAAAAGTTGGATGTCGCAACATGTTTTACACCTTAACTGTGGCAAGACTGAGGTAATGCTGTTAGGTACTCCCCGCCAGCTAAGTAAAACCAGTACTTTAAATCTGTCTGTTGATGGAACCATGCTTGAGTTCAGATCTAAGATGAAAAATTTGGGTGTGATTTTCGATCCTGAGTTAACTTTTAACTCGCATGTACTGAATACTGACAAGGTTTCTTTTTTTCACCTTAGAAATATTGCCAGACTGCATCCCATGCTTTCTCTTTTTCTTTCTCCATGCTTATCAGGTTTAGAATTGATTTTAAAATTTTATTGCTGACATATAAGGCTGTTCATGGGCTAGCGCAGACTTCTGTCAGATCTTTTACCTTTTTACACTCCCACTCGCAACCTTTGCTCTGCTAATCTCAGACTGCTGCATGTCCCGCCAGCTCACCTGTGCTCTATGGGCGACAAGGCCTTCTGTTGCTATGCCTCCAAATTATGAAACTCTATTCCACTAGAGATCAGAGACTCTGCTTCTTTGTGTGTTTTTAAAGTTAATTTAAAGACTTATTTTTTTAGAAAGGCGTTTTTATGATTGTTTTATCTCCTGTGTTTCTTTTATGCATAATCTGTTTATTTATTGCTGTACTATTAATTGAAGTGCTCTGAGGTGACTGCTTTTAATGGGCACTATACAAAATAAAGTTCATTATTATTATTATTATTGCATATTGAATATAATGATTTAATGTTAAATATGTTCCAGGTTGCAGGCCGTGTTCATCTTCTATTGCATTGTGACACATTCCTGCCATGTTTTTCATGTATCTAGATGTAACAGGGCGTAGGCTGGATGCAAACTGGAGATCCCACATGCTGCAATAGAGTGTCTTAAAGAGAAAGTATCGGGGTTACGACAAAGATAGTGTTAAATGCGTTGTGTTGCTAGAACTGTTTAAGTAACGTACCTGTAATTTTTATTTCCATCGTTAACATCGTGACAACTTTTTACACATAACTTTAAAGTCTGTTTCAAAGCTCATTTCAAAATGTCCGCTGTAGTGCACTGGGTTTCTAAATCACTTCAGGAAGTGCTCTGGCTTTTCTGTTCTGTGCCACATCATAGCCCATTATTGCTGTGTTACCTGTTTGACAATGTGGGCAATAATCCTTACACTACTTGTAGCAACAGTGTGCTAGTTCACTGCATAGTTCACACACCCTAGTCTCGTATCTTGTAAATAACTTTGTGATTGTGGTCCACTATGAAAGTCGCTATATAAAAATAATTATTACTACTATTACTAATATACAGGCCATAAAATTAAATAATTATTTTCCTATGAGTATTAATCTACATGAATTCCCCATCTGTTGGTAAGATAGCTGTAACTGCAGTATAATTTATATGCAAAGTATGCCCTCTAGTTTTAACATTGCACACTTCATGACAGTCAAGTACTGTACTTTCAACATTTAACCCATTCTTCATTTAACTCAAAGTGCATCCTTCACATTGGTTTAAGTACTCTTTTTTTCTCTAGTCCTCATCTGTACAATAAGCCAAATTATCCACAAACAGTAATAGCCGATTCAGACACATACGAAAATGTACAGCTGTATTACCTGCATTACATTGCTGAGAGTAGCGTTTTCCTGCAAAAGTGACTTTTATTAAAAACACTGGAAACTGACCCTCTGCTTCTTTACACAAATTATATATGTGCAACAAAACAGTCATATTATTTTGTGTGCAAATAATTTTGAATATGACTTCTTTATATACAGCAGCAAATTGTACAAAGGCACTGTAGGTGAGTAGACCTTGGTGCAAACAAAACATATATAGAAAGGGTTAACAATAATTATAGGATTCTGTTATGTTCACTGCTTTTGCCCACCTGCATTTAGTATTGTCTAAAATGTCACCTGGTTCTTGGAAACCTGAGCCAAGGTTATTATTAAACACTTTGATCCAGAGAATTCTAGGTGGTTTAAGTAATGTAATGGTTCATATATAGCTACGGACAAAAGTTTCGCATCACCCTGTAGAATGAACTAATTTTGCTTTGTAAAGTCGAATGAAACCTGCTGAATAATGTTACATTAACATATTGAATTCCATGCTGCTTTATAGTTTTCCATATACCTAATGCAAAACTGACAAATTTAAAAATGTGACATTTCTAAATCTAACATGAAATACTGTACTACTATTATGGATTCCAGTAGACTTATGCAATATCATTTTATAGTTTCTTTGATTTAATCGCAGTACTAATCAAATAATCTGTGTTTTTAAATTTGGTAGGTGGGATATGAATGACAGAACTTGACCTTTATCCAAAATTCAGAAAGCGTTCAGTCATATTCACTAGGAGGCTGTTATAAAATCAATCTTCCCAAATAAGAAAAAAAAAAACAGTTGATTGCCAGAGAAACAGATGTCTTCTGCTACCTACTCATTAGGGGCTCAGCATAACAGTCTAATTACATAGGGCTATACCAAGGAATCCCAATGCTAAACACACCAGTGATAAGACCATATGTCTAAAGTACAGACCAAGCTGCATTATCTTTATATAAAAGGACATCTGTGGCATTGGAGGAATAATAGGGTTGCTATATGGCATGAAATATTAGCTTCAAATGTTCTACTGATTAAAGAATCCTCCTCCAGCATAAAATTGAAAATAATGGGCAACTGAAAACTGATTGAATGGTTCCTTCAGGTAATTTGTGACAGCAAAGCCTGCTGTACAGAATTGCCCTCAATCATCATTTGTCTTTCTTATTAAACACCTGTAATTTGTACAGTTTTGAATATGGAGTCAACAGTCAATCCTACATCAAAGCCTATCAGATCTAAAACGCAAACATACAGCTTTTTAGATAATACTGAATAACTGTCAATGATGCCATTCACATAGCAAATCCATCAGTTATGTGAGGGCTAGCCCAGTTCCACAGAACATGTTACATATTGCAGGGGATTTAAATTTTGTTGTTCAATCACAAGGCTCACTTACCTATGAAATGTCTAGACCATTTATAAATTTAAGCAGGTGCAAGTCTCCATGAGGAAATGCAATCTATGAGTGAAAGGGTAAATACCTTTTTACGTAGTGCAGATGTCTGCATGCACTACACAGGGGTGTTTTCAGTATACTGTAAATACCTATCAAACTTGCATCCCACCCAGTTGCTACAGTTTTTGTTCTCTCAGAATTCCTCACAGAACCTTTGCCCACTAAATAGAAATGATGTTACGTACGTTCGTAAAACCAAGGCACAAACATATGAACATTAAATTGTGTGTTTCTATAATACACGTTACTTACTGTTACTACATTGTATAATCTATTATATTGGTGTTATTTAGATTAAAAATAGTGTGAATTATAATGAACTTACCTGTTTAGCAGTCTTATCTGCCTATCAGATAGGACCAGTTCCAAATTGGAGGAGCTCAGATTTCAAGCAAATACAATAAATACTTCCGGAGACACAGACCAGTCAGATAGACCAGTGCTCCTCAGAAGCCTTTGAGTTCTCAAAACCTTGTATTGGTTCATTGTCCTTTAGCAACTGAGGCAATCAAAGGTTTAAGAAAACATGATTTTATGCAACAGATTATAAACACATTTTAGTATTTGCAAAGTTTAGAATGTTTATTTTGGTAACTGTTGTATAGCCTAAAATAATTCAAATAATCACTCAAATGTATGGATAAGCAGTTCTACAAGATTTTTTACTCTCACTCTAAATAGACTTTGGTTTAAGTTGCAAGTACAAATCTAAAATGTCTCACCATTGTTTGTCAATTTAAGTTCTAAATAAATTAAATGTCAAAAGCCAACCTATTGCAAGTGCCCAGGAAATTATTACACACTGAAGGCGATAGTATTCTATTGCTGTGCATCTTAACTTTGGAACTTTTGTTTTGGTTGACCATGGGGTTAAAAGTCAAACCTCAGAGAAGCTGCTATTTCTTTTCTGCTAATTAAATACAATGAGTAACTGAATAAACATTTTCTTTTTACAGTCAGAAGAGTAACCTACAACAAGCCTGTCTGTTTTAAATTTGAAATTAACCAATCAGGATGCAGTGATTACATTTGCATTTCAACTGAGGTAGTATTGTTTGAAAAAAGTGCTAGTTGCGGCTATGTTTCTTGTGCCTTCCTTCCTGTCTCTCAGCTGCTAAACGCACAGCTTGCATCTCAGTTTTCAGTTTCCGCAGATGTTAGATTCAAGCTGCAGATTCATTAATTCTTCACATTTAGGTTATAATAAAATATTAATCCTTGGTAACTTTCTACTACATTCTGTCCTTGGTTTTGCTTTCTATGGCCGGTTTGTTTACATTCTTTAAAGATATTTCAGATACAGGCACACAAGTTTCCTCCCCTGCTTCAGGGTGATGGCTGTGATCTGGCCTCAAGATGATGCATTTTGACTATTTCGTTGTTAAAACCTATTCTATTAAATTTCCTCTGTTGATAGTGTCATTAATAACAAGGTATTTGTAGATGGGACTGTGATAAAAGCAGAGTTTTTTTTTTTTTTTTTTTTTTGCCCTGTGGAAGTGTGAAAGTCCTGCCAGTGCACATGTGTATGTGTTGGTGGGGGAAAATGTTGGGTTGACAGGGAGGGAGGTACATTTCTTCCTGTCAAAACAAATGGGAATGTGGCTGGAGCTGACAACTGAATGTGTGTTCCTTGCTGTCCTGTCTGTTTACGTGAGTGTTTTGTGCGAACCTTTGTTTTGGCCCTTGTACCATTTTATTTTGTTAATGTGTTTTGTTCTGTGTAGTGTTTTGTTTATTTGTTGTCATTAATTGTGCACATGAGCACTTGAAATGGCAACTTCTGTACTGTGGTGTCAACTATTCTAGACCGTTGTCAATTTTCTTTAAAAATAAAAATGAGCAGTGTGCTATTACAAAGAATGATGACAAATGATCATTACAGTTGTTGAATAAAATGTTTGCATGAAAACTATTGTGTACAGTACATCACCTGAGAAAAACAAACAATTGGCCAAGCAAACAAGGCCACAAGCTTCACCCATTCCAGCTGCATTCTCACATGGCTGGAATGGGAGCTATGGGCCAATACTAAAGCGATAGGGATTATTAACCTCATCCCTGCCAAACCAGAATAAAACAAAACAATCAGTAACAATGCAACCGAGTCCTCTGCTTAATTAGGCCTGTTCTATTACTGGGTTGCCTTTTTGCCATTTAAATATCTGAAGTCTAGACTAGCTGTAGTGAATTAACAAGTATCATTTGTAGTGTGTTAGGTATACAATTTATTTAGAAATAAAGGTTTATAGTCGCCCATCCGGGAGCATAAAAATTTAAGAAATGACATTTATATACCTTATGCCTTCAGCATCATGTTAAACCAGAATTCCCTTGACAATAATCGCCATTCACACAACACATGTCAGAAATATAAAACAAGATTTTATTTAAGAATAAAAAGGGTGCACAACTAAATTAATATTACAGAAAGGAAAGACAATTGGTTACAGATATGCATGAATAGTATACAGTTCATGGACTCCTTATTCCTATGGTGTCCCCAAATTTTGTTTTCTAGATTTTTTGAACAAAAACCTAAATAGCAGTATACAAAATGATGTGAATTACCTTTAATAAAACTCTGAACCCTTTGAACTAAACAGACATTGCCTGCTGTTATCTTCTTGTTCTACATTTTACAGTAAACAACCTATAGAGCTCATGTTTTCAACAGCTTTATAAGGTAAGACTTGGATTTTGGGGGGTCCCTCAGTGGCTCACCTGGTAAAAGCGTAGCTACGTCCATCACACAGTGCAGGTTCACCTCGCTGACATCCGCTCTCGTGTTTCTGGGTGAACCTTCGGATCAGCTGAGCTGTGTGGAGAATTGATGTGGTGAGGAGAAAAATTAATTGAATTTAAATTAAAAATAAATAAATAACTTGGATCTTGCCTTTGAAACATTGATGACAAATAAACTGAATATTCCCACGATATGAACTACATTATAGTTAGCGTATGTGCCATCACTATATTTTCCACCTCTGATCATGACTTATTGACACCACCCTTTTACAACCTTGTGGTTCACAACACATTTTACTAATACCACTGAAAGATTTTGTGTTCTAATCTACACCACTTCCATTCTATATGGAGAGATGTGCAATTTAACCAAAAAAAACCTTGTTGATCAAGGGTCAAATTGTTAGAAAAATCTATTTGCCCCCTCCCAGTTCTGCAAAACACACACACAAAAATAGAATATAACTTGTAGATTTTGGTTTTATTTAACAGTGAACACAATCAATAAATCAGTGATTAACAAGGGCGGATCTGTATTAACCATATGTAATGACCTTTCGTTAAACATTTTACCGAAGGTCGACACGTTGTACACGACTACAGGGCTTACGCCACAAGAGAGGGTAAACGTCCATCTGACAGGTTTGCATCAATTTAATTAGTAAAATCAAAACGAAAATTAACAAAATGTAATTTTTCGGGTTCACTATAAATCAAATTTTCTTATCCACAGTTTTAACAAAAGACTACATTACATAGTATACACAAACACAAGTGACCAAAGACTTTACTTCTGATTGTCACGTTAATGGTCCCCTGGGATCAAACTAAGACGTCAATTTATTTTTGTTTAAGAGGTTATTTTTTAAATTTTTTCGTGTTATTTTAGTCGTAATAAGGGGTTAATTTTATTTTCCGATTATCAATTGTGTCCTTCATAAATAATCATGTGAATTTAAGATTATATATTCGAGTGGTAACGGTTAGAAAAATAATATAAACAAACTTACCATTTTACTTTAAACATAAAAAATACTTACGTGTAGTAATAATAAAAAAATTACAAATAGTATTCATATTAGTTTATCTCGACTTCTCGTGCATCACAGGTTTGTACAGGTTTTTTTGTTTGTTTCATCTGTAGCCAGCTATTCTGAAATTATCATTACAGAAAACAGGAATTCTGGTATATTTCCTGTTTCTAAAACAAGAAATAGCTCCTCCTTTTTTCACATAAATTTGCATACATTTACTGGAAAGCAGTGTTGAAATGTCTTCCAGCTGAAGTCCCGCTGTATGATGCCTTCTTTCCCTTTTGCAGAACTGAAGGAAAATGTGAGGGAAATTTATGTATTCTAATATAATTCTATTTTTTTTTTGTATGTGCCGAGTTAATCCTGCATTCTTTCTCTCATCTCCCCTCAACTACTTAAAATAGAAGCTTCAAAAGAAACTGAGGAAGCAGTCTGCAGATCTGCTAGCCAGGGCCAGGAAGAAATTAACAAGATTGTGTTGATTAGATAAGGATGCCAGGCCAAGTGGCTCAAGAAAGTGTGTTTGTTTTTCTAAATGGTCAGACTCTGATAAAATATCTGTCTCTAGCCCAGGTGTTAATGTCCATTGAAATTTATGACTAACTCTAAGTGGGTTATAGAATGTCTCTGAATTAGCTTTGCAGTCAGCAAACCTTTAAAATGTTTGTATGAGTATACATAGCTTTCCTAAAACTTTCTAAGTACAAGATTGACACTAACATTTTGTTCATACATTTCTTAAACTAACAATACCAAACACTATACACTTTGTGATGATTGTTGTATGTCAAATTGTATTTTGATAATTGTTGGTACGATATTAAGGATTGAAAATATTTGTTTTGTGCCTTACAATGTTATTTGGAACTGTCACAAAGACGGCCGGAGTGGATGACATCAGACCAGAGCCAGGAAATAAGCAACAGAGAGAGATGGAGTCTGGTGGAGCTGAGCGAATGCTTTCACTCAGCATTTAATAAATAAACAGAACAGAAAATAAAAAAGGTTGTAACAAACAAAAATACAAGGACATGGCACATTCGCCAAAAAAAGAGACAAACAAAAAAAACAGACTAACACTACACAAAACACGGTGAGCAGATATTTTAAATGCGATTATTCTTATCACAATTATTTCCTCTGTCTCCAATCCCATTCTCCACTCACCGAACACACCACCCCAAGTATGTGAAAACACACTGCTTTTATGCAGCTGTACCGAGACTCGACTGATAATCAATCATTCAATTGGAGTCGCGGTACAACTGCACGTGAATTAATAAAGTGCAATTCCCTGTGCTCACATATTACATTTTACTTGCACGTGAAATGCTGCGCAATCCTCGTGCCTAAATACAAATATACATTTTAAACACTCGTGTTACACAGACCTGTTTATATCCCATGTACCAATGACTATACAGCAACATTAAAACACAACACGCAACATATAAAGAAAATACACACATGGGTGGGAACTTTGTCACATATACCCCTCCCTGTGCAAAGCACACATGGCCTCTAATGGCCACCTCCCCCCTTAAAAGCCCAAAAGTCCAGCACAAAGTCCTGGGCCAGGACCGGAGGCTTCAAGGGGCCCACAGGTCGAAAGGCTGTCAGTCGAAAGGCTGTCAGCAGCAATGCTGACAGCGGGGTGGCATACTCCTGCCACTCTTCTGCTGCTGGTGGCAATGCCGGCAGCTTCCCAGCTGACAGAGGAAATGCTGTCAGCAGAGACATTAATAGGCCCCAGTCTGGCTCTTCCAGCCGGGGTAGTCCTGGCAGCGGAAAGGCTGCTCCTGACCTCCCCCCTTCTTCATAGCTGGCAGCTCCCTTGGTGGGGCTTTGACCACAGCACTTCTGGCAGCAAAAATGCTGCAGTCGAAGCAGGTCTCCTGACCTCCTCCCCCTTCTTCGTGGCCGGTAGTAGTAGCTCCCCTTGGTGGGGTTCCGGCCACAGTACTTCCTGCTGCGATGCGGAGCAACAGGCAGTCCCAGGCGATGCGGAGCAACAGGCAACCCCAGGCGAAGCCACGCAGGCATCCTTGGGCGAAGTGTGGCAGGGAGTCAGGACAAGCTGGTGTGTGGGTGTTGGCCCTCTTCTCGGCCATTGCGGCCGGGTGGTTCTTCCTCGTGCTTCCCTCAGCAGCCTATGCAAGGGCTGCTGAGGACCGCCAGCATCTAGTCCTGGTCCTTCTGGTGAAGGGAGAGGCAGCTCCTGCTCCACTCCCCCTGATGGTGATGGAGGCGGAGGCAGCTCCACCTCCTCTCCTCGTGATGGTGGGGGAAGTGATACCAGCAGGTATTCACCCTCTGCTGGTGGACAGGGACCCAGTAGGCATTTACCCTCTGCTGGCGGACAGGTGGCGGAGGCAGAGGCAGCTCCTGTCAGTGGAGGTGGCGGAGGCAGAAGCAGCTCCTGCCGGTGGAGGCAGAGGCAGCTCCTGCTGCTCTGCTCCTGCCGGTGGAGGTGGTGGAGGCAGCTCCTGCTGCTCTGCTCCTGCCGGTGGAGGTGGCGGAGGCGTGTAGTCTCCTGGTGGCGGTGGTGGGAGCGGCGTGTAGTCTACCCTTGTTGCAAGGGACTGGTGCGGCTCTCCCTCACTTGCAGGGGTCTGGTGTGGCTCTCCCTCCTGCTCTGGAGACAGCGGTGGAACCTCTCCCTCTGGCGCTGGAGACGGCTCCTCTCCCTCTGGCTCTGGAGGCGAAACCAGCAGGCATTCTTCCTCTGTTGGTGGGGGAAGTGATACCAGCAGGCATTTACCCTCTGTTGGTGGACAGGGACCCAGCAAGCATTCACCCTCTGCTGGTGGAGGAGGCAGAGGCAGCTCCTGCTGCTCTGCTCCTGGTGGTGGAGGCGGCGGAGGCAGAGGCAGCTCCTGCTACTCTGCTCCTGCTGGTGGAGGTGGCGGAGGCAGAGGCAGCTCCTCCTGCCGGTGAAGGTGGCGGAGGCGTGTAGTCTCCTGGCGACGGAGGTGGAAGCGGCCTGTAGTCTCCTGGTGGTGGAGGTGGGAGCGGCATGTAGTCTACACTTGTTACGGGGACTGGTGTGGCTCTCCCTCACTTGCAGGGGACTGGTGCAGCTCTCCCTCACTTGCAGGGGTCTGGTGTCTGGTGCTATAGTTCCTCCTCCTCCTCCTCTTGCAGTCATTGCTGCCACTTTCCTCTCCTTCTCCCCATTTCTTTATTTTTTTTATAAATACGATTATTCTTATCACAATTATTTCCTCCGTCTCCTATCCCGTTCTCCACTCACCGAACACACCACCCCGAGTGGGTGAAAACATGCTGCTTTTATGCAGCTGTACCGAGACTCGACTGCTAATCAATCATTCAATTAGAGTCGCGGTACAACTGCACGTGAATTAATAAAGTGCAATTCCCTGTGCTCACATATTACATTGTTCTTGCATGTGAAGTGCTGTGCAATCCTCGTGCCCAAATACAAATATACATTTTAAACACTCGTGTTACACAGACCCGTTTATATCCCGTGTACCAATGACTATACAGCAACATTTAAACACAACATGCAACATATAGAAAATACACATGGGCGGGCACTTTGTCACAGGCACATATATGGTTAAATCTGTACAGAATAAGTTACAATTTAAAATGAACAAATAGTACTTTAGAACCAAATAGAATTTGTGTTACTCAGGCTCGGAGTAGCCACATATAAGGTATGGAGTTATTCATCTTTTTGTGAGCAACATGAATATGAAGGTTTTATAGAGACAGGAAGGAGCACAGTGGAGTTATTAATAAAAGAGACTTTTCTTAAATTACCTTTTAAAAAGATATTTGATGGACAGCCTTATCCAAGGCGTGGACAACAATTTTTTTAAGATCAAGGGCACACCTTTTTCTAAGGACAACTGCCAATGAGGTTACATTTTGGGTAAATCCCAAATGATTGGCTGGTGTCTCAGTACACCCATCTCATGCCAATTTTAAAAGACTGGAAATCAAATGATTTCTGGGTCTTGATTTTTCCAGCCATTCAAGATCTATTTTGGACCTATTCTTTGAAGAATCAGCTATATATCTGGAAGCTACAGAAGATGCCTTGAAGAAAACCTTCAACTTAAAAACTTTGATCTGCGTTGGAACTAAAAATTGAATTGACAATATCTTAAGAGGATTAACTGCAATTCACTTTCTATGTGGGATTTTAAAAGAAAAACTTCACACATTGTTCTTGGAAATCTAACAATTTGCAATGAAACTCCAGGACTCTTAAATCAAGTTTTGCACATTAATGAACTCTTTTTACAATTGGACTTGCAAAACTTTGAAACATTCCTGCTCTTAAAACCTTTCTTCAAGCTCCACAAGGGTAATATATAATTCTTAACCTATCAAGAGTTGCCTGTAGCTATTAGATTTAGAATATTTATTATGTGTTGAACACAACAAGCCCAAGACAGCATTCACAACACCTATGGGCTTGTTGGAGTGCAACAGAATGCAACTGCCACTTTCCAGAGGCTAATGTCCCACTGTCTGGGATACCTTAACTTCTCTGCTGTAGTAATATATTCAGATACTGTTTTTGTTTCCTCCAGAACTTTGGATGAACTCCTGGAGCAACTGGAGTTTTTGACCATCTGTGCAAACACAGTCTGAAGCAGAAGCCCAATAAATGCCACCTGCTAAGGGAAAATGTGAAGATTCTGGGACATGTCGTGTCAGCTAGTGCAATAGCCACTGACCTGGATACAGCAGATATGTGAATGGAAGACCCCAACTGACAGAAGAGAGGTAACAATTTTTGGGCTTCGCAGGGTACTATCGGAAATGTATTAAAGATTACTCTAGCTTAGCCACATC
Source organism: Polyodon spathula (assembly GCF_017654505.1). NCBI lineage: Eukaryota > Metazoa > Chordata > Actinopteri > Acipenseriformes > Polyodontidae > Polyodon > Polyodon spathula. The sequence goes on from NC_054539.1 coordinate 34,179,547, forward strand.
TCTCTTTTTACTTGACTGCGGGGTCCCAGAAGAAGGGAAAGCAGGCCTGGTAATTCGCTGGCAGACCACCGACCTTCATTTGAATGGAGGAATGTGACTGCACCTTTACTAAAGTGAAGAGATTAACAACTGCATCTGTCCTGGGGTAAAACTACAGCCTTCCACTCAGACTCCAGACTGATGCTTCGATAGAGGGGTTAGGGGCAGTACTGGCTCAGGTACAGTTGGTAAAAGAAAGGGTTATCACGTATGCCAGCCGTGGTCTGGCCTCCACTGAAAAAAAAAACCCAGCCCATAAACCTGAGTTTTTAGCTTTGAAGTGGGCGGCAGCGGAAAAGCTGAGGGACTACCTGTTGAAGCATCGTTTCATGGTATAGACAGACAACAACCCGCTGGTCTACATAACCAGTACTGCCCTGCCTTGATGCAACTGGCCAGAGCAGGATTGCTAAGTTAGCAGAGTTTGACTTTGAAATAAAATACTGCCCAGGAAAACGCAATGCAAATGCATACGGCCTCTCAGGCATGCCTAGAGACAAAGTTGCAGGTATGCTGAAGTTCGGCTGTATTGGCAACACGCTAACGTGTAAGAAACATGATTTCTGGGAAAACATGATTACTGTTCTATGTAACATTTTTTAACTACATGTGAATGTTTTATTCCATTTATATGGATTACCTGTAAAATAGAATTTTCAATTCAATACAAACAAGTAGCTATGGTGATGTCACCAGTAAATTATGCAAATTAGTACCATCGAAGGTTCGAACCTTCCTTTGGTAATGTGTTCTAAACCATTGAAGGTCAAAATGTACTCTTAGTTGCAGCCATACTGGATTGCTGCATTTAAATGTCAAATTCATGTATTAAAAGAAAGCAATATCACTTATTTGCTAATTTACAAAAAACTTAAACTTAAATTTAAAAGACTAGTCTGTGCATTGACAGAGGCTCTCAGGCAGCCATTTCTGGGTTTCTTTGTAACAAAAAGATCAGCTTCTTCCACAGCTATCCAATTAAAATGTTTGTGTGTAGAGTGGAGGTCACCGGTTCGAGTCCAGGCTATTGCACTGCCGACAGTGGACGGGAGCTCCCAGAGGGCGGCGCACAATTGTCCGAGTGCCACCCTGTAGCTCTGGGTTGTCTGCATGGTGGAATTGCAGAGGGAAATTAAGTGGTTGGCTGACAGCACACACATCAGAGGACAGCGTGTTCAACTTCACTGCTCCCAAGTCAGCGCAGGGATGGTAGCAGTGAGTTGAGCCTAAAAATACAATTGGACATTTCAAATTGGGAGAAAAAAAAGGGGTAAAATCAATTGGCGATTACTTTAAAAAAAAAAAAAAAAAAGTTTGTGTGTAGGTGTTAGACTTCCACAATTCCGTTTTTAGAAACTTGCATGGCTCTCTAGAAATATACCCAGTGTCTTTCTAGCAACAGAACGAACATAGGAAAAATAAATAAAAATAAAAAAACTTCTTGTCCTTCACACAAATCTTGTTGGCCCGGCCGTCGGGCAATACATGGATTTAAAATCAACATGCACACAATATAAATAAAATCACGTTTTATCTGCAGTGCTACTCACCCCTGCTGAATTATTATTTATTGAACCCTAATCACAATAACAGTTAGTACAGCTCTTAAACATTTATCATTGACAAATGCATTGCAAACTTAATGTTGCTTATTGAAGCAGTGAGGTATGGTACAGCTTATTAAAAAGAGGTAAATACACAGGATTACTATTGGAAAACTGCAAAAATCACAAATTAACCGTGGAAAAACTTAGTTTAAGGGCGCCACAAACACTTACAGTATGATAGGAACAACATTTTTGAAGCAAAAAGTGAGTGATTTCAACCACACACAAAACAAAATATACATTTCTAATTATATAAGATTTGTTTTGTTGCTAAAAACAATAAATATTTAAATACAGCCATTTGTTAAAGAATGGTGCAATCAATCTCCTGAAGATAAAAAAATAAAAATAAATAAGATGACAAATGTCACACAGGTTACCGTCTGTGTACAGAGGCAAACCTAGTACAGGGATACCATTTGCACCCTCAGCCATAGGCACCGTGTGTACCTTCTGATATGCAAAATGTAAGAAACTGCACACCTGCTGTTTTTACGCATGAAAAAAACCAAATTCACAATTATTAATTGAATGCGTAAAAATTAGCTTAGCAATTTTGCTGCACAGCTTGTCTGCCTCCCCTAAAACAAGGTCTTCAGTTTGCTAGGAAACTGTGCGCAATTAAAGCTGCCCAACAAAGCATTATCCAATCTCTGGCTAGATCTGTTGTCTTTGCAACCAAATCACAGTAAGAATAAAAAAAAATTTAAAAATCAAAGCTGCATAGGTTGAAGCATAAACACCCTAGTCCAGCTACAGGAGGAAAGAGACCCCATTGGCACTGGCAAGGGTTAGCTACCCTTTTCAGTGGTATCCAAATTTATGTTTTCAAAGGTAAACAGGATGCTGGAGACACCCTCCCAAGGCTTCTGAGAAATTAAAGAGAAAAATACCCTAGAGTCTGCGAGAGCGGGGGCAGAAGATGACTCAAGGTTAGATAACACAGTTATCGACTTAGGAACAGTAACAGATATGAGAACGGAGAGAACTTCACAAAACACTAGTTCAAGATCTGCAGTTAGCAAAGATATGGAACTCCAGGTTTGAGTCTGCAGCTGGACCAAGGTGATAATGGTCAGGGGTTTGAAGATTCATCAAGGGAGAATGAAATGCTTGAGGGAGAAGGGACAAGGGCCTCACATTGATCAGTATTTCTTACTAAGTCAGTCGAATGAAATCCAGCGACAGGAAACAAACCACAGTGTGCAGGATATCAGCACCCGTCATAGACGCGAGGAGGAGTTGCGTGGATACAACTAGTGATGAACCTAATGATACTTGTGAACCCCGTCAGATGAACCAGTATAAGAGAAAAGAACTTCAATGGACACAAGCCTGTAGTTAAATGGCCAAGAGCTTGTGAGAAAACTGCATGGGACACAGTTAACACGGATCTCTGTTTTACTTTGGAAAAGTTAGGTGGAACAGTTGAAAAGAAGCTGGATAAATTTGGGGATATCATCTACACATATGGAAGCGAGAGGTTTGGAGTTGAAAAAAGGAAGAAAAAAGTACAAACTATTCCTGGAAAGTCTAGATGGCAGAAGGAGGTTGAACACTTAGAGAAAGGAGGCAGCTGAGGAAGCAATGGAGAAAAGCAGAACAAAGTCAGGAGGGACTCAATCTGTTACAAAGGGTCATAAAAGATAAGCTTGCAACATTGCGCAGAGCGCCTATGAAAATGCTACAAAAGAGAGTGCGAGAACTAACTTTTATAAAGATCGATTCAAATTCGTAAAGATAGTGAGAAAAAGTGAGAAGACCATTGAGAAAAATGGCACAATAAAAGCATGTTTAAGCTACAGAGATATTTGGAGGAGACACATACAGATTCAAAAAGGCAGGAGCCTATGTCAGTTCCTTCAGGTGTCCCACCTATCAATCCAGTAGAATACCAAATGGAGGACTATGCACCAAAGTGGAAAGAAGTAGAGCAAGCTGTGAAAAATGCAAAAGCCTCATCATCTCCAGGGCCTAATGGAGTTCCGTAGAGAGTGTACAAGAGTGCTACAGGACTTCTACGAATCTTGTAGAAATTGATGCAAGTGGCATGGGAAAGACAGGTTGTACCAAGAGCATGGCACTGAACAGGTGGAGTCTTTATACCAAAAGAAAAAGATACTACAAGCAGTAGGTCAGTTTCGCCTTATTTCCCTATTAAACGTAGAAGGCAAGATTTTCTTCAGCATTACTGCTCAGAGATTGTCAACCTACCTATTAAAGAACTGCTTCATTGACACTTCAGTACAAAAAGCAGGCCATCTAGGTTTCCCAGGATGCTCAGAACACATCAGCGTAATCTGGCAACAAATTCAATTAGCTAAAAAGGAGAGGAAGGAGCTCCATTGGTCAGCATTTGATTTTTTCAGCATACCGATGACATTAACAAATTTAGTGAAAGCCTATTTTGGAGATTTGCAATTTAGTTTTTCAACTTCATAATTCAACACTACATGGCAATACCTAGAAGTTGGAATAATGGCAGGATGTACAATTTATTCACTTGCTTTTACCATAGCAACGGAAATAATTATCAGGGCTTCAAAATGGGTAGTGGGAGGAGAGCACTTGACTTCTGAAATGCGACTACCACCAATTCGAGCATACAAGAATGAAATGACAAACATGACTACAACAGTAGCCTGCAGTAATCAGTTATTGGGCAAATTAACCAATAACACTGAATGTGCATGAACGCAATTCAAGCCCACTAAATCAAGGAGCATCTCTATAATTAAAAGGTAAAGCAGTAGATAAAATGTCCTACATTAATGGCGAGGCAATATCAACAGTGTCCAAGAAGCCGGTGAAAAGTCTTGGGAGATGGTATGACGGGCATATAAAGGACAAAGTTCATGTGGGAGAAGTTAGACAACAAGCAGTGGAAGGGTTGAAGAGCACAGACAGCAGTGCTTTACCAAGCAAACAAACTTTGGTGCTTTCAGTTTGGTCTACTGCCAAGACTGCTGTGGCCAGGTTTCCTTGACAACAGTTGAGATGCTGGAAGCTTTAATCAGTTCATATGTCAGGAAATGGAGTTCAACGCTGCCTCAGCAGAGTGGGACTTTATGGTAAAGGAATACTGCAGCTACTAGTCTCTGCTCTAACTGAAGAGTTTAAGTGCGCCAAAGTCCGACTGGAAACGACAATAGTAGATTCATGCCACAAATGTATAAGGTAGACAGCACCTGTGTTGAAAACTGGAAGAAAATAGATGGCAAAGAAAGCTATGGAAGATGCTAAGACTGCCCTTCGAATCTGTGATATTATGGGGCAAGTTCAGCATGGAAGAGGGGGTCTTGGTCTCAGTTCAGCTCCTCCTACATGGCACAAGGCAACCCAAGCTCAACGGAGGAAGCTGGTAGTCAATGAGGTGCAAAAGCAGGAGAAGAGGATCAGGTGTGTAAAGGCCGTTTCCTAGGCCAAGCAGAGAGAATGGATGAGATGGGAGAGTGTGGAACAACGCAAGATCGGTTGCAAGACCTATGGACAATGGAACAGAGCAGGATCAGTTTCCTCATCAGAACATATGATGTTCTCCCATCACCATGGAACCTAAACCTCTGGGTGGGTGAGGATCCCTCATGACCATTGTGTTCATCACCTGCAACATAAAGGCACAGTTTGACAGGATGTAAGGTGGGTCTTTGCTAAGGACTGTTTACTTGGCGCCATGACCAGGTGCTGCGATATTTGGCCTTGGTATTGGAAGACAAGCGTAGATTGACCAATAAGTTGCCACCAGTTCCATCAAAGCATTACATACAAAAGACAATATTACTCCATCTAGGAGAGTAACCACCAAGAAAAGGTGTTAAAACCAAGCCTCGCCCAGGACAACTGGAAGCTGCTAGCAGATGTTGGTCAACGGCTTATTTTTCCACCTGAGATTGCCACCACTAACCTTCGACCAGACATTTTCTTGTGGTCTGGATCAGCATGCCTTGTTCATCTGGTACAGTTAACATTGCCATGGAAGGATGCTGTGGATGAGGCGTATGGAAGAAACATTGGTATGCTCAACTAGCTGCTAAAGCAGAACACTGAAGATGGAGAGTCCGGGTTTACCCAGTGAAGGTCAAGCCATCAGACACTTGTATAGATAGTTTCCCTGTTTCAAGCAGTTAAATTCTTCACTCTGGGAGATTTAGAACTGCACTGGAATAAAACAAGAGGTGAAATGCACTTTCATGTATTTTCAAAAAGAATTAAAAATGCAATATTTAATAAGTATGGAAAATCTCACTAATAGCTTATTGTAACAGACAAAGGACGATCCCATGTTGTTTAAATTATTGAGAACATACACTTTTGCTGCTTACTGTTAAAATGTATACCACCAAAACCATGTGCATGTGTCTGAGTACCAGTATATAATTACACGCAGTTTCACATAGTCTACAAGTAAAAAGTATAACCTGTGATATGACGTTTTATCTTTTCTGAAATATAACAACTGGCGAGTGGGGACTTTCACTGTATAAGTGGGTATCAGAGATTTGCACAGGGTACTACATTACATTGGAGAGCTATCTGAGTACAGTACTTGGTGCTTTGCCAGGGGAGGATTACACATGTTCATCTAACCAATTTAACTGCACTTGAGGACGGTCTGTATAGGAAGCCAATCATTTTGTGCGTTTCTCAAGTTATATATACACCTTAAAACACCATCTTCCACAAAAACAACATGTAGGTTTTCTATATTAACAGGTTTACATAGCCCACGTTGACTATGTTACAACGTCAAAAAAATCATTCTCTACATGAAAAAAAAAAAGTGTTTGTAACCACTTTCCCACTCAATTTATTGAAGAGATTCAAAGTCACCGAGCAATTTACAATGAAAATGATCTAACTTTGTTAAAGTGAGCCTACATCAACATTTATTAAACACGTATTTGCTGGGCCGTACATGATATAATAACAAAATACATTTTTTAAAGGAAATAAACATTTGGCAAATAGTTATTTTAACTATGCATAGACAAATTAAACCGACAAAATAATATTTTAAAAATATTTATGTTAAATAATAAAATAAAATACAGCGAGCAATCTCCTGAAGATAAAATGTATTTATAATACAAATTAAACGTAAATATACATTACGATAAATATCACCTTTAAACAAAAAAAATGCTGTCTGCCATCCACTTTGATAAATAAGATGTCAACACATTTAAACAAAAATTACAGTTTGCAATGCAATACCTGTTTTCATTTCTCAAAAAAATACAAATGGCGTCCTGTTATTTTGGATGAATCTCCACAGAGAACCTCGTCAGAAAGGCTTAATACGGCAAACGCTAACTTATTTCCTGTGACACCGGTATGTTCTGTTTCTGTACTTATCTTTAAAGTCGTATTAGCTGTTGTCTCTGATTTTATTGTAATACTAAGTTTGTGTACAATAGTTAAAAGTAACATCGCAGTTAACATGGAAGGCTTACTTTTTTAAAAAAAAAGCCTACCTGTGGCAGGAAATGGCGTTACAGTGACGTCAGGCCAGAAGGAGGAACAGAAAAAAAAATGACTGCAGGTACGGTGAAATGGCGCTTGCGCCGTTTTATTTAAACACACAAAAATAAATAAAATATTTAAACAAAAAAACACTTGATCACAGAGCAAAATAAAAGATTTAAACAAAATAATAACAAATACACAAGGAAAACGATAAACTCCAGGTCAGGCTGGGCAAATCGCTTTCACTGTTCCTGTACGTTTTAAAAATCTCTCTCTCTCTCAACATGGAGAGCTACCGGCTTTTTATACAGGTGGCCAACTCCCGATTAGCAACAAATTAATCACTTAATTCGGGAGATGGCCACCTTCTGCTCGAGATTTTAAATTAGCAACTGGCAGAGGACGGGCTGCCAATCTTGTCTTTACCAGAACAAAATAACAAAACAAACCCACGGCTACGCCGTCATAAATACAATAACAAAAACACACGGCATTCCGCCGTCATTTATATATATATATATATATATATATATATATATATATATAATAAATATATAATGAATAAATTGGTACGGGCAACGGATTATATATATATATATATATATATATATATATATATATATATATATATATATATATATATATATAACAAACAAAACCCCACCGCCACAAACCCCAGCTGGACGCAGAGACCCCGTTCTAAAAATGACTGAACAGGGCTACTCGCCCTGTTACATATTCGCCTCCCTTTTGTGCAATGCACATATGGCCCCAACAGCCACCTCCGCCCTCAGTCTCAATGTCCCGAAAGAGGGGTCTGGAGTAATCCATGGGAGTGGCCATAGTGGGTGGACCTCCTGACCCCATGTCTTCCAGGGCTCCAGCCGAACTGTAAAATGGGGAACTGGTCTCCTGACCTTCCCCCCCCTTCTTCATGGCCGGCAGCTCCCCTTTGTGGGGATCCAGCCACTGTACTTCCTGCCGCAAAAGGGTGGCAGGGGGAGCTGGGCCCTGTTCCTCGTAGGTGACTAACTAAGTTAGCCAGATAACTCTCAGGATAACTTGACAGAAGACTGGCTTTTTCCGTTCCTCGAAGCAAGCTTAAAGTCTAGCCGACTAAGTTACCATAGCAACACATCCTTAATCTTAAACCTGCTCCAGCGCAGGCTAACTTAAAGTTAGCCGGATCTGTGTATAAAAACTCGTACTTCTACCCAATGAAAGCACTTGACACAACCCTCTAAAATGGCTTGCTTAGAGATCCCATAGATCAAGGAGCAATTTTAATAAGGATTAGCTTTTCGTAGGGAAAGAGTATTGAGATCCTTTGCATCATTGAAATGTTTTGTATTTGAGTGCTATAGATTCGGTCGGCAAGATATCATTTACCTAATAAATCTACTTGAGCCGTACATTGCCCATACCACTCGGCGCAGCCGTGCGTTGACTGTAACACAGACTATATGCATAGGGCTGCGTTTTTTTGCTAGTGAGGCATTCCTATACTCAGTAGGCGATGCTGAAAATATCAGCAAAGCTGCTGCATGCCGTGCAGTTCGAAGGGTCTACCTCATCCTAAAGAGATTTCTTAATGTGTTCATCACATTTATGGGACATACAAGGAGAAATGCCATCAAAGAGGGCTTCTGTGCAGTCGCAGGTAATTTACTAGGTTATATGCAATTTAATAAATAGGAAATCCCATTGTTATACATTACATTATTAGTTCCCCAACATCACTGGTGCAGTGGACTGCAGTCAGATCCCCATCAAGGCACCCTCAGGACCAAATGAGGCGGATTTTGTGAACAGGAAATCCTTTCACAGCATTAATGTACAGGTACTTATGATATTATCACTTACATGAAATTAAAAATGAGCTACAATTCAGCAACTGATGCAAATAATCCAACATTTTAATGACAATTACACAATGCTAGTGCTAAACAGTAGGTATCAGACTTTGAATAATACTGCACATCATCCATGACTTGACCTCAATTATTCTCAGATGATCTGTGACAGATCCTGCGATATCATTGTCGCATGTGCAGTGCTCCACAAATTAAAAAAAAAAAGTACGCATTTAGCTTATCTGCAATTTTTGTCCATGCTTCCTCTCTGGACTTTGCAGCAGCAGCAGTATTGCATTTGGTTGTGCTAATGCTTTTATATTCCTCAAAACTTTCCATGATAAACTCTTTCTCAGTCAGGCTGAAAAAGGTTGCTCTCTTTCGACGTCACCTTTCGTGAAGATCATTGTTTTAGTGCTCTGCGATTCTTCCTTTTGAGGTAGCACAAGCACGTGCGATTACCCGGATTTCTTAAGTCGGAGTCAAGTTAATGAGACACACTTAGCCTGTATTCGCCGTCAAGGAACGAAGATAGCCTGACTTCAATTATCGGGTTAATCGAATCTGGCTAACCTCTGATTAGCCTGAATTAGTTGAACCAGCTGTGAGGAACAGGGCCCTGATCTCCTCACCTCCCCCCCTCCCTCTTCTTTGTAGCCAGCAGCCCCCTTTTCTGAGGCACTGGCACCGGTGCTTCCTGCAGTCCTGCAGGACTAGCAGCAGCCCCAGGCCACACAAGCCAGGCAGCAGCCCCAGGCGAAGCAGAGAAGAGACAGGCAACCCCGGCGAAGCGGAACCTTCGGCAACCCCAGGCAAAGTGGGACCCTCAGCAACCCCAGGCAAAGCGGGACCCTCGGCAACCCCAGGCAAAGCGGGACGCTCGGCAACCCTAGGGATATGAGAGACACAGGCAGCCCCAGGCGATGCGGAGCAACAGGCAGCCCCAGACAATGCGGAGCAACAGGCAGCTCCAGACAATGCAGAGCAACAGGCAGCCTCAGGCGGTGCGGAGCAGGCATCCTGGGGAGGTGCAAGGCAGGGCAGCAGAGGTCCCTCGGAAGGCGACGGCAGGAGGGGAGCCAGAACTAGCTGTGGTGCTGGGGTTGGCCGTCTTCACAGCCACTGTGGCTGGACTGTTTTCCCCCTTGCTTCCCTCAGCAACCTATGCAGTCTTGAAGGGAGAGGCAGCTCCTTCTTCTCTCCCTTGGGTGGTGGTGGCTGTTGCAGGGAAGGCTGTAGGGACTCCTCCTCTTCTGGCGGCGAAGGCAGCAGGGGCTCCTCCCCTTCTGGCGGCAGTGGGGGCACCAGCAAGCATGTTCCCTCTGTTGGTGGAGGTGGGAGTGTCAAGTAGTCCTCCCACGGCGGTGGAGGTACCAACAGCAGGTATTCTCCCTCTGCTGTTGGAGGTGGGAGCGGCACGTAGTCCTCCCATGGAGGTGGAGGAGGAACCAGCAGGCATTCTCCCTCTGTTGGTGCTGGTGGCAGGCAGTCCTCCCACGATGGTGGTGGTGGAACCAGCAGGTATTCTCTCTCTGCTGGCGGATACCTGGGCTGTGGACGACCCACCAACGGCGGGGGACCGGACCTGGGGTGGGGACCCACGAATCCCCCCTCTTGGGCTGTGGATGTTTGGGCTCCTCCCACTCAGGCACAGGACGTTCGGGAGCCTCCAACTCAGGCACAGGACGTCCTCCTTGGCTGCTCTCTCGCCCAGAACCACTCTGCAGCATCCACAACCAGGCCCTGATCAGCAATCTTCAATTCATGCCACAAATTTTCGATTGGATTTAGGTCGGCACTGTGACTGAGCCACTCAAGGACATTTACCTTTTTGTCCTTAGCCACTTCAGTGTCGCTTTGTCTGTGTGCTTTGGGTCATTGTCATGCTGAAAGGTGAACTTCCGTCCCAATTTTAGCTTTTTTGCAGAGGACAGCAGGTTTGATCAGACTCCTTCTTGCTCGGTCATCCAGTTTGGAGGGACAGTCTGATCTAGGCTGGGTCTTGGTGGTGCCATACACCTTCCACTTCTTAATATTCGTCTTGACCGTGCTCCAAGGGATATTCAAGGATTTTGATTTTTTTTATACCCATCCCCTGATCTGTGCCTTTCAACAACTTTCCCGGAGTTGTTTTGAACATGTCTTGATGCTCATATGGTTGTGTCTTTGCAGAAGGAACCTACAGGAACTGCTGGATTTATCCTGAAATCATGTGAATCACTACACTTTAACACAGGCAGAGGCCACTTAACTTGGTGTGTGATTTTGAAGGCGATTGGTTAGACCTGAGCTAATTTAGGATTGCTATTACAAGGTGGGTGGACACTTATCCAACCAAGCTATTTCAGTTTTTATTTTTAATTATTTTTCCTACAAATTTCTAGAATATTTTTTTCACTTGGAAGTTGTAGGGTAGGATGTGTATATAAATGAAAAAAAAAAAAACTATTTTAATTCATTTTAATTCCAGGCTACAAGGCAACAAAAGGTAACAATTCTGAAAGGGAGTGTAGACTTGCTATAGGCAATGTATATGAAAAGACGCTAACAAAAAAATAACATCAACTTTTGATCAGTTGAGCAGCAAGGGTGAGAGCATGAAAATGTTGCTGCACAAAAGGCACTGAATCTCAGGGATGTGGTGGGGAGAGCCACTGAGGGGACTTAATCAGAACCTAGGCTAAGAAGGAAATGACATGCTTAAAATGAAAGCTATTAAAATGAAGTTATTTAAAAAATAAATCAGAAAGTGAATAGACAACTTATCTCCATAGTTTTGATTAAAAGTCAGAGCTCACACTTTCCTAAAACATACAAAGAAAAATGGCACTGATCCCTATGCAACAGTCATGTTTATTTCCTAGGGGCGGAGACGACATGTTACGCATATGGGGCTCAAAAAGAGCAGGTTTGTTATAAGTGCTCAGGTAATTGGGCTCTATAAGAGATCTATTCCTTTCAGTAATAGTTACATTTCGTACTTAAAAAGGGAACCAAATAATAAGGAATGGGTTTCTCATTCAGCATATTTAAGAGTTGTGATCAGAATGTTTTTTCCTTTGTTCATGCGTGCTTGCAAGCTGTGCTGAAATTAATTGGTGATGTCATGCTGTGACAAATATAATGAACCTTGGTTGTAAATCTCCCTCCTGACTTGTGAGAGTGCTAAGCAAGGGCAGAGTTCTTTGGACGGGCTGACTTGACAGTTCTTTCCCCAGGTCGGGAGGTCGGTCAGTCTGGAAAAAGGCGAGGCTCTGTTGCAAGAACGTATCAACCTGGAAGGGAAACAATGAAGCAGCTGCAGATTGTAAAGGCAGCTGCATTCGTTTACCAAGGGGTCATGCGTGACAGCATATAAGGGGGGTGGAGAATCGTAATCTGTTCTTTCGCTTGGTTTGTGAACTTGAACCTGAAGGACCGTGAGAGACGCAGTAACCACTGCTGAAATAAACCTGTGTTTTAAGACTATTCATGAGTGTTTTGTTTGTTTGTGTCTGTTAATAATCACTAGACGGCTAACACGTTCCGGAGCTGTTGCCAGAGGCCACTACACCACTAAACTGACTTGCGTATGTGTTTTGTTTTTAATATGGGGATACAATAACGGGACTATTATTTCGGGACAAGCCCAGGGATTATAAATGTAAGTAATACACGCCGCTGTATTACTTACCAGCATTATTATTTACTGTTTATTTTGCTGTCCGGCACTGGACATAAAAATAAATAAAACAAACATTTTCACCTGGATTACAATTGTCTGTCTGTTCTTTAATCACCTGCACACTATCAACCACTTTGCCACACATGCACATACATGTATACAGGTAACAGATCACACAAGACAAGCTGTTTCTGCAATAGCGGCTGTCTGATAAAATATTTGAATATTGGTTGGTAGTAAATATATACCATTTTGAGTTTACTACTGTGGATTTTCTTGTATTTATTGCATCTTGTAAAGCACTTTATGATGGTGTTCCACTGTGAAAGGCACTATATAAAATAAAGATTGATTGATTGATTATACATATGTAACACAATTTTTGTTCCTGGGTAGTAAGTGTTATTTCCTAATTGCTTATGCCTCAAAAGTATAGAAAATGGCTATTATTCCCCACAAACTTTGCTTTTGTGACCAGGACAGTGATATTTTGAAATTTACCTATTTCCAATGAGAAAATGGTCTTTTCGTTCACATAGAAAAAAACAACATATGAATCCAAATTAACATGTATTTATACTAAAGTAATACAAAAATGACTACGAAAGATTTAGAAGTGAGTAGTTTTTCGAGATTTACGATTATACTGTAAATCACTTTCACGAATCAGCCCCCAAATGTAGTCTCCCATCATGTTCTCGTTATACTGTCCTTGGTAGCGGCGTTCAAAGTCCAGTATATCCTGGTGGAAGCGCTCGCCTTGCTCCTCCGAGTACGCTCCCATGTTCTCCTTGAATTTATCAAGATGAGCATCAAGGATATGGACTTTGAGGGACATCCTACAGCCCATTGTGCCGTAGTTCTTCACCAGAGTCTCAACCAGCTCCACATAGTTTTCGGCCTTGTGATTGCCCAGGAAGCCCCGAACCACTGCGACAAAGCTGTTCCAAGCTGCTTTCTCCTTACTAGTGAGCTTCTTGGGGAATTCATTGCACTCCAGGATCTTCTTTATCTGTGGTCCGACGAAGACACCGGCTTTGACCTTTGCCTCAGACAGCTTAGGGAAGAAGTCTTGAAGGTACTTGAAGGCTGCCGACTCCTTATCTAGAGCTCTGACAAATTGTTTCATAAGGCCCAATTTGATGTGCAGTGGTGGCATCAGCACCTTCCGGGGGTCCACCAGTGGCTCCCACTTGACGTTGTTCCTCCCCACAGAGAACTCGGTCCGCTGTGGCCAGTCCCGCCTGTGGTAGTGCGCCTTGGTGTCCCTGCTGTCCCAAAGGCAAAGATAGCAGGGAAACTTGGTAAAACCGCCTTGGAGACCCATCAGGAATGCCACCATTGCAGCCTCTTGATGCCATCTCAGAAAAATGCAGATATGTATCCACTTAGGCAGCTGGAACTAAACTGAACTGGTGGGCTTAAGGCCCCTGTATTTATACTACTATTTATATTACTGGAAAGTTCTAGAAGTTACTCCAAGTTTACTCAGCACTGAATCTATCTGGAATGTTCTGGAAAATAGGTACATTTCAAAATATCACTGTCCTGGTCACAAAAGCAAAGTTTGTGGGGAATAATAGCCATTTTCTATACTTTTGAGGCATAAGCAATTAGGAAATAACACTTACTACCCAGGAACCAAAAAAAAATAAAAAAATTGTTACACAGTGTTATCTATTCAGGGACATTTTGTAAGTAAAAAGGCAACAAAGTTGACAAATGTTTTGTCTTATATTAGGACACCGATTGGTGGTTTTAGGGATTAGATCAATCAATGGGCAAACAACATATTTTCACGACACAACTTTAAAATTAGATAAAAAAATCAAACCATTCCCTTGTTTGTAATCACCCTGTATTATTATGGCATGTATTGTACATGCTCTTCAACCCTGCGGTTTTTAAAGGAAACAGGTGGTTTCTCAACAGGAAGTGATGCTGCGTTGCCATAGATACAATAACGAGAGAAGACTGGCATGGACTACAGAAAGAAAGATACTTTTTTTTTTTTTTTTAGTTCAAGTGATCTTAAATCATTTGTGTGTAGCTTTTCTAGCTTGTTGAAGTTGACAAATCACATTGTATCTAATTAAAAGACTCAGTAACTTTTATTCTAGCTAAATCTGCAGTCTGCTTCAAAAGAACAAATACATCTAACAACTTAAAGCGTGGTATTCAATACTTTTAGTTGTTTTATTAACATTATTAATTGTTTTCATGAAAATATTTATACTACCATGTTATAGATAATAATACCATTTCTGTAGGCTTCATGATCTCATTGCAGAAAGACAAGTGATTGGGTACCAGCCAGCAGCGGCAACTTGTTATCCATGGAGTTGAGTTTGAGATACATGCATATTCAAATTGAAGAATAAGGTACAAGCAAAGAATAAAAAATAAATACATAAATAAAAATCAAGAGGGTCAGGGCAATGATAATATAGTTGCTGCCAATAAGAGGTAATAAATTTGATTTTTAAACCTTGGTTAACAATCCTTTAATAATGGCTAAAATCACAGGATCACGTGAAGTTGAACACAAACAATTCAAAATGTTACCATTCACAAACTGACAAAAAGCAGCACATAGTGATACCCTACTTTGTATTTTATTAATAGGAAATGATAGTCTTTGTTCCGATCACTATGCAATTATTTCTGTGTTTTGTTGTCTTCCTGTTGCACGCCTACAGTCCTGCCACTCCTCTACAGGATCTGTTTCAACAGGTCTGTCTGAAAGGACACTCAAGTTGAGAGCATATTGTATTTCAAACCTGTACTTCAATATTGGATACCCACATGCCAAAATGAACTAACCCAATGTCCCAAGTATTATTATTTTTTTAACTTATTATGAATTCGTTTTTGTTTGTATACTTTTTTCTCTTCTAAATTTGCTATAATTCCAAGCTCCACACATTAGATGCAATATACAGTAAAACTAACATGTAGAAAAAAATGCTAATTATTGCATATTGATCTTGTTATTTTAAAGTCTGGAGTGAACCATGGCAAAGCTTAATAGATCTCTTCCTGGGATAAAATATTCCCTGGTGGTTCTTGCTGTATTAACACTAGAACCACCATGCAGGTCAATTTGGCCCATTTTGGATTTAAAATGTTAATTACTCTTCCATTGTAAATCGTATGTGTGTGTCCATTTTTGACTTTTACTGAATATATCAATTAAATATCCTGACGATGTTTGATAGCCAGAATTGCAAAAATGACAAAGTTATAAACAGTCATGGGTCAATGTGAAGCATGCATTACAATACATGTCTTTTTTAATATAACGTAAGAAATTCTATTTTTATTTTTTTTGTAAATGCAGCAAATAAGGCATGCCTCCTCCAATCACACGTGTTTCTTTTTATTTCAAGCCTTTCTTTCTTCATAGATGCAGCGACCTTGAAGGTTAATAACAGTTACATTTTTATTTTAGGGAACCAGGTTTATGATAATAACCTAAAGTTTCCTTTCAAGTATGAAATGTAACCAGTACCTAATGGGTCAGTGTACTAAAGCTATCACAAAAGCAAGATTGCAGAACGACCGGAATGCCACAAGGCTAAGCCAAGAGGCTGCCCTATGCATTACCATTCAGAACCCAGTTAACAGGTAGCTAAGGTCTAACACAAAGAGGTATATCTCTGCTCTCCCAAATCTCTCCCAGATGAGGCTCACCACCTCGGGGTGAAGCCTACACTTTGAGCTGCTGGGGATTCCCCTTGAGAGAAGGTCTGCCGCAAAGTTTCTCATCCTGGGCAGATGAACTGCCCGCAGTGAAAGGAGGTTCTCGTGTGCTCACAGCAAAAGCTTGCGAGCCACACAAAGGAGACTGGGCAACCGCAAGCCACCCTGGTGGTTGACCCTCCTGCAAAAAATTCTACAAGGCCAGGTAAACTGCCTGCAGCTCTAAAGCATTGATGTGGAGACCGTACCAAGTGGAGTTTTACATACCTTGCGACCCCCTCCCATTCCACACAGAGCTCCAGCCCAGGCTGGATGTGTCCCTCGTTACAACATGCCTTCTGGTGATACTGCCCAGCACTACGGATAGGTGCAGCTGGGCCGGCTGTTTCTACCAAGAGTGCCCTTAGACAGAGGTGGGACACTGTAAATAGTAGGTCGCGGTTCAACGTAATGGTAGCAAACAAATGGAAGATTGGTAGACTAAATTTGAGTGTAGTTGAACTCAGCGCTGGTGTTTGACTAACCGGAAATGTCACGTGACCAGTCACACCATTTGCTAAAATGGTGGATGATACGTCCAATATAAGTACTTCAGCATCAAATGAAATGGAACAAACTAGTTTAGTGTGGAAGTACTTAAAAAAAACAGGAACACAAACGTGAAGTACAATGCACACTTTGTCACAAAAACAGTACTAAAATACAACCAAAGCACATCGTTTATGCATGCACGCCTCAGGAAAACATCTGTTAAACCTGTCGGCTGAAAGTCAAACAACAAGTGGTACTGCAGTCAAGGCAAGTGATACTCAGAAAAGGTAGTCTAGATGTTTTAGATTTTCAAAGCGTCCAATAAATGAAAGACGTAAACAGAAAATAATGGAAAAACTAACAGCATTCATAGTGAAAGACGTACATGCAATTTCAACAATTCATGGGCAGTGATTTCAGGATCTTATCCATTTTTTTGAACCCGGCTAAACAATTCCATCCCTCGCTAGCATCTGGAAACAAATTCAATGTGAGTATGACAATGTAAAAAAGCCAGTTTGCCGCAGAACTTAAAATACAGTTTTTCTCTCACAACTGATCTCTAGACATTGATCACACTGGATGCTTACTTTACTGTAACTGCACATTACAAAACAGAATCATGGCAGCTGAAGTCTAAAGTTCTGCAAACTGCAATTCTGTCTGAAAGACACACTGCTGTAAATATTTCTGAACGTATCAACAATATTTTGCAGTGGGGCATTGTTTTTTATACGGTCCATGACAATGCCAGCAATATGAATCTGGCAAGAGATCTGTGATCAGTTCTCGAATGACCTAGGCTGTTCCAATCAAGGCAGGTTTAAGTCTTCCTGACATCTCCAAAGCAGTAGAAGCAGCAAGACAAGTTCAGGCCATTTCTGTCACTCTGCATTGGCCACTAGCAAGCTGAAAAACATCAGGACCTGATAGAACAGTTGTTACCTGTACTAAGACCGTTGGCAAAAGCAACCACTATTATGTGTGCACAACAGCATGTGGGGCTTGCTTTCATTTGTCGTGTCATTACGAATTTCTTGGACAGCAAGCTCAAGCCAACAGACGGTGACAGGGAGCTACACAAACCTTTAAGGCGGAAGTCAGCAAGCAACTAATGAAACAATTAAAACTGGATCAGCAAGGACTTGCAGAAACACTTCCCATCATGGCATGCCCGTTGGACCCACGTTTCAAGCACCTGCAATTTCTACAGAATGACACGAGAGAGGCAGCCAAACACCATCTTTCAGAATTGGTTCTGAATCTGAACCAGTTAAGATTCTGCTGCTGATTCTGCTGCTGCCACCTCCCGGCCCAGTGATGGTGACGCCTTAGAAAGTGCTGCCGCGGACGTGGAGCCTCAAACAAAAAAATCCAAAATTGAAATGGACTATGCAGATGATTAAATGATTAATGATTAATCAAGTTGACTCCTCACATTCCAACAATAGACAACTCTTACTGTGGTGGAAGCAAAGGAAAGACCAATATCCCCGTCTGGTAGCTTTAGCGAGGAACTCTCTTGCGACCACCTGCACGAGCACCCCGAGCGAGAGAATATTTTACCCCCTGCACGAGCACCCCGAGTGAGAGAATATTTTACCCCCTGCATGAGCACCCCGAACAAGAGAATATTTTCTTTGATTGTGTTACCCAAGTTAAAAAATCACCAGGGTAAGTTTTTATTTATTTATTATTTTCCATGGTAGGATATGCTATTGCATCAGAACATAATGTGAGTGTTCCTGTTGTTTACTGTAACACATAAGCATATTGCCTAAACTAATGATTCAAATATATTAAAAAAAAATAAAAAAATAATCAGTAACATGAATATAAATCAATAATTCTGATCATAGGCTAAACAATTCTATGAAAAACAACGTTTAAACAGCAATGTTGCCCTTGTTCCTTTTCGCTATGGCCGTGCAGTACTATAGTTCAAGTCTTACCTGTCTTTTCTTTATCATCCGGAATAATGTTCTTGAAAAGCACAAATAAGGGTTAGGATATAAAAACATTTCCAAGGCATTGAATATCCCTCGCTGCACAGTAAAGTCCATTATTAAGAAGTGGAGAGGATATGGCACTGTTAATCTGTCTAGAGCAGGCCATCCTCAAAAACTGAGTTTCTGGACGAGAAGGACACTAGTCAAGGAGGCCACCAAGAGGCCTATGGCAACTTTAAAGGAGTTACAGTCTTCCACGGCTGAGCTGGGAGACACTGTGCATACGGTAACAACAGCCTGGGTGCTTCACAAAACTGGCCTTTATGGGAGAGTGGCAAAAAGAAAGCCATTGTTGAAAAAAATCAAAATCTCATCAAATCTCTGCTAGAGTTTGCCAGAAGACATGTGGGAACCTCTGAGACCAAGTGGAAGAAGATTCTGTGGTCTGATGAGACCAAAATAGAGCTTTTTGGCTTTCTGGTATGTCACTACTGTTTAATGTTCTGTTGAGCTGAAAGAGCTCCAAACAAGTGGCTATTCTCTGCACTCCGCCATCCGACAGAGTGGCCAGCATGCACTTTGAGTGAAAGCACACTTCAAGATAGGAGGCTGTCTGAGAAGGTGTGAGCTGGCTGTTCGCATTATTCACCACAAGGTCCAACCGATGGAGGTGGCCGGTGACAAGTTCCATGTAGTCACCCAGATAGAGTAATCTGATGCTTTTAAGTTTCAAATGAGGTCGAAGTACCTTCAAGAAGGCATGTGGAGCTAGGGAGAGGGCGAATGGCAAGACATGGAACTTCTGGTGATACTGCCCAGCACTACGGATAGGTGCAGCTGGGCCGGCTGTTTCCACCAAGAGACCCCTTAGACAGAGGTGGGACACTGTAAATAGTAGGTCGCGGTTCAACGTAATGGTAGCAATGGTCCCTGAAAGGCGAACCGCAGGTATTTCCTGTGCGCTGGTTTTATGTGGATGTGGAAATAGGCCACCGTGGTGAACCTGTCGCCTGACGTGATTGACTGCAACAGCCGTTGCATTGTCAATATTTTGAACCTCCTTTGGCCAGATTTAGGTTGACCTGTCTGAGGTCGAGAATCTGTCTGAGGCCATGTCACAAAGACGGCTGTAGTGAGTGACGTCAGACCAGAACCAGGAACCAACAAATAAACAACAGAGAGGTGGAGTTTGGTGAAGCTGAGCGATTGGTTTTGCTCAATATTTAATAATGAAACAGACAGAAAATAAAAGGTTGTAAGACTAACAAAACATAGGACACGACACTTTAGCCAAAATAGAGACAAACAAAACGGACTACACAGACAAACACGATGAGCTGATATTTTAACTAACTATTCTTGTTGTTGTTACCTCCGTCTTCAATCACGTTCTCCACTCACCGAACACACAACCCTGAGTGAGTGAAAACATGCTGCTTTTATGCGGCTGTACCGAGAGTCATTGCTAATCAATCATTCAGTTGGAGTCGCGGTACAACTGCACATGAATTAATAAAGTGCAAATCCCCGGTGCTCACATATTATTACATTTTACCTGCACGTGAAATGCTGTGCAATCCTTGTGCCTAAATACAAACATACATTTTAAACAACTTGTGTTCCACAGACCCATTTATATCCCGTGTACCAATGACTATACACCAACATTAACATACAACACTGAAATACACACAGGGGCGGGGCATTTTGCCACAGGCCACCATCCCGCTTTGGCACTAGGAAGTACCTGGAGTAGAACCCTTCCAACTCAAGGGGGGGGGGGGGGTAACCAGTCTGTTTCTGCCTGTAGCCTGTCCACTGAGCTTAGACAACCAGAGCAGGTTTTTGTTCACCAGGCACAGTTGAACCTGTTGTTGTGGCGAGGGCCTGTGGCTTATGGAAAGGGACAGCAGCAGCTGCGACTGGTAGGTTTACAAGGATACTGTTGTAATTCCCTAACCTTGCGGTGAACGGCCCAGCTGAGTAGGCCTTCTTGAAGATCACCTCAGAAACCCGGCATTGCTTGTTAGGGCAGGCAGTATCCTTGGACAGCAGAGCCAAATTGGGCACCTGGACCAGGGGAGCAATGGACGCCTCAACTGGTGGAAAATGAGCCAGGCCCAGCTTTTCCATGTTGTGCGGGATACAGCATGAGCTGTTGCCAGATGGTCCTAGGAGGAAATCCAGGTGAACTGGGGGGTTTATGGATGAGGCGGTAGGCGCCTCAAAGATGCTGTAGGCCAGGGCTCTGTCAAAATTGCTGTGGCCTCTCCTGAGTAGCGACATAAGCTCTGCCGATAGGGACAGCTTTACTGAGGACAGCTGATGTCCTCAGACGGGAACATCAGCTGTTGATCACCTCTGCAGTTTGAACTTGCATGTCTCACAGGGATGAAACCTAGGCATGATGCAAGGAGCAAGCAATGAACCGTACAGTATACAGTTGTTACCTCAATCTGCTTATATATATATTGACCGGGTGGGTCAAGACCCGAGAGGAACCGGTTTGGTACCGGACTGGTGATCTCGGCATTGGGTTGGTAGCGGGTTGGAAAAGGGTCGGTACCGGGACGGTGTATTTAACACTGGTTCAGAACCGGCTCAAATGGTTTGGAACCAGGTCGTTACCGGACAGTTCAGTACCGGTTTGGTGACTTTAGCACCAGGACAGAACCAGGTTGGTTTAGTGACTTTAGCACTAGCTTGGTACAGGGTCAGAACCGGATCGGTTCAGTGACTATAGCACCAGGTCAGTGGCTTTAGATTCAGTGACCCCAGTACCGGCAGTAATGGTCCACCTGGTTGCAGTTACCATGGGCAGCAATGTACAGTAAAAGCCACTGGAAGAACCACTCAGTCAGTACCAACACGAGACTGAGGGAAGCATGCTTGTCAGAATAATGTAACAGCCTTCACAATGGTGATGCTAACTGCTGTTCAGCAAAGCAGCATCAAGACGCTGCGGTTGTAATACAACCAACAAAAAAGCTGCAGCTAGTAACTTGGTCCTGTGCCGCACTGCTGAGCTCAGCATCTGCTCTTACTGTACTCCTGTCAAGCACCACAGACAGGCCTGCGTGGAATATCTGTGTAACAGTAATTTAAACAATTACAAATATATATAAAAACAATTATATATATATATATATATATATATATATATATATATATATATATATATATATATATATATATATATGTGTGTGTGTGTGTGTGTGTGTGTGTGTGTGTGTGTGTGTTTCTGTTGCTTTACCATCTCGTATTTGTAAAGCAACAGAAATAAACCAAATAATAAGCTCCAGCCGGAGCTATGCAGCCTGGGGGAAAAGTACAAAGTCAGATGACTTTTGATGCTGAGTCCCTGGGAAGGAGTGACCCAAGCCACTGGCTTCACACTGGCCACTAGGCCGTAGCGGGACGTAACCAGCAAAAGGCTGTAGTGCACACAAATACGCAAAAATACAAAAAAAGTGTAAAAACACAAAATGCTAATATATATACAGATATAAGCAACAATTGCACTTATCTGAACAAGGCTCTCTGTTAAGTCAATTTTGAAAAAAGAAATGGCACAGAGATCTGTGAGCGCAGTACTTATTGATCCCTTGGGGGCTGCATCACAGGCTTGGTGAGCAGTTTTGGGTAACAATACTCACGATTCAGGTTTTTAGGAAGTTCTAACATGGCGAGGAGCCCTGTACGTGATTATTTGTTTATTTTTAGAACAGGGAACCCTGCCACCCCTGTGAGTTTTATTATTTTATATTTGTTTTGCTGTATTGTTGTTATTATGACTTATTGCATTTATATATGACAGCAAAAGCTCTGGATTTTTGTTTTGTTTTAAATGTGTTCTGGCAGAGGTGAGGTTGTCAGCCCGTCCCCTGCCAGTTACTACTTAAAAAAACAGATTGTGCCAAGGAGTAATGAGATAATTGATTGTTAACCCCTCGGCCACAGTAAATAAAAGCCTGCAGCTCTGTACATTCTGGGTGGGTGTTTGGAGGAGTGAATGAAAGCGAGAGAGGAGAGCAGTTTGAAAAGGAAACTAAAAAAATACATAGGATCAGTGAAAGCGATTTGCCCAGTCTGACCTGTGTGTTTAGTTTTTGTGTTCATGATTTTGTTTATCTGTATTATTTGCTCTGTGAACCATGTTTTCTGTTTAAACCTTTTATTTTATTTTTGTGTTTAAATAAACATGGCACCGCCGCGCCTTTACCCCTCAGTGCCTGCCTGATTGTTTATGTTCCTGCTTCTGGCCTGACGTCACCACTCAGCTATCCCTGACACATGTACGGGATCACCAGAGCCTGCTGGACTCAGGCCGGAACAGGTACTGCAGGTGCTTAATTTAAAATTACGTTTTGGAGTAAAGAGGAGGATAGGAAGCTGCAGCAATGACAGGAGAGAGATTAGAGGAGAAAGAGCTGCTGTTTCCACCACCACCAGCAGAGGGAGAATACCTGCTGGTTCCGCCTCCACCGCCGTGGGAGGACTACTACCACTCCCTACCTCAGGAAGAGAAGGTAGAACCAGGGTTTCAGCCACTGGAGGAAGTTGGCTGGGAAGCCCTCCTCCACAGCATGGCGTGCAATATTGTTGCTGTGTCTGTGGGGAGTGGGGGCATTTCCCAGCTAATTGACCCCACACAGAAGGGGAGGAGCGCCTGCCACCTTCGCAGCCAGAAGGGAGGCACACCACCGCCAGAGGGAGAGAAGCAGGAGTTGCCTCTCCCTGCACCCCTGTAAGGACCAGGACAGGATGCTGGCAGTCCTCAGCAGCTCCTGCATATTTTGCTGAGGGGAGCATGGGGGAAAAATGTTCTGCCGCAGCGGCAGTGAATAGGGTTAACCCCAGCACCACCAATAGTCCTGGCTCCCTCACAGGGAGAAGTGGAGCTCCTGCCGCCATCGTCTCCCAACGGTCCGCTTTTGCCGTTGCCTCCTGAGGATCTGCTGCCGCCAATACCCAGGAATGCCTGCCTTGCACCATTCAGGTATGCTATGCCCGCTCCCGCTCAGGGATGTCACTATGGCTCTGCTCAAGGATGCCATGTCTGGATCGCCTGCTGCTCCGCATCACCTGGGAAAGCTGTGTCTTATGTCTCCTAGGGTTGCTGCTGGTCCCAAGTTGAATAAATCTCCATTAAAAAAGCTTTGAACTATTTGTTGTGCATATTTATGTCAACAAAATAATGTAAAAATTAAATTTAAGCTTGGGGTCATGCAATACATTTAAAATTTTATAACAGGAAATGGTTAACCTTTTAACAAGGTTACTTTTTTGTGGTTTTAACGTTTTATTAAATCAAAATAGTACAAATTATATGTAACCACAGTGAAAAGGCTATCCCCTTGTTCCTGGACCATTGAATGGCATTAAAGGTGTTCTAATGCTTTAAAATGATTACCCATTACCTTTATTAACACTTATTCTGCTGAGAATCTCATAAACATCTGCATCCTGGTACTGTTGCTGTAGGTTATTGGGTACAGTGTGACTGCAGCTTGTAGTGAATTTGGTATACAATTTATTTAAAAATAAATAAATCTCCAGTCACCCACCCAGGGCTACCAAAATGTAGTGAACTATATATATATATATATACACAGAGTTCCGCTGACAATAATCGACAGTCACACTGTATAAAACAAGTTTTTATCCAAGAATAAAAAGGGTTCAAATCTAATACTACAGAAAGGAAAGGTGATTGCTTAGAGATACTCTATATAGTAATAACATTTTTAATATTCCATATATTTTGATTGTCAACAAAGAAGTCAATCTTCTTTGGTGATGAACACTGCAGCTTCTCCCATCACTCTCAGTTTGAAGTTCTAATGAAGATGGTGCTTTGCTTGAAGTATGCATTGTATTGTGTCGACTCACAGTAAACAATAGTTCTTTTCAAAAGGAGGTAGATCCTGATCTCCAACAGTCCTGCAACATTATCTTTGGTTGGTCGGAAGGTTTCCAGCTGGAATGGGTTCTGTTGATTAGACGCACTCACAGTTTAAAGAATGTGTCTGGATTACTCCACCGCAAACATGTGGGTCTTGGGTGTTTAGAATATTTCAGCAATCCTCTTAATTACATACCCTTCTGATTACAAGTCATCTGGATTATCTCAGCACAAGTGCACTTGAAAAGCTATTTAAGTTAATTTAAACAACCTTGGTTAGAATTATGGTGCGGGATATAGGTCTCAGAATAGGAATGGCTGTTGGTTTCTCTTCAGTTCCTTTCTGTGCGAGTTGGTTCCAAGCAGTTTGCGACAGGGCCCGTCGTAGGTCCTTGCAATTGTCCCGTTTCCTGGTTAGACTTTAGCATGCAAAGCCAAGATTTGAAAGATGCGCTCCTCTTAAATAGTCAACACGCCTACTTCTGTTGTTCATCAGTTTGAACATTTGGGGCAGTGATTAACTCACGCCATGTGTCTCCTTTATTGGTAGATTTTATCTATGTGCCACTCCTTGGCCTTACCCACAGCTCATGATTGACAGTTCTCTTGAATTTCCTTTGTTTTGTCAACTTGAATGATCAGTCCTCCTAGCTCAGGACTGGCTTTCGTCAGTCCAGCGGTCAATATCTGATGAAGGCCATTTGGTCGGCTTATCAAGAGCCGATCTGAAATCTTTAAATATATATGCTCAAATAAATCTATTTTGATTTGAAATATTTAAATAATAAATTGTAAAGTCAAATATTATTTTTAGATAGTTTTTTTTTTTGTTGTAGCAGAAAACAAATATTACATTTGAAAATATTTAAATATACGTAAGTTGTTTGAAAAGATATTTTATATATTCAACTATTCCCAAATAGCTAACGAACAATCAAAAAGTAAAACCTAATTATTACCCTAAATGTAATTATTTACCAAGTCTAGTAATTACCACATGGTGTTGAGGAGGATTTCAAATAAGGTGCATAATAAGTAAACTTATTCATTTCAACAACTCGGAAATGAATATTATATTGAATATTAAAATGTGTCAAATAGAAGGGCAAGTGTGACTTACCCTTGTATATTTGATTTATTTGAATCCCCAAATAAAATGCTTGATTTCACTGTAAATATTTCAACTATTGTCTATTATTATATAATGTGGCTGGAGCCTTAATAAGGTCATTGTTTAATGGGTAATTAAGGCTCCAGTCACAATATAAAAGACCCACTTCGGGCTCAAACGAGAAGTTTTGTTAAGCGGAGTTTAGGAGAAGAACTAATCACAGCGAATGCGATCTAGTGAGCAAACCACGGTACTCGTTTTCATAAATTATTGTTTGAGTTATTTTACTTTGGCCCATGTGCCTATTTGTTTATTGGGTGTTTTGTGCAAACCTTCTATTTGTTATTATTTAATAAAAGTACTGCTACGACAGCTACCTTTTGTTTTGCACCTCTTCCTTGTCTGTGACATCATCCACTGCCATCCATGTGACATATGCTCAGGAAAGATTTAATCTGGCAGGATGACCAAAGATCCATCTATACTGGGTGAGAGTGCAACAGGGTGAAAAGATAACTCTGGATAAAGCTGTGCTTGGCAGAGACACGCTGCTGACAGTGTTTTAGAGTTGGGAACATTGTAGTTTGAATCTAGTGCTTAACAAATTTGTGGAATCTGGGATGGTCAACGTGGGACAGGGAAGCGATGGTGTCAGCAATGTAGTCTGACAAGGCACTGGTGGCTCTTAGCTGACGAGGAGGAGCTGAACTGTACTTCTTTGATGCAGCTGTTGGAATGCTGGGGCACACAGCATGTGAGGGGGATGACTGGGGGTGATCACCACCAGGATTGTCAATATTGATAGCAGGATGTTTTTTTGTGAAATATGAATACGTTGATATAATGCTTTGAATACCTGGAACTTTAAAATATGAACACTGATACATGTAACAGAGGTTTGTTCTGTGTTCGAAATATGGATTTCCCCGAGTTCCACAAAACAAACAAAAGTTTTAATGATTGTTGAGTTATTTTCTATGAATACAAAACTATCTCGCTCTATACTTTAAAGCCAATGCTACCAGTCACAGTATCCTTATAGTTTGTATTGTGACATCACTACTATAAACACTATCTTTAGTCATTAGTACTTGAGAAACAAATATTATCTAACAAACACTTACTCTCAGATGGTGTAGCAGGGCGGTATGAAATCCCTGCTGTTTTAGTGTTTTGTTTGTTTATTTTTAGAATGGGGTCACCCGTGTTATTTTGTGTGTGTTATGATTTATTTATTGTATTTGTTATTGTTTTGACGACATAGCCATATTGATTTATTTATGTATTTATACAGTATATGACTTCGAAGCGCTGCATTGTTTTATTGTTTTTGTGCGAGTGTGTTCTGTTCTAATTAATTTTAAAAAAATCCTTGTGCAGAAGGTGGCCTTCTCCCTAATTAAGTGATTAATTTGTTGCCAACCGGGAGATGGTCATCTGCATAAAAGTCTGCAGCTCTCCCCCCCACAGGGTGTGGGTGTTCGAGAGGCGGAATGAGAGCGAGAAAGGAGAGAGAAACTGAAACTAAAAACTCAGAAGTGCGTGAAGGCTACTCCCCAGCCGGGCCCAAGTGTTGTATTTTGTGTTTGTGATTATTTTTGTTTAAAGCTTTTTTTTTTGTGTGCTCTGTAAGCAGTGTTTGTTTTTGTTCAAATATTTTATTTATTTTTGGTTTGAATAAACAGTGCAGAAAATCTTTTGCCTGCAGTACTGCCTTTGTGTCATCCTGCATTCTGGCCTGACGTCACCGCTCAGCCATTTCCTGTCACAGATGGACAAAAAGGTTTGAGGTTGTTTTGACTGAGCAGCTAACTTGCTGTTTTCAGTGCTTGCAAGTTGCTTTGAAGTTCTAAGCAGCACTGTTGGTATAAGTAAATGCAATGCAGCTTTCAGATCTAAGTATAATTATAAATATGGTTTGTGAAAAGTAACTATTTGAAAATAATTACATACAAATTGTAAATAATTAAATAAATACAAATTGTGGTCGATATATAATAGTTGTAGGCAAACTTTATGAAACTCTGTTAATCTTGGCTAATGTTTATGCTCCAAACTGGGACTACAGTAACTCTGTGGCTAACTTTCTTTCCTCCATACCTATTTGAACACACATAAGCTGATACTAGTGCGTGAATTTAATTGTGCACTAAATCCCTCTGTAGATAGTTCTTCTTCGATGCCTACTGCCCCTTCTAAATCACCATTAGTTATCCGTGATTTTCTAGAAACTCACAGGATCTCAGATCCACTGAGGTTTTTTTCCCCCAATTCGAGACAGTACTTGTTTTTCTCCCCTGTCCACCACACTTACTCCCAGATTGATTACTTCTTTATTGGTAATAAATTACTCTCCTCTGTTCAATCTTGTAATTATCAAAGTACAGTTATCTCTGGCCATGCCTCACTTGTTATGGAACTTATAGTCTCCAATCATGCCAGCCCTTGCCGCTTTTGACTCTTTAATTCTCTTTTGCTCTCTGATAAAAGTTTTGTTCAATTCATTTCTTTCCAAATAACCCTCTTCCTTGAGACTTATACACCCCAGGAACCTCCTCTGTCACTTTATGGGAAACAAAGCTTTAAGGGGCCAAATAATTTTGTACTCCATCAATCAAGGAAACATTAATTTAATTTATTGTCTGAACTCAGATTTTATTATATGCAAATGCCCCAACCT
Organism: Polyodon spathula; assembly: GCF_017654505.1. Classification (NCBI taxonomy): domain Eukaryota; kingdom Metazoa; phylum Chordata; class Actinopteri; order Acipenseriformes; family Polyodontidae; genus Polyodon; species Polyodon spathula. The sequence continues at coordinate 34,208,054 of NC_054539.1, forward strand.
CTGACCTCTACAAAAAACGATTGGCCCTTCAAACAGTATGATTTATTGTCTATAACAAAAAACTGAGCCGCTATTACTTAAATCAAGCAACACGTTTTATGAACATGGAGACAAAGCCAGTAGGAGTTTAGCACATCAGCTCGATAGAGGGAAGTGTCAAACCTTATTACAGGAATGAACACTCAATCTGGCCTAGCAACTATCAACCAACAGGAGAGCAATGATGAATTAAAAAATTACTATTCAGCACTTACTCCTCAATATCTTCAGACAATCCCACCCAAATAAATTCATTTTTTTGACAAACTTGATGCTCAACCCCCAAACTAAAACTGAACTGGATGAACCCCTAACGCTACTAGAATAAACTCTATGCAGTGGAAAATCTCCAGGCCTTGATGGTTTCCCCAGAGTTCTACAAAATGTTTGCCTCTCAGCTATCCCCTTTGATGCTGTCTATGTTCTCTGAATCCTTAACCACCCAATCACTCCCTGAGACCCTCTGGCAGGCTTCTAGATCTATAAGAATATAACAATAAGGATCCCCTTGATTGTGGATCATATAGGCCCATTTCCCTTCTCAATGTTGACGTGAAGGTGCTTGCAAAGGACCTTGCCATACCTTCTATTATTACACTGGATCAGACGCGGTTCATTAAAGATAGGCAGTCTTTCTTTAACCTCTGCCGTCTATTTAATGTGATATATACTCAATCCCCCGAGGTCCATGTCCATTCAAAGTAAAATCCTTTAACACTCGATCACATGATTTCCTCATTTATTTGGAACAAGCAGCAGCCTTGAATTAAAAAGACACTCCTCCAAGGATCTAAATCATTGGGTGGACTTGCACTGGCTAATTTCCAGTTGTCCTATTGTGTGGCGAACATTCGTACTCTAACATTCTGAAGGCAGTCATATACACAGCAGTCCATCCGTGTGGCTGGCAATTGAAGCAGATTCCTGCTCTTCCTCTTCTGTGACTGTTCGTTTGTGTTCCTCCCTTCCTCTATGCTACTCTCTCGGTGTCGTTCCTGTTGTTCTGGACTCATTAAAGATCTGGCACAGTGCAGATGTCACTTCGACGCATGGGCTATACTTTCAGTGCACCATTGCATACAAATCCCCTGTCCCCCCCCTTGCTGAAATATTCAGCCTTTGGTAGTTGGCACCATTCTAGTATTAAAACCGTTAGAGAGCTGTACATTGATGACACCTTTGCCTCCTTTAATCAGTTGTCTAATAAATTTGATCTACCACATATTTTCATTATTTACAGGTTAGGAACTTTGTGCATAGTAGATTGGCTGACTTTCCGTTATTACCCCGAGTCACCAATTAAATTCCTACTACAGTATAATCCTACCAACAGAGGTGTACTAAAATATATAACAACCTGCTTGTACAAAACAGCCCCTCTTTGGACCCTTTAAGACATCGCTGGGACCAGGATCTCTGTGTTTACTTATTAGACGATGAGTGGGAGTCTATTCTTCGAAGGATTGGGTCTGTCCTCTCTTACTCATATGTACTGGGCCTGTCCTCTCTTATTCATATGACCTCTGTATAATTCTCTGTCTCAAATCCTACAAATCCTATTTGAACCTCACCCACCTACTGCTTTGTTTGGTGTTGTTCCCAGCCTTTGTTCCCTTATTGGCTCAGTGACTAATTCTGCTTAGTTGGAGGCAACCTGCCCCACTCTTCCATCTCCAGGTGTACAGGAACCTAATGCATTATCCTCAATTAGAAAAATAAAATCTACATTACATGGTTCTACAGAAACTTTTTATAAAATTTGGCAGCCTTTTTTAAATGCCAGTGATCATTTTTAGCCCCCAGGGCATAAATAACCTTTACCTGTCCAAATACAAGAAAGAAGAAAAAATAAAATATAGAATCAACTGACTCTTTCTCTCTTACCTCGTCTTTCTCTCTTTTTTAGCTCTTACTTTCTGTTTTTGTCTTAATATTCTCATTTTCTATTTATTTATTTTTTATATTATATTGAACTCATCTTTTTGAATATGTTACTTCTTTTTGTATGCAAGATTTCAATAAACAGAATTATAAAAAAAGGAATCCTTCTCAACCACCATTGGTAATTGCAAGAATTGGTCCATAATTATACATTGAGGGGAATAATTATACACTGAGGGGAATAATTATACATTGAGGGGAATAATTAGGATTTAGTTTTTGATTATTCATAAACTATTTGGTTCAAGATATATATTTTTTTCTTCAAAATAACTTCCATCTATTTAAATATTTTCAAATAATATTTTATTTGGTGCAATTAATATTTGAATATTAATATATCCATTTTCTTTCTTTTTTTCTTCTTATTCTTCACTTGCAGTTCCATGCTGGGTTAGTAGGAGGCACTATCTTGCAGTTCCGTGCCGGGCAAGGCAGATCTATACCCTTCGAAATATGAGACCCAGACACAGAACTGCAGTTTAAGCGCTTTTTGCCCACTTTTAAAATCACCAATAACAAAACAAACAAAACATAGAAACAAAATAAATTCTTAAGACCCACCAGTTCTCTTTTGCTTTCTATGCTCTTTAAGCCTGATATCTGCTATTAGCTGCTGTGTTGTTTTTACTATTTCATGTACTATGCATTTTTCACTGTATTTAATGCATTATGCTTTTTTTTATAGTATATCATGTATTATGCATTTCTTTGTATTTAAAGTATTATGGATTTTCTTGTCACTGTGTTACAGAATTCCCGAAACACTACCACCTGGCAGGGCTACTTTCCGGCGATATATTTTATTTCTAAACTAACTACTACTCAATATTGTTTTATGATGAGTTTGTGAAAATTTGTTGAGAAGTTTTATTGTGGAATTTGTCAGGTTCGAAAACGATAGTGCTAGACCAGAAGAGTGAAGGAAAGGAGGTGGAAAAGAGAGAAGACGAGTCATGCCATCTCTGCTCCCCACCCTCACCACAAACAAACCTTTTTTGTTCCCTTTTATACCATGTGGCCAGGAGATTGATTAATTCAATCAATCACCCTGGCTACATTCCACACTTTTCCATTCACTCCCAATCAAACAATTAACCATTCAATTTAACCACCAATCTAATGATGTTGCTGTGCAAACGTTGACCATCTTGGCTACAGGCTGTCCCTTAATCAAGATGGCCACTAGCCACCAAATTCTCTCACACAGACACACAGACACACACACACACGTGCACCGCTATGTGCAGAGCCTAAGCTCTGTCACAGCATAACCACTGTGAGGGTGAAGTCACCACCAAAACAGCAGCAACATACTGTGGAGGAGACAGCAAGCAATAACAGCCAAAGCGGGAATCTCGGTCCTGCACAGTGCTGCAGAGCCCAGCAGCTACTCCTGCTGCACATGTGCTGAGTGCCACGTTGCAGAACGGCCTGCGTGGAGTCTCTGTAATAAAGCAGAACTCACACACACAAGAGAAAAAACTCTCAACAAAATACAGCAATTTAACAGTTATATAAAATAATATAAAACATCTTGTTATTTCAGCCAAAGCCAGACAAGAAATAAATAACTTCAGTTGGAGCTATTGCAGCATAGGGGGAGAGCACAAAGCCAACTGAGTTATGTTGTTGGATCCCTGGGAAGGAGCGACTCTAGCTGCTGGCTTCACACGGTGTACAAGGCTGCAGTGGGACGTAACAAGCAACAGGCTGTAGTAAACAATTTACGTATAACTAGTAAAAACTATTACAGCGATTATTTTAATATCACGTGAAATTTGTGTAAAAACACAATAAATTAAAAATATATAGCAGATAGAAGTACTTATCTGAACAAGGCTCTCCGTCATGTCAGTCTTGAAAGGAAAAGACCATGAGCGCAGTGCTTTTGTGCCCTCGGGGCAGGCCACGACCGCATCACAGGCTTGCACAGCAGCTTTGGCATATCTATCCAGGTCTTCCGGAGGTAAACCGCCAAACGGCAATGGTTACATTTCGTACTTGAAAGGAAACAAACACAACTCAGCTCTTTAAAAAGAAAAAATGTGTGAAAGGTGTAACAAGGTCTTTTTCAAACAAACATCAGCTTCAAATCCTTTTTAAGAATCACTGTAGCACAATGTACATGGGCAACCAGTAATGAAGTTATGACAGCTTCTATTTGTATTAAATACTTGTAATACAGCTACTTCAAAACAAGGCACAAACCAATAATGTGATTTGCATGAACAAATAGGCTGACTGCATTTGAGTTTTTATTCCTTGATTCAACTCAGACACTAGAAATAACAAAGGCTTCTTTTTAAAATCAGTAAAAATGACAGAATGAAAACAGGAAATTGCAGAATTATAGTAAATTAGAATGAGATGTATTGTTGGTAATTGTGGGGATTTGCAACATATAAAACTTGACTACAGCTCAGTAGACTCTCAAATTGATTTTAAAGTGAAATTAATGCAGTAAACACTCCATACTGCACAACAGTTTAGCCTCCCGGTTCCAAAAAATAAGGGAAACACACACAGAAACTGTCATAAAATGTAAACATTACTAAAGTGTAATCCCGATGCTCAACCTCTGGCTCATTACTCAGGCTGTACCTTTGAGGTGTAGAAAATCGTAAAAATATATAAAGCATGTAACCAACTTTTTATTCATTAATTTTGCCTCTACTAAACCAATGTACTTTACACAATACAAAAAAAGCAGCTAGCTGGATTATTAGTTTCTTTTAAAACTAGATAATCAAAAGACTGAATACATTAAAGTGATGGATATGCAAAGTAAGACTGTGCTCACACCCCTATAAGAGGTTGAAATGTTTATATATAGATAGATCTAAATAATACTACTGTGCTTCATAAAAAAAAAATAATAATAAAAAATAAAAAAAATATTGCAATACCCCTGAACAGAAAGTGATAACATGATCATTTTCAGATGACAATCCAATCATTCAGACCCAAAATACTAGTGTTGGGCTGAACGATAGTATTACGACTTTAACACATCTGCATGAGCTCAATGTATGGCTCATACAGACACATGACACCAGCTAATAATCTCACCAATAAGAGCTCCCAATTCTCAGGCACAGCAGGGAATATCTTCAGTTCACATTGCACCTTCTTTGGAGACATTTCAATTAACACTGTCCAAAGCCAATGAAACATGAGTACATTATCAATAACAAACTAAAGTGCAAGCACCGGTCAAAATAAATTACAGAATATTCCCTTTACATTTCTCAATTTGAATCAATCCTTGTACAATGTTATGATTATTGACACAATCATTGGCAAATACTTCCTGCTCTCAGAGTTGCATCCTATTGTCTGCATCTCCCTGCCCCAGACTGATTAATGCAATTCTCACAAAAGGTAAGACATTTCAGACTCTGATCCATATATTACAAAAAATAACGCTTGTTCAGGCTTGTATTACCAAGTGTCCCCAGATAATCTCGATGCTATTACTGGTGATACACCCTGAACCAGCCAGTATTCTGTTTATACACAGTGGCTCTCAAAAGTATTCACCTCCCTCTTGTACTTTTCCACATTTTATTGTGTTACAACATGGAATCAAAATGGATTTAATTAGGAGTTTTGCCACTGATCAACACAAAAAAGTCTATAATGTCAAAGTGAAAAATAAAATCTACAAATTGTTCTAAATTAATTACAAATACAAAACAGAAAATAACTGATTGCATAAGTATTCACCCCCTTTGCTATGACACACCTAAATAAGCTCTGGTGCAACCAATTGTCTTTAGAAGTCACATGATTAGTTGAATGGAGTCCACCTGTGTGCAATTAAGGTGTTTCACATGATTTCAGGTTAAATACCCCTGTCTCTGGGAGGTCCCACAGTTGGTTAGTACATTTCCTAACAAAAAATACATCATGAAGACAAAAGAACATTAAAAGCAAATCCGGAATAAGGCTCTTCAAATGCACCAATCAAGGCTAGGATATAAGAACATTTTCAAGGCATTCAGTATCCCCGGAGCACAGTAAAGTCCATTATTAAGAAATGTAGAGAATATGACAGCTGTCTAGAACAGGCCGTCCTCAAAAACTGAGTATCTGGGTGAGAAGGGCACTAGTCAGGGAGGCCACCAAGAGATCTATGCCAACTCTAAAGGAGTTACAGTCTTCACAGCTGAGCTGGGAGACACTGTGTATATGGCAACAATAGCCTGGGTGCTTCACAAAACTGGTCTCTATGGGAGAGTGGCAAAAAAGAAAGCCATTGTTGAAAAAAACACATCAAATCTAAAAGATTCTATGGTCTGATGAGACCAAAATAGAGCTTTTTGGCCTCAACGCTGTGCAATGTTTGGCACAAGTCTAACACCACACATCATCCTGAGAACACCATTCCTACCGTGAAGCATGGTAGTGGAAGCATCATGCTATGGGGATGCTTCTCTGTGTCAGGGCCTGGAAAGGGCCTGGAAAGCTCAGAAGAAAGAGACTTATCAAAATAGATTCATGGCTGTAATTGCTGCCAAAGGTGCCGCTACCAAATGTTGACTCAAGGGGGGGAATACTTATGCAATCAATTATTTTCTGTTTTGTATTTGTAATTAATTTAGAACAATTTGTAGATTTTATTTTTCACTTTGACATTGTGGACTTTATTTGTGTTGATCAATGGCAAAAACTCCTAATTAAATCCATTTTCATTCCATGTTGTAACACAATAAAACATGGAAAAGTCCGGGGGGGGGGGGGGGGGGGGGGGGAATTACTTTTGAGAGCCACTGTGTGTGTGTGTGTGTGTATAATATATATATATATATATATATATATATATATATATATATAATGATATATATTATATAAATCTGTGCACTGCTATGCTTAATCCCAATGAGGTGCAGACCATATAAGGCAATTGTATGTTAAAACAAAGAAAAGTCTGTTTGGGCTTACACTCACTTCTCAAATTGATCCACCAACCTTGATTTATAGATTGAAGTCCAAAAGACCAATTGTCACACATTCAAAATCAGGACAGGATTTACTGTAGTCTTCTAAAAAAGATTTTCTTCATTTTATTAATTAAAACATGTTTAACACCTGCCCAAAATCAACAGATTATTTTGCTGCATCTTTGTAATGTCCATTGTTAATCAGCACAATAAAATTCACTGCACCTGCTCTAAAACAGAGTTTGTCATTTTTTGAACACATCTAGTGAATGTTACCCAAATATAAGTGATGTTTCTTTTGATGCTCAGTATATAGTGCCTATAGAAACTCTACACCCCTCCTTTCAAAATTTTCACATTTTGTTGCCTTAAACCTGGAATTAAAATGTTTTTAATTTATTCTAGAAGTTTGTAGAAAATTAAAAAATAAAAATAAAAAGAGAAATAGCCTGGTTGGATAAGTGTCCACCCCCCTTTGTAATAGCAATCCTAAATTAGCTCAGGTGTAACCAACGCCTTCAAAATCACACACCAAGTTAAGCGGCCTCCACCTGTGTTAAATTGTAGTGATTCACATGATTTCAGGATAAATTCAGCACTTCCTGTAGGATCCCTTTGCTGGGTAGTGCATTTCAAAGCAGACTCTTGATCACAGTCAAGACGATTATTAAGAAGTGGAAGATGTATGACATCACCAAGAACCTGCCTAGATCAGACCATCCCTCCAAACTGGATGACCGAGCAAGGAGGAGACCGATCAGAGAGGCTACCAAGAAGTCAATGGCAACTTTGCAAGAGCTACAGATTTTTATGGCCAAGACTGGTCAAAGTGTGCATGTAACAACAATATCCCAAGCACTACACAAATCTGGCCTGTATGGTAAGGTGGCAAGAAGGAAGCCATACTCAAAAAAGCTCACTCAATAGCCTGTTTGAAGTATGCAAAAAAACATTCAGGAGATTCTGTAACCATGTGGCAAAATGTTTTGTGGTCTGACGAAACTAAAATGGAACTTTTTGGTCTAAATGCAAAGTGTTATGTTTGGCGCATACCCAACACACTGCATCACCCAAAGAACACCATCCCTACTGTGAAGTATTGTGGTGGCAACATCATGTTATGTGGATGTTTCTTATCGGCAGGGACTGGGGCACTTGTCAGGAAAATGAATGGAGCAAAGTATAGAGAAGTCCTTGAGGAAAACCTGCTGCCCTCTGCAAGAAAGCTGAAACTGGGACGGAAGTTCACCTTTCAACATGACAACGACCCAAAACACACAACCAAAGCTACATCGGAGTGGCTAAGGAACAAAAAAGTAAATGTCCATGAGTGGCCCAGTCAGAGCCCAGATCTAAATCCAATCAAAAATTTGTGGCATGACTTGATTGCTGTCCATCAACGCTCCCCAAGAAACTTGACAGAACTTGAACAGTTTTATAAAGAAGAATGGTCAAATATTGCCAAATCTAGGTGTGCAAAGTTGGTAGAGACCTATCCCAACACTCACAGCTGTAATTGCTGCCAAAAGTGCTTCCATCAAGTATTAACTCAGGAGGGGTGGAGACTTATCCAATTATGATCTTTCAGTTTTGTATTTTAATACAACATTTTTCCCCCCTTAACAGAGTGGAGATTGGTGTGTAGATAAGTGGGAAAAAAAATCCTTATTTAAATGTATGAAACTCTGAGGCACTGACACAACAAAACGTGAACAAAGTTCAAGGGGGTGTAGACTTTCTATAGGCACTGTGCGTGTATAATATATATATAATTACACACACACGGTCTAACTTCCCCATAACAAACCCCCTTTTTTAGCAAGAAATGTTTTTTTTTTTCTTCCAGTGGAAATTAGCCTTTTAGAACGATCACTTTTACTAAATCTACCCGGATAAAATGATCTCGGTAGTGACTGACACTGAACTTTCTCCAGTGTGAATGTGTCATTCTCTCAGTGAAAACAAAGACCTTGGTAGGCTAATTTGAAGATAAGGTGGATTCACAGATACCCTATTGTAGTGCGAATCATGTGTGATATATGCAAACATTGCCATCTTCTCGCAAACTGCGACCATGGCAACAGGTGTGAGGAGGTAACAAGACAAATAGTCTGCATTGAGAAAAGCACGAAAAATATGAAGCAATCTACACTGGATATGTTTTTCAAGAGAAAACGCACGCAGTTACTGTATTGTGCATGTTAGTGTACTTTTTCTTTACTTTTTTTTTTTTTAAATATATCATTGAAGTTGTCTTCAAAAAAACTACTGTATACTATATAAAGATGTTCAATTCAATTTGGCTTGTTTCTTCATCATTCTGATACAGCAAATTGTCAAACTCTATTGCAGTGAACAACCTGATATAACAAACATTTCTCCAGGTCCCAGGGGGGGTCATTATAATGAAGATAGACTGTATGTATGTACAGTGCCTATAGGAAGTATTCACCCCCCTTAGACGTTTTCACAGTTTGTTGTGTTACAACCTGAAATCTTGATGCATTTAAATAGGATTTTTTTTTCCTTTAATTTACAGAACCTGGTCAACACTTTCAATGTGTGAAAAAATGAAGGGGCACATCTGGATCGTGCAATATTCGCCCATTCTTCTTGGCAAAATTGTTCAAGCCCTGTCAAGTTGGATGGGGATCGTTGGTGGACAGCAATCTTCAAGTCTTGCCATAGATTCTCAGTCGGATTCATGTCTGGGCTTTGACTGAGCCACTCTAGCACATTCACTTTCTTGTTCTTAAGCCACTCCAGTGTTGGCTGTGTGCTTGGGGTCATTGTCCTGCTGAAAGGTGAATCTCCGTCCCAGTCTTAGGTCTTTTGCAGACTGAAGCAGGTTTTCCTCAAGGATTTGCCTATATTTAGCTCAATCCATTTTGCCCTCTACCCTGACAAGCTTCCCAGTCCCTGCCAATGAAAAGTATCCCCATAGCATGATGCTGTCACCACCATGCTTCACAGTAGGGGAGGTGTTACCTGGGTGATGTGCTGGGTTGGGTTTGCACCAGACATAACGCTTTGCATTTAGGACAAATAGTTAAATTTTTTTTGTTTTATCGGACTACAGAATCTTTTGACACATCTTTTCAAAGTTTCCCACATGTCTTTTTGCAAATTCCAATCAGGATTTTACATGGGCTTTTTTCAGAAATGACTTCCCCTTCTTGCCAGTCTTTCATACAGGTCAGATTTGTGGAGTACCTTAGCTATTGTTGACACATGGACAGTTTCTCCCATCTCAGCCATGGAACGCTGTAGGTCTCTCAGAGTTGTCATTGGCCTCTTGATGGCCTCTCTGACCAATGCCCTTCTTACCCAGCTGCTCAGTTTGGGAGGACGGCCTGCTCTAAGCAGATTCTGGGTGGTGCCGTATACCTTCCACTTCTTAATGATCAACTTGACTGTGCTCCAAATGATATTCAATGCCTTTGAAATCTTTTTATACCCCTCCCCTGATCTGTGCCGTTCCACAACTTTATCCCGGAGTTGTTTTGAAAGCTCCTTGGCCTTCATGGTAGTATCTTTGCTTTGAATGCACTACCAAACTGTAGGACCTTACAGTGACAGGTGCTTTTAATCTGAAATCATGTGAACCACTTTTATTGCACACAGATGGACTCCATTTAACTTATTGTGTGAATTCTGAAGGCAATTGATTGCACCTGAGCTTATTTAGGAGTGTCATAGCAAAGGGGGTGAATACTTATCTAATGAAGACTTTTTGGGTTTTTATTTTTAATTTATTTGTTTTTTCACCCCCTCCATTTTTGCACACATTAAAGGGGGAAAAGTGAACTGTGAAAACATCTAAGGGGGGTGAATACTTACTATAGGCACTAATTTTATATTATATATATATAGACACACACACACACACTGTGGCTTGCAAAAGTATTTCAGATCCCTGACCAATTCTCTCATATTACTGAATTACAAATGGTACATTGAAATATCATTCTGTTTGATATTTTATTTTAAAACACTGAAACTCAGAAACAATTATTGTAAGGTAACATTGCTTTTATGTTGGGAAATATTTAAGAAAAATAAAAAACTGAAATATCTTGCTTGCATAAGTATTCAACCCCTGTGCTGTGGAAGCTCCCAGTTTGCACCGATGAAAGAAAATCGCACAAACGGGGACAAAAATACCTTAACATTGGCCTCCACCTGTGAACCATTAAAGTTGTTGTAACATTTTCTGGATAAAAATCCCACTGTAGAAGGATCATTGGTAAGGCTGTGAATCAGAAGGAAAATGATGACCAAAGAGCATTCTACAGAAGTTAGAGATAAAGTAATACAAATGCATAGATTAGGGAAAGGGTACAAAATAATATCCAAGTGTTTGGATATCCCATTGAGCACAGTTGGATCAATAATCAGGAAGTGGAAGCTGCATCACACCACCCTCAGGCACTGCCAAGAAAAGGCCATCCCTCAAAACTCAGCGCTCAAACAAGAAGGATACTTGTGAGAGAAGCCACAGAGAGGCCAACAATCACTTTGAAGGAGCTACAGAGTTCAGTTGCTGGGAGTGGAGTAATAGTGCACCAGTCAACCATATCAAGAGCTCTGCATAACATTGGCCTGTATGGGAGGGTGGCAAGAAAGAAGCAGTTACTCAAAAAGTACCATCTGAAAGTTTGCCAGAAAGCTTGAGATTGACCCAGCTGCGATGTTGTAAAGGTTTTGTGGTCAGATGAGACCAAGATAGAGCTTTTTGGCCAAAACTCAAAGCACTATGTGTGGCGCAAACCTAACACTGCCCATGCCTCAAGACACACCATCCCTACAGTGAAGTATGGTGGTGGCAGCATCATGCTGTGGGGATGCTTCTCATCAGCAGGGACTGGGCATCTTGTTACAATTGAAGGAAGAATGGATGGAGCAAAATACAGGAAAATACTGCAAGAGAATCTGCTTCAGTCTGCTAAAAAACTGAAGCTTGGGAGGAAATTCACCTTTCAGCAGGACAATGATCCCTAACACAAGGCCAAAGCAACATTGGAATGGCTCAAGAACAAAAAGGTTAATGTCCTACAGTGGCCCAGTCAAAGTCCTGATCTCAATCCCATTGAGAATCTGTGGCACTGTTTGAAAATTGCGGTCCACAAGTGTCGTCCAACCAACCTGAACAACCTGGAGCAAATCTGCCAAGAAGAATGGGCCAAAATCACTCCGACACTGTGTGTAAAGCTGGTACATACTTACCCCAAAAGACAAAGCTGTTATTGCAGCGAAAGGTGGCTCTACCAAATATTAATGTGTGGGGGTTGAATACTTATGCAAGCAAGATATTTCAGTTTTTTATTTTTCTTAAATATTTCCCAACATAAAACCAATGTCACCTTACAATAATTGATTTTGAGTTTCAGTGTTTAAAAAAAAAAAAATATCTAACAGAACAAAATTTCAATGTACCATTTGTAATTCAGTAATATGAGAGAATTGGTCAGGGGTCTGAATACTTTTGCAAGGCACTGTGTGTGTGTGTGTGTGTGTGTGTGTGTGTGTGTGTATATATATATATATATATATATATATATATATATATATATATATATATATATATATATATATATATATATATATATATATAGGGCTGTCAATTAATCACAGTAACTCGTTAGATTTTTTTTTCTTTTTTTTTTTTTTTTTTTTTTTTTTTAACATATGTTAATCACACTCCTCTGTGTTAACGCTCTTCGCACACTAACTCATTCCCTGCATCACCATTTTAATATACTCAAGTGCAGTCAGCTTTTGCATTGAAAGTTAGTCAAACAACTGCATTATGGACTAAAGTACTGAGAAGCAGATACCTTTTATTGGACTAAGTAAACAAAAATGAATCACAAGCTGTCAAGACCTCAAAGGTCTCTTCTATAGGTGAAAGTAGGAAAAAAGAAGCGACCTTAAGGTCTTGAAAGCTTGTGATTAAGTTTTGTTTGTTAGTCCAATAAAGGTATCCCATCTCCTTGTCTTTGTCTTTCATCTCTGGATTAATACAGCTATCATTTCATCTATCAAGGAGCAAAGTACTAAAAGTGAAGGACTTGTGAATGGGAAGTTTATTTAAAAAAAACAAAAAACAAAACATTTATGTATCTACTGTCAATTTGAAAATTTCAGTATCAGTAAAGGATACCCTTTTAAGGAAACTCAGGGTTTGACATTAACCAAGGCCCGGTAGAGATCAAAAGTGTACAAACAATGTCCAAGACGAGATTTCTTCGCTCTGTACCCTACTTCCTTTTGTTTACTGAATTAAAATACAGAACTCGGTTCTTCCAATTAAAGCAACAGTAGCATAATATTACACAAACCACCAAATAATTTTTGCTGTAGTGTATTCAGAATAAAATAACACCCATCATATAACAACCTAAATATTCCACATCTGTTTAATTCTAACAAATAATATTTATAAAATAATCTTGTAAATATTGTAACCTGGCCAAAACAATAGTAAATACATTACAATAGTTTAACATTACTAAGTACTGCCATCAGATGAATCTAAGTCAAGTTACTTTGTTTATTTAATAACCTGTTGTGGAAGGGTGGTGGGTAATTCACTGACACAGGGGAGACATAAAGGTGAACTTGAAACACTGCACAGATGCCCAGTTTTATTGAAAGTGGGTGCTTCCACATTTTAGCCCGCAGAGGGTGCTGTTGACTGTGGTCTGCCTACCAACGATGGTAGACAGTACCACAGGAATACCAGAGGCAGCACAAAGTTCAAGTGTGGGCGCACTCACAGGTGCTCAAAAGAATAATCCAAAATAAAAAAGGCGAAAGGAAAAAGGAAAATAAAACACAATAATCAAACTACTGCACTCAGCAGTGTTACCCTGACCATCGCTACCCGAACAGTCTGGGTCTCAGTCCTACACTCGCCGCTCCCACAGCCTGCTGTAAAAATACTTTGTGCCTTGAAAAATTCTTCACATCCTTGAACATTTTTCACATTCTGCTGCCTAAAAAGTAAAATTCAAAATGCATTAAAGTAGGAGTTTGTTTCACTGATCTACACAACATCATCTACACAACGTGAAAGAACAATTATAGAAATATTCAAAAAGTAATAAAAAAAAAAAAGTCTTGATTGCATAAGTCTTCACACCCTTTGTCATAGCAAACCCAAATTAGCTCAGATACAACAAATTGCCTTAACAAAATAGAACCCACCTGTGTCCAATCACAGTAGTTCAAGTGATTTGAATACTCCTGGATGAAGACTCAAGCTGTTTCTGTTGTATTAAGTGAATTTGAAGCAAATGGCAAAACATGCCAAACAAGGAGCTGCCAAAAGAACTCCAGGAGAAAGGTACAGATTGGGGGAAGGCTATCAGAAACTTTCAATGTTCAACTTTGAATATCCCTTGGGGCACTGTCAGGTCCACCATTGTAAAGTGAAAACAGTTTGGCACCACCAAGACACTGCCTCGATCAGGCCGTCCCTCTAAAGTGGATTAAGGAAACTGCTGAGGGAGGTCAGTGTCTGGCCTAAGATTACTTTAAAATAACTACAGAGGTCTCTGGCTGAGATTGGGGGAAATGTTGACTGTTCAACAACTTCAAGAATACTCCACAAACATGGCCTGCATGGGACGGTGGCAAGAAGGAAGCCACTGCTGAAAAAAAGCCATATGATGTGCCGCATGGCTTTTGCAAAGAAACACTTCGGGGACACTGCATGCATGTGGGAGAAGGTTTTGTGGTCTGATGAGATCAAAGTGGAACTTTTTGGTCTCAATGCTAAACGATGTGTGGTGTAAACCAAACACAGCACATCACCCAGCTAACACCATCCCTACAGTAAAGCATGGTGATGGCAACATTATGTTTTGGGGATGCTTTGCAGGAGCAGGGAGGCTTGTGAAGATCGTGGGAAAGATGGATGGTGCAAAGTACAGGCAGATCCTGGAGGAAAACCTGTTCCAGTCTGCCAGAGACCTGGGACTGGGGAGAAGATTCACCTTTCAGCAGGACAATGATCCTAAGCACAAAGCAAAAGCAACAATGGAGTGGCTCCGCAAGAAGAAAGTGAATGCCCTTGAGTGGCCTAGTCAAAGACCAGACCTGAATACTATAGAAAATCTGTGGCAAGACTTGAAGACTGTAGTCCACAGACGACCCCCAGCCAACTTGAAAGAGCTTGAGCTATTCTGCCAAGAAGAATGGGCAAAAACTGCACCATCCCACTGTGCTAAGGTGGTAGACACATATCCAAAATGGCTCATGGCTGTTATTGCTGCAAAATGGGCTTGCACCAAGTTGACTCAAGACCGTTCTCGGTCTTGGACCAGCGCTTCTGCACGCTCTTCACGTCTTAAAAGGGCAGACCTGAGGGAAGAGCAGAATGTTATTTTATAGGGCTAGCAATCCCCCTCTCAAGACCTGCCTCTCAGCCACTCAGAGAGGGAAAGCCCACACACCATCTCTCCCACCTCTCCGTGTCATTGCCATGACCAACAGGCAGATACTGAACAGCTTATGCCCTCTTCCTGCAGCACTATGAATACACCAGAAGAGTCAGCACAGGTTACACTGTTACACATCTTCCCCCTCAAAATGACACCACTGGTTCATTTGAAAATCCTACACCCCCATGCCTTCCTGAGAGAAAAAAATCTGCATTTTGATGCAGCTTTCCTGCTCGGTGGACAACCCTGAAGACATAGGGCCAAGTACCATTGTGTGATTCTGGCATTGCTACCCTTCATTCGGTGAAGCCATGCTAAGGAGGCATGATCTGTAACTAGGGTGAAGTGTCATCCTAGGAGGTAGTACCAGAGTGACTCGACTGCCCATTTTACCGCGAGACACTCCTTCTCAATGGTACTTGTTTTTCTCATGGGGAAGGAGCTTCCTGCTGATGCACAGGACGGGGTGCTTGCTTCCCCGGACCTTCTGAGAT